>NC_092147.1:52474996-52805271 GCF_045791955.1 Oncorhynchus clarkii lewisi
GCAAGAGAAAGGTGTGGGGCTCTCTTTCCATTGAGGCCCTTTGGGGCCCATCGCAATGGTGTATGACTCGGCTATCTTAGCGTTCATGGGCACATCGCCCAACACAAATGCTTCCACCCCTGAGCGGACAAAGCTGGAGAATCTGTTCAAGTTCCTGCCTACCATACTACCCTTCCGCGAGCTGGAGATGCTGTCCTGCCTCTCCATGTAAGGTTTGGCACAATAGTGGACATTGGGGTTGTTGGAGTGGGGGCTCTGATGGGAATGTCCATTTGTGCCACTGGGGCCATCATCGTCCACCACTGTGGAACTGTCATCCCAATCATCCCAGTCATCATCGTCATTGTGATAGTAACCCTGTTGCATGTGAAAGGGCGTGTTTGTTGTAGAAGGGAAATATGAGGAGCCATTGCCGGGAGAACCCTCCGGGCTTATGGAGCAGTCTGTCATGTTGGAGTTGGAACGAGGGCGGATTACTTCCACATAAGAGGCTGGGAAGAGACCTTTCTGTCCTTTACTGTTCTCCCCTTGTAACCATCCATCCACAGAGTTATTGTCAAAGATAACCAGTTCTTCATTCTCCTGTATGCTGATCTCCTCTTTGTTTTCACTTTGGAAAGTGAAGAGTGCCTTGCCTTTCATCGACATTTTGACTCACTTTTGACATCAAAAATCAGCTGACTATCATATGCACACTGCCTAAAATAATTGTGATTCTGCTACCCTTGAGCACAACTTGTTAACACATGTTGTGCAAATAGGTGATCTCTGAATAGCTGAACCATAACCCTACTATTTCATCTAATCTCAACTCTAGTCACCCAACAAATCAATAAGAGAAGGAGAGAAAGAGTGACTTGAATGACACAAAGTGTCAAATGACACTAATACTGATACAAACTACTAATTTCGAATGTGTTCATGCACTATAACATGATAATAACCTTAGTGCTTTATCTACTCTCTTAAAAAATAACTAGTGCAGTATACAGCTGGGTATGTTTACAACTCAATTACACAACTGTCCTGTGTTGTTTTCTATACTCTGCCAAGAATCTTGTCCATCTTTTTAGTAGGCCTATGGACTGTATTTAAAAACAGTCAAATCGAATTGCAGATGGTTTTCAGTGGTAGTGAGGATCAATTCCTTTACACGTACAATTAACAGAATATGGGCTATTTCCAATGAAATTCTTACTGCAAATTTGAATTGCAAACTTGGTATATTGCTAGCATATGCCATGCACCCACTGCCCACTACATCAGTACCATATTCCTATTGATAGCATTACGTTACCTTAGCCTAAACGTTTTCTTTGATGTCCAATCTTTTCCTTCAATACTTGAAACTGCAATATAACTTGTGGGCTTCGCAACTTGTAACTCCTCAGTCCTCGGCTCACGGAAGCAATGACATCGGTTTATCCGAAAATGTGTTTTCACCAAGAAAAAATTGCAAACATGTGTCTGTCTATTCGTTGTAATCCTGATGAATGGTTACATTGTTATTCTTGCGTGATGTGATCCACGAACAAAATACTTGCTGTACATATGATCAAACATTATCAAAATTGTTTGTTCCCAGCACAAAGACAAAGTGAAATAGTTTGTTCCCAGTACAAAGACAAAGTGCCCGGGGTGGAAGAAAGCATTCAGACCCGATAGAGATGACTAGCCTAATGATTTCCCAGTCTAATGCAATCCGGTGTTGATACACATTCCTTCCGAAACTTGCTCCAATTCCCCCACAAAACAGGTTCTTGCGCATGTCCTCTTTGTTGCCTTGAATTTAAAAAACATGAGGCATTATTAGCAAATTATAAGGGTACGCGACTTAATGCAAAGCATATGCCATTATATTACTATCCGTTTTGTAGCAAAGTAACTTTTGTCATGACGTTAGGCATGGACAATAGAGAAAATATTTGTTTTCTTCGTTAACGTCCTTAATAATTCATTATTTGAAACGCAAGAAATCAGCTCAACACTGCCCCTAGCATGAGAAACATAACATGAAGAAGTAACTCGTTCATTTTAGTCGTTGACCTGCTGGTGCTGTCCGCAAGGAGTCCTACAGCAGGATTAATACAAGCGCCTCCGGCTCAGCGGATCCAGAGACGTGCTCCGACAACCACTTTTTTGTCATATGCGCGCAAGAAAATAGATCATAAGCATAGAGAATACAGAATACGTGTTTAGAACTGATAACTGACCGCATGCTCTAAGACTGACTGCCTGACTGCTTCTCACCTGTGCAGTCCAAACACTTAAAAGACACACCCTATCCCCTCAGCCCTCAAATGAAGTGGACACTTCTGATGATGTTTCATGACGTCTGACGAGTATACACTTGCAGGGCAAAGAGCGATGGAGGAGGGGGGGCGCTCAAGATGGCGACATGAGAGGGTGTAACATTTCTAGCTGAGGAACAATTTCAGGGTATTCTCACAAAGTTTATAGTTTTAGACTGCAGTTGCAATTAGTTTTTTTTCACACAAAATTATATATAACCATACAATGTAGCTATTTTGAATAATTTTGTAATTAATCAAACCATTGAAATATATTTTTGACGATTTCCAACTAACAAGCTAATGTAAACTCACCATATTCCGTACAAATGTGCGCAACTGCGACATTCAAACGAGTCTGCAAAGAAAACTAATGGGACTGTAGCGACTGTGTTGACTTCAAAATCTGGGGTGTGAACTATGTTTCTATTCAAGCGTTGATCGACATGGTAATGGCTCGATAGTATTGCAGAAAAGTTGAAAAAACGGACCCTCAGTTACATTGTGACGTGTCATGCCACTGTATAAAGCAACTATTTCTGTCTTACAATCTCTCTCCACCAGGTGTAGCACTTCTCTCATCGTTTAAAAACAAGAAATGGACAGTGACGGGGGCAAGGGGGGATACCTAGTCATTTTTTGCATCATCACTGCAAGCATCATGACTCTCAGAGCCGCTGTTTACTTCTGAAGATCACTTTAGCACCTCCCCAAAAACCCGACTCTTTATAGTGTTTTATTTACATTTTAAAGGCAATAAGGTGATAAGTTGGACCTTCTCACTACCACGCATTAGTTTCGCTTCCCCACCCGCCATTTTTAAAAAGACCAGACGGAGCTCGTTGCCTTCTTGAATCATGCAGAAACGGGCAGCGTGGAGTTCATGTAATTGATTCTGTTGGAAAATTGAGAAATTGTGCTTTACAGTGGCATTGACATTACAGTTGAACTGGAAGTATTACGTTTTTTGGGTGCCTAAATAAGGTCAATTGTATGGACCAAGGCGATGTACAAAAGTGAGTGAGTTTACATTAGCTATCGACAAGTTTCAGCGTGTGTAGTTAAGTTAGCCTGCTAACGTCTTCATAGCTAGTAGCATGGAATCAGGACATGACCAAACTGTTGCTGAGATAATGGATGTTGAAACTTCCAAGGATAAAAGAGGCATTGTTGAAACTCACTCATATGCTTGCAGTGTAAAAAAGGGGGGTGAATGTGATTCATACCCGAATACCCCAACCAAGGAGCAACTTCCAAAGAAGCTGAGAAGTGAACCATCAATGAGCCATCTACAGGACAACATCTTCCGCATCCTCACGGTTAAAATCAAAGAGAGTGCAGATGAAATCATGAATTTTGTGAAAAAGAACACTATCGTATCGTTAACCTGAAGAAATCAATTGATTTCAATGCTGAGGAAGTAAAAACTCTGAAGCAGCAGAACGCAACATTGAACATTCAGGTTGCAAAGCAAGGAGAAGAAACTCACTGAAATGGAGTCAAAGGTAAACGAGAATGACCGGTATAGTCGGAGATGGAATCTTCGAATTTATGGAATAGCAGAAAAATCTGAGGAGAACTTCAAAGCAAGAGTGAAGGACCTTTGCAGGGCAATAGTCCCGGAGGAGGAGCGAAATGTTGCAGGTTCTCTGGATGTAGTGCACCACCTGGGTAGGCTGAGAGATGGGGACAACAACTAGCCACCACGACCAGTGATCATTAGATTAATCTCCAGGACAGCGAGGGATGTGACATGAAAAAGTGCAAAGAAAAATTACTATTTAAAGAAGAACAACCTGAGGTTCAAGGAAGATCTGACAGCATTTGACAAAGAAGCTCGGAATCGTCTGTGGCCGATGATTGAGAGAGCAAGGAAGGAAGGGAAAAGTGCATACTTTGCGGGAGCCAAGGCTTTGTTAATGGAAGGGAAATTCACGCTGACGCCTAGCTTGTTGACTGCTGGATTTATCAAGTGAGTTGTGCAGGACTGAGTTTTATTTGCATCTGATAAAACTTTATATTTCTTGAGGAAAGAGCATTGTTTGTGTGAGCCAAACCGTTTTTATACATTTATATATATATTTTATGTCAGGGAAATTCGCACTGGCACTTAATGTTAGCTTGATGCCTATTCGTTTTTACCAATCTATGGTACAATGTTATTTGCAATTGTATAAAAATATTTGTTTTTATTTGCAACTAGTAAGAACTTTTCTTTTTGTGAGAACCCGATTCATGTGAACAAGTTTAATATTCTTCATATAGTCACTGTGATAGTAAATGTCCATTTCTGTTTTTTCTATTAATGCCAGGGGAATCCGTAATATTTTGAAAAGGAAATCTTTATTATTGTATTGTAAGGGTGAGAGTGCCGAATTTGATTTCATTCATGAAACTCCTGCCTGTTCCACAGATACTGCGTTTTGGAAGTGTCAATGGGGGAATGATATTTGGTTTTCATTTGGTACTAATCGGTCAGCAGGTGTCGCTATTTTAAAAGGCAACTTTAAGGGTCATATATTGAGTCATGAAGCAGATAATACAGGGAGATGGATTATACCACGTTCAATAATAATACAGGTAATAATACAGGTAGATGTCAACCACGTTCAATTCATTGTTGTAAATACTTATGCTTCCAATAACAAGTCAAGTAACTATTTTATTTGGAGACATTGAGAGGAAAATAAGTCAAAATATGTCTAAATTTCCATTGGCCAAAGTAATATGGGGTGGAGATTTTAATACAGTATTACATGATAATCTAGATAGATGGCCTCCTAAGGATAGCAATTATGTTTGTGAGATTAGGAATATATGTCTAAGGTTAGGTGTTCTAGATATTTGTAGACATAAGACCCCAGATAAGTTTATGTTAACATGGAGTACCAAAGATATATCTATACAATCCCGTATTAATTTCTGGTTAATATCTGAAGATATGGCTGACAAGGTTGATAAAGTCTCAATTGAACCATCGATTTTAACAGACCACAAAGGGATCTCAATAAACATAAATATGCATGGTTTGTCAACAAAAAAAAGTTAGTAAAGGTTACTGGAAAATGAACAAGACTTTTGTAGAGAATTAAGTATTTAAGAAGGAAGTAGCAGGAATTCATGATAAATACTGGAATTGTGCCTGTGTTATGAATACGTTTGGAAGTTACTGGGAGCTAATGAAATTTGATATAATGCTTTTGGCTATTTCAATGGGGAAAGAAATTGCTCATGCCAAGAGAGAGAAACAATATGACATCATAAAGGGAATAATGAATTATACTAAAAAAACTGAACTAACTAATCAGGAATTACTGGAGGAACTACGAGGAAAAGGCCCGGGGAGCGTTTGTAAGATCAAGACGAAAATGGATGGAAGAGGGAGAGAAAAATACAAAATATTTATTTAATTTAGAAAAAAGGGCAGGCGAAAATACTTCCATATGTAAATTAATGATTAGTAATACTCCCAATGAAAATCCAAAAGAAATCTCTCAGCATGTTGCCCAGTATTATCAGAATCAGCCCAGCCAACTTCCAATATGGATCTTTTCTTAGAAAATGTAACAAACATTGCTAAGAAGATAGGTAATGATGATGAGTTATCTGAAATTATCTGAAATTGTGATAAAAGACTGTATTAAAGCCTTAAGGACAATTGGTCCCCTGGAAATGATGGTTTAATAAGCAAGTTTTAAAAGCATTCAATGATAAATTGATTCCTTTCATTCATGCTATGTTTCACGAATTAATAGAAAGTGGGGAGTTACCGGCTTCCTTAAAGCAAGGTATAAATAAGGATACTCTTTACATAGACAACTGGAGACCCATTAGCCTGTTGAATAATGATGGGAAATTATTTGCCCTTGTATTTGCTTAGAGTTTGAAACAAGGCTTGCATCATATAATTGATGAAGAACAATCTGGTTTTATGCATGGTCGACACATTAGTAATAACATCAGGTTGATCTTAGACATGATTGACTATAATGACCTCATCCTTGATGATAGTTTTCTTATGTTTGTTGATTTTTATAAAGCTTTTGACAGTGTAGAACATGAGTTTATGTTCAAAGAAATATGTTTTTGGGGGTTTGGTTTTTGAAAGCAGTCCAAACTTTATATAAGAAAAGTCTGGCATTAGGCAGGGCTGCCCAATTAATACATTTTTATTTTTATTGGTTACTCAAATTATAGGCTCTTCGTATCAAGAAAGGGAATTTGCAAGGTGTTTCAGCACTTGGCAATGAATTTAAACTATGTCAACTGGCTGATGATACCACCATAGACAGGAATGAGGTGTCTAAAGCAGTTTCCTGTATTGAAGACTTTTCCTTAGTTTCAGGTTTGAAAATTAATATCAATAAGTCAGTCTTAATTCCACTCACGGATTGTGTTTTACAGGAAGTATATGGTATCCCTATTAAAGATAAGGTTACTGTCACGTTCTGACCTTAGTTCCTTTGTTTTGTCTTTGTTTTGTATGGTCAGGGCGAGAGTTGGGGTGGGCAGTCTGTTTGTTTTTCTATGTTGGTTTTTGTGTTCGGCCTAGTATGGTTCTCAATCAGAAGCAGGTGTCGTTAGTTGTCTCTGATTGAGAATCATACTTAGGTAGCCTTTTTCCACCTGGGTTTTCTGGGTGTTTATTTTCTGTATTTGTGTTACGTGTGTATGTCACCAGACAGGACCGTTTCGGTTCGTTCATTTTGTATTGATTCAGTGTCCAGTGCTTTCTTTAATTAAAATTATGAACACTTACCACGCTGCGCTTTGGTCCTCCTCTCATTCTCCCGAAGACGATCGTTACATAAACACCCACCAACCAAGGACCAAGCAGCGTGGTAACAGACAGCAGCAGCAGCAGAGGCAGCGATACCTGGAGAGATGGACTTGGGAGGAGATTCTGGACGGCAAAGGACCCAGGGGAATATTCCACCTCGCCGCACTGGCCTGGCTACGGGGAGCATTCAACCAGGTAAGGTTGGGCAGGCTTGGTGCTCAAGAGCTCCAGTCCAGTCCTCTCATTCTCCCGAAGACGATCGTTACAGTTACTTATCTTGGAACTGTTATATGCAAGGATGAAAAAGAAAGGAGTGAATTTAACTTTACCCCCATTATTGAGAAAACAAAGAAGAAATTGAACCTCTGGTTGATGAGAGATATTTCGTTATATGGTCGGGTTTTATTATCCAAAGCTGAAGGGTTATCCAGATCGGTTTATGTCTCGTTATCACTTGACTTACCCCCTAAAATTGTAAAGGACTTAGATAAGATACTTTATACTTTTATTTGGAGGATCAAGCCTCACTAGCGACGAAAATATACTCTCACTAATACCAAGAACAAGGAGGTCTTGAGGTTTTAGATTTCAATACAAATCATTTGGATTCTGAAGTATGTTAAGAGGCCAAATTCCATAAGCAGGACATTTTTGCTTGGATGTTAGCGTATAAACACAATTTTCCCTTCACAGATACTTTTTATGGAACAAAGATATAAGATTTAAAAATGATTCTCTTTTTTTTCTTAACTGGTTTGAGAATACAATTATTTTGGTTGGTCTGTTACTGAATGAGGATGGATATCTACTCTCATATGAGGAATTTCTTGGTAAATTTTATATTCCAATAACCCTGAAAGAATATGCAATTGTTTTTGATGCAATTCCAAGGGGGGTTCCTTAAGGGGGCTGAATAATTTTGCACGCCCAATTTTTCAGTTTTTGATTTGTTAAAAAAGTTTGAAATATCCAATAAATGTCGTTCCACTTCATGATTGTGTCCCACTTGTTGTTGATTCTTCACAAAAAAAATACAGTTTTATATCTTTATGTTTGAAGCCTGAAATGTGGCAAAAGGTCGCAAAGTTCAAGGGGGCCGAATACTTTCGCAAGGCACTGTATATGCCTACTGTATGATAGCTAGCAAATTAATTAACTAACGTTGGCCTGCCTAACAATTTCCAAAAGATGACTAAACAAAAACATATTTACTTTTTACGTAGTAGCAAAATGTCTAACTTATTTGCATTTGTTTTTACTTAAACTTGTATGCTGACTACTTCATTGATGTTGATTTTAAGTTTTCACAGACTTTTCTTAGCGGGTGTACAATCATCACAAATTGAATTATGTGGTAGTTTCAGGCCCCGGAGTGAACATAATTGTACACTTGCAAAGCCAACTGAAAACGAGGGCTGAGGGGCTTACGTTGCAAACTTCCCTTGCTTGGCCAGTCATTTGGACCACCCTCTAAGATGGTGACGGGGATTTCCCCAATGGAATAAGGCAAGTGGACAAGGATGTGATTTTTACCACCCCACTCAAAAGATTATGGACATACAGTGCCTTGCGAAGGTATTCACCCCCCTTGGCATTTTTCCTATTTTGTTGTCTTACAACCTCAAATTAAAATTACTTTTTTGGGGGGGTTGTATCATTTGATTTACACAACATGCATATCACTTTGAAGATGCATTTTTTTTTTATCGTGAAACAAACAAGACATAAGAAAAAAAAAACTGAACTTGAGTGTGCATAACTACTCAACCCCCCCCAAAAGTCAATAATTTGTGGAGCCACCTTTTGCAGCAATTACAGCTGTACGTCTCTTGGGGTATGTCTCCATAAGCTTGGCACATCTAGCCATTGGGATTTTTACCCATTCTACAAGGCAAAACTGTTCCAGTTCCTTCAAGTAGGATGGGTTCCGCTGGTGTACAGCAATCTTTAAGTCATACCACAGATTCTCAATTGGATTGAGGTCTGGGCTTTGACTAGGCCATTCCAACACATGTAAATATTTTCCCTTAAACCACTCGGAGTGTTGCTTTAGCAGTATGCGTAGGGTCATTGTCCTGCTGGAAGGTGAACCTCCATCCCAGTCTCAAATCTCTGGAAGACAAACAGGTTTCCCTCAAGAATTTCCCTGTATTTAGCGCCATCCATCATTCCTTCAATTCTGACCAGTTTCCCAATCTCTGCCAATGTAAAACATCCCCAGAGCATGATGCTACCACCACCATGCTTCACTGTGGGGATGGTATTCTCAGGGTGATGAGAGGTGTTGTGTTTGCACCATGGCATAGCATTTTCCTTGATGGCCAAAAAGCTCAACTTTAGACTCATCTGATTAGAGTACCTTCTTCCATATATTTGGGGAGTCTCCCACACGCCTTTTGGCGAACACCAAACGTGATTGCTTATTTTCTTCTTTAAGCAATGGCTTTTTTCTGGCCACTCTTCCATAAAGCCCAGTGTATGGCTTAATGTGGTCCTATGGACAGATACTCCAATCTCTGCTGTGGAGCTTTGTAGCTCCTTCAGGGTTATCTTTGGTCTCCTTGTTGCCTCTCTGAATAATGCCCTCCTTGCCTGGTCCGTGAGTTGAGATCATGTGACAGATCATGTGACACTTAGATTGCACACAGGTGGTCTTTATTTAACTAATTATGTGACTTCTGAAGGTAATTGGTTGCACCAGATCTTATTTAGGGGCCTCATAGCAAAGGGGGTGAATACATATGCAGGTTTCTCGATCGTCTTGTAAAAAAAGGTCAGGGAATAATTTTTCTGTTTTATTCCCCCATACTTGCTTCTGGGTTTTCCCTCTGGAAAAACATGCACCTTCAAATCGTACTGCCACAATATCACTTCTTAATTTACTTAACATGAATGCTTTTTATTTGGTATGCATGCAATGCCACCATCCTATTGTAACACCAGCACACTGTTCTTATGTCTTTCGTGTCAAGTTAATCTCACACCCTTAAGTCTAAGTAATTGCAAGGAAAAACCAAAAACCAGCATACACTAGGCCCTCCATGGAATGAGTTTGACACTTCAGATTTAATGGAAAGAACCAACATTTCAGCACCTTCTTCAGGGAGGATTGAGGAAGCCCTAATGCTGAATCTTGGTTATTTCTTTTAGCCTAAATCAGGGGTGTCAAACTCATTTCATAGAGGGCCCAGTGTCTGCAGGTTTTAGATTGTTCCTTGCAATTAAGCTCTAGACAACCAGGTGTAGTGAGTTGCTTACTAATTAGAGATGTTATTTCATCAATCAAGTACAAGGGAGGACCGAAAACCTGCAGAAGCTCGGCCCTTCTTGGAATGAATTTGACACGTGCCCTAAATGGTTGAAAGTACGCAGAATGTATGATTTTATGTTTTTTGATCAGCACCTCAATTCCGTGTGGGGAGTTAAAAGTTTTCTTTTGGATAGCCTGTAATGTCTTTTCCCCTCATACCCTGAAATAAAATCTGTTTTATCAAATATTTCACAGTCAATTTCTGTTATCAACCTATTAATTAAGCATATGGCCATAAATGACATCAAGGGCTTGCTTTTTTATTGGCAATATTCTGGAGACAAACTTGTAAAACACGCAACGCAGTCGAATCTTCCGTTCCACATTACGACAGTAGAGGTCACATAAATGGCAGCAAAAACAGATGCCAAAAGCTATTGAGTCCAATCAATGTAAGCTAAATATGATGTTGCTGTCCATGGTTCTGATTTCTGTGTGTGTGCTTGCGCATTCGTGCAAGTAGAAGAACATGTTGACTCACCCTAATTGTAGAGAAACACCAATGGCATCCCCCCTCTCTTTCATGTTGAAGAAACGGTCTGTCACTGTCATACAGAACACACTTTTATTTTTTGTTGTCCTAGACTACCTGGCTAAAATGCTTGCTCACTAGCCTAAATTCCATTCATGGGCAACGTTAGCATTAGCCTTCTACATCTAGCTACATATTGAACTTCCATCCTCTCAGGCCAGGGGCACAACAATGTGTGAATTCAAAACAAATCAAACATTATTTGTCACGTGCGCCGAATACAAGTGTAGACTTTACCGTGAAATGCTTACTTTACAAGCCCTTAACCAACAGTGCAGTTCAATAAGAAAATATTTACCAAGTAGACTAAAATAAAAAGTAACACAATAAGAATAACAATAATGAGGATCTATACAGGGGGAACCGGTACTGAGTCAGTGTGCGGATGTGGTCATTTGTACATGTAGGTGGGGGCGAAGTGACTATGCAAACAAACAGCGAGTAGCAGCAGTGTACAAAGGGGGTGTCAATGTAAATTGTCCGGTGGCAATTTTATGAATTGTTCAGCAGTCTCATGGCTTGGGGGTAGAAGCTGTTGAGGAGCCTTTTGGTCCTAGACTTGGCACTCTGGTACCGCTTGCCATGCGGTAGCAGAGAAAACAGTCTATAACTTGGTGACTGGAGTCTCTGACAATTTTATGGGCTTTCCTCTGACACCACCTATTAAATAGGTCCTGGATGGCAGGAAGCTTGGCCCCAGTGATGTACTGGGCCATACACACTACCCTCTGTAGCGCCTTACGGTGAGATGACGAGCAGTTGCCATACCAGGCAACCGGTCAGGACGCTCTCGATGGCACAGCTGTAGAATATTTTGAGGATCTGGGGACCCATGCCAAATCTTTTCAATCTCCTGAGGGAGAATAGGTTTTGTTGTGTCCTCTTCACGACTGTCTTGGTGTGTTTGGACAATGATAGTTTGTTGGTGATGTGGACACCAAGAAACTTAACTCTCGACCCGCTCCACTACTGCCCTGTCGATGTTAATGGGGGATCAGCGCCTTCGTCTTGCTCACATTGAGGGAGAGGTTGTTGTCCTGGCACCACACTGCCAGTTCTCTGACCTCTCTATAGTCCGTCTCATCGTTGTCGGTGATCAGGCCTGCCACTGTGTCATCACCAAACTTAATGATGGTGTTGGAGTCGTGTTTGGCCACGCAGTCGTGGGTGAACAGGGAATACAGGAGGAGACTAAGTACACACCCATGAGGGGCCCCAATGTTAAGGATCAGTGTGGCAGATGTGTTGTTGCCTACTCTTACCACCTGGGGTGGCCCATCAGGAAGTCCAGTGTCCAGTTGCAGAGGGATGTTTAGTCCCAGAGTCCTTAGCTTAGTGATAAGCTTTGTGGGCACTATGGTGTTGAACGATGAGCTGTAGTCAATGAACAGCATTCTCACATAGGTGATTATTTTGTCCATGTGAGAAAGGGCCATGTGGAGTGCAACTGAGATTGTGTCATCCACCACAGGGCGGTAATCATTTAGGCAGGTTACCTTCGCTTCCTTCAGTACAGGGACTATGGTGGTTTGCTTGAAACATGTACAGTTGAAGTCGGACGTTTACATACACCTTAGCCAAATACATTTAAACTCAGTTTTTCACAATTCCTGACATTTAATCCTAGTAAAAATTCCATGCCGTAGGTCAGTTAGGATCACCACTTTATTTTAAGAATGTGAAATGTCAGAATAATAGTTGAGAGAATAATTTATTTCAGCTTTTATTTCTTTCATCACATTCCCAGTGGGTCAGACGTTTACAGACACTCAATTAGTATTTGGTAGAATTTCCTTTACATTTTTTAACTTGGGTCAAATGTTTCGGGTAGCCTTCCACAAGCTTCCCACAATACGTTTAGTGAATTTTGTCCCATTCCTCCTGACAGAGCTGGTGTAACTGAGTCAGCTTTGTAGGCCTCCTTGCTCGCACACGCTTTTTCAGTTCTGCCCACAAACTTTCTATGGGATTGAGGTCAGGGCTTTGTGATGGCCACTCCAATACCGTAACTTTGTTGTCCTTAAGCCATTTTGACAAATCTTTGGAAGTATGCTTGGGGTCATTGTCCATTTGGAAGACCCATTTTTGACCAAGCTTTAACTGATATCTTGAGATGTTGCTTCAACATATCCACATAATTTTATTTCCTCATGATGCCATCTATTTTGAGAAGTGCACCAGTCCCCCCTGCAGCAAAGCACCCCCACAACATGATACTGCCACCCCGTGCTTCACGGTTGGGATGGTATTCTTCGGCTTGCAAGCATCCCCCCTCTATCCTTCAAACATAACGATAGTCATTATGGCCAAACAGTTATATATTTTGGTTTTATCAGACCAGAGGACATTTCTTCGAAAAGTACGATCTTGGTACCATGTGCAGTTGCAAACCGTAGTCTGGCTTTTTTATGGCTGTTTTGGAGCAGTGGTTTCTTCCTTGCTGAGCGGCCTTTCAGGTTATGTCGATATAGGACTTGTTTTACTGTGGATATAGATACTTTTGTACCTGTTTCCTCCATCTTCACAAGGTCCTTTGCTGTTGTTCTGGGATTGATTTGCACTTTTCGCGCCAATCATCTCTAGGAGAAACAACGCGTCTCCTTCTTGAGCGGTATGATGGTGTTTATACTTGCGTACTATTGTTTGTACAGATGAACGTGGTACCTTCAGGTGTTTGGAAATTGCTCCCAAGGATGAACCGGACTTGTGAAGGTCTACAATTTTTTTTCCTGAGGTCTTGGCTGATTTCTTTTGATTTTCCCATGATGTCAAGCAATGAAGCACTGGGTTTGAAGGTAGGCCTTGAAATACATCCACAGGTACACCTCCAATTGACTCAAATGATGTCAATTAGCCTATCAAAAGCTTCTAAAGCCCTGACATTTTCTGGAATTTTCCAAACTGTTTAATGACACAGTCAACTTAGTGTATTCAACTTAGTGTATTCTGACCCACTGGAATTGTGATACAGTGCTGGGTTGTTCAGTACAATATTCGTTTTTAGTTTTATACAGTTCTTTGACAGTTGTTTCACCTCTATTCTGTAAGGTTCTGTATCTGGGCACTGCGTCACTGCTATTAGCTTCACAACTGATATAAGGACCAGCGATGTCGGCCCCATGAGCATACGGAGTCTGACAGCACAGTGGGTCAACAAAGATTTCGTACTGAGGAAAGACGTATTGCATGTACAAGAATGTGCTGGCTCTCATACCGCTGCTGGCATTTCAACGGTGTGAACACACTCTTAGCGCCATTCGAACAACTGTCTCGAGAAATAAGCTAATCAACTGTGCCTGCAGCAGACGTGATACCCTCTTTTCATTGCAACCCCTGCTCAACAATACTGGCAACACAGACCGTGGGGCTAACTTACAGAAGTACTCGATGCTGTGAACAAGTGATTTGGTGGCATTCTCTCTGAGCCTCTTTACTGTGTCGCCATCATGCTCGATGCTAGGTACAAGGACCGCTACTTCGATGCAGACAAGTAACAGTGTTTATGTGACATGTTACATGAACAGCTGGACAAGATGGAAACGGACACAGTGAAAGTGCGCATGAGGAAGTGAGTCTATGGACAGACAGAGTTAAAACTTCACTGCTTGACATGTATGATGAAATCCTGGTTGAGGATGAAACGACTGAACAACGAAACAGCACAGCAAGTGAAAGAAATAGGTTTTGATTATGTTTTACTGGTAAGGAGGACATATGTAAATGCCAACAAAATAACTTTTTGGTCAGTGTGTGTGTGTGTGTAACCTTTACTTAACTAGGCAAATTAGTTAAGAACAAATATTATTTACAATATCGACCTACCCCGGATGACGCTGGGCCAATTGTGCACCACCCTATGGGACTCTCAATCACGTCTGGATGTGATAGAGCCTGGATTCAAACCAGGGACTGTAGTGACACGCTGCTTCCATGTGTGTGTTAACTATTTAACTATATTAGAATGCTTAAAAGGCCGCAAAAATTGTAAATATCGGTTATCGGTATCGTTCTTTTGGCAAGGAAAATATTGGATATCGTATTGGCCAAAAATGTCATATCAGTGCATCCCTAGTACAACAAATTTGAAACACCTTCCTAATATTGAGTTGCACCCCCTTTTGTTCTCAGAACGGCCTCAATTCGTCAGGGCAAGGACTGTCCAAGGTGTTGAGTGCGTTCCACAGGGATGCTGGCCCATGTTGACTCCAATGCTTCCTACAATTGTGTCAAGTTGGCTGCGAATGGATCTACTCCGAATAGCTTGTTCCATCTTCTCCCACAGATGGACAAAGAAGTAATGTTCTTGGAACCATTCCTGGACTAACTTTGTGGCATAAGACATAATCCTGCTAAAATAATCCATTTGCAGATGGATACACTGCTGCATGAAGGGATGCTTTCAAACATTACTCGACTTTTATCAATGGGCCAAATGTGTGCCCTGAAAACACACCCCACATCTTCACACCACCACCCTGCCACATGGTATGGATGCATGCAGTGGTGTAAAGTACTTAAGTAAAAATTATTTAAAGAACTACTTAAGTAGTTTTTTGGGGGTATCTGTACTTTACCATTTATATTTTTGACAACTTTTACTTTTATTTCACTAAATTCCTGGAGTAAATAATACTTTTAACTCCATACATTTTCCCTGATACACAAAAGTACTCATTCATTTTTTATGATTAGCAGGACAGAAAATGGTCCAATTCACGCACTTATCAAGATAACATCCCTGGTCATCCCTACTGCCTCTGATCTAATGGACTCACTAAACACAAATGCTTTGTTTGTAAATGGTGTTGGAGTGTGCCCCTGGTTATCCATAATATAAAACACACAATTGTGCCATCTGGTTTGCTTAAAAACTTCTTAAGGATCGTACACTTTAAAAAAGAAATCACCTAAAACGCCATACCTAAATCTAACTGCTTGTAGCTCAGCACCTGAAGCAAGGATATGCATATTCTTGATACCATTTGAAGTTTGTGGAAATGTGAAATTAATGTAGGAGAATAATACATTAGATCTGCTACAAACTGTGTATGAATAGCTGTTCTTGGAATATGTTAAACTGCTATATGAATCTGTTACTTTCAGGTTCTGATGCTGCAAAACAAATTGTCAATTTCTCTCGTGGACTATGGAAGAGGAGACATTTATCTTTTCGAATGGAAGGGTCGTATTCCTGCCCTCTAACCCCCTACAGTCTAAGGGCCCAGGGCTGGGTTTCTACTAAGCTAACATACAGTGCCTTGCGAAAGTATTCGGCCCCCTTGAACTTTGCGACCTTTTGCCACATTTCAGGCTTCAAACATAAAGATATAAAACTGTATTTTTTTGTGAAGAATCAACAACAAGTGGGACACAATCATGAAGTGGAATGACATTTATTGGATATTTCAAACTTTTTTAACAAATCAAAAACTGAAAAATTGGGCGTGCAAAATTATTCAGCCCCTTTAAGTTAATACTTTGTAGCGCCACCTTTTGCTGCGATTACAGCTGTAAGTCGCTTGGGGTATGTCTCTATCAGTTTTGCACATCGAGAGACTGAAATGTTTTCCCATTCCTCCTTGCAAAACAGCTCGATCTCAGTGAGGTTGGATGGAGAGCATTTGTGAACAGCAGTTTGAAATGTCCAATAAATGTCGTTCCACTTCATGATTGTGTCCCACTTGTTGTTGATTCTTCACAAAAAAATACAGTTTTATATCTTTATGTTTGAAGCCTGAAATGTGGCAAAAGGTCGCAAAGTTCAAGGGGCCCGAATACTTTCGCAAGGCACTGTATTGTAATGACATTCCTCCTCCTTGAGGAGGAGTAGCGAGAAGGATCGGAGGACCAATGCGCAGCGTGGTAAGTGTCCATAACGTTTATTTTAAGATATAAACAGAACACTATGAAATACAAAACAATAAACGTGAACATGAACAAAAACTGAAACAGTACAGTGTGGCAACAAACACTCACACGGAAACAAACACCCACAACTCAAAAGTGAAACCCAGACTACCGAAGTATGATTCTCAATCAGAGACAACTAACGACCCCTGCCTCTGATTGAGAACCACACTAGGCTGAACGCAAAACCCCAACATAGACAAACACACAGACTGCCCACCCCAACTCACGCCCTGACCATACTAAATAAAGACAAAACAAAGGAAATAAAGGTCAGAACGTGACACATATATAATTATTTAAGTTGGTCATACCAAGGATCATTTATTCATTAGACCATTTAGTCATAGGACCCCTGTAGGTATAAAAAAAATAAAAACATTTATTTGATGAAACTTACTGCTATGCATTGAATAACAGATTCATACAAGGAAAAACAGATAAATCAAAAGGAAGTTTGTTTTGAAGTGTCTGTCATATCTATATCATAGATTTATAGTGTTGTGAAAAAGTATTTTCCCTCTTTCTAATTTTCTCTACTTATTGTGGAATGCAGTGTTTGGTTTTCACCAGGCATAATGGGACCCATGTCATCCAAAAAAGTTATACTTTTGACTCATCTGTCCATAGAACATTCTTCCAAGACTCTTGATGATCATCCAGCTGCTTCCAGGTGCTTTTGACAAATTTGAGTCAACTTTTTGGATGAAATGGGCCATCCGTCTATGAGCTGAAGCTGAAGCGCACCTGGGTCATGCAGCAAGATAATGATCCAAAACACACAATCAAGTCTACATGAAAATGGTTAAAAAGCAACAAATTTGAAGTTTTTTTAATGGCCTAGTCAAAGTCCAGAACTAATCCAAATAGAGATGTTGTGGCAGGACTTGAAATGAGCAGTTCATGCTTGAAAACCCACAAATGTTGCTGATTTAAAGCATTTCTGCATGGAAGAGTGGGACAAAATTCCTCAACAGCAATTTGAGAGACTGATCAACAACAACAGGAAGCATTTGGTTGCTGTCATTCCAACTAAAGGTGGCACAACCATTTATTGAGTGTAAGGGAGCAATTACTTTTTCGCACAGGGGAATTGGGTGTTTCATAATTTTGTTTATGAAATAAATTATAAAAAATAAGGAACCAGCACACTGCTCTTGCTAGTATGACTGCTCTTTAATAAGCTTACGTATCGGCCTCACGACCTTCGTCAAAAGCTCTGACGATATAACAACACAGTGTGAAACCCAGATAGATGGTTCGAGTCTCTGATATTTATTAAACAACAAAGGGCAGGCAAGAGGCAGGTCGAGGACATGGTTCATTAACCAGGTCAGAGTTCCAAACGGTACAGGGCGACGTGCTGCACCATGAGCTGGGCCCTTGGCTGGCGGTAATTTGGGGAGAGGGATGAAATGGGCGGCTTTGGAGTACCGTCAGGATGGTTGTGTTGCCATCTGACGGGGGGAGCCCAGTGACAACATCCAAGGAAATATGGGACAAGGGGCGATGAGGAACAGGGAGTGGCTGAAGGAGGCTAGAAGGAGCAAGCCGCGGAGTCTAATTTTGAGCACACACCGAGCATGTGGCAATGAAGGCCCGAGATATCAGGAGTCTTGGTGGGCCACCAGAAGTGCTGTCGGAGGAAAGCCAGGGTTTGACAGGCACCAGGATGACAGGTAAGCCTGGAGTGAGCCTATTCCAGGACCTGAGACCGGGCCGAATCAGGGACGAATCAGGGACGAACATCTGGTTAGCCGGGCCCCCCTGGGAATGTTGTGCCTTGCGGACCAGGGCCTCAATACCACACACAACCAAAGCCGCAAGACACGAGGCAGGGAGGATGGTCTCAGATTCAGAGGGTGTGAAAGCGGAACCGTACAGATGAGAGAGGGCGTCTGGCTTCACATTTTTGGATCCAGGGCAGTAGGAGATGGTGAAATTGAACCGGGTGAATAACAGGGCCCGAAGGGCTTGCCAAGAGTTAAGGCGCTTAACAGTGTGGCAGTATTCGGAATTCTTATGGTCATTCTACATCAAAAATGGATGTTACGCCTCTTTCAGCCAGTGCCTCCACACCTCCAGAGCCTCCAGATCTTAACTGGCAGGAGTTCCAGGTTCCCAACGTCATAGTTCCTTTCCACAGAGTTGAGACGATGGGACATGAAGGCACATGGATGAAGCTTTTGGTCCTGGACGGACCTCTGAGACAGGACGGCCCCCACTCCCAAGTCAGAAGCGTCAAAATCAACCACAAACTGATGGGTTTGTATACATCAATGATGTTGCTCTTGCTACTGGTGATTCTCTGATCCACCTCTACGCAGATGACACCATTCTGTATACTTCTGGCCCCTCTTTGGACACTGTGTTAACTAACCTCCAGACGAGCTTCAATGCCATACAACTCTCCTTCCGTGGCCTCCAACTGCTCTTAAATGCAAGTAAAACTAAATGCATGCTATTCAATCGACCACTGCCCAAATCTGCCCGCCCGTCCAGCATCACTACTCTTGACGGTTCTGATTTAGAATACGTGCACAACTACAAATACCTAGGTGTCTGGTTAGACTGTAAACTCTCCTTCCAGACTCACA
Source organism: Oncorhynchus clarkii lewisi (assembly GCF_045791955.1). Lineage (NCBI taxonomy): Eukaryota > Metazoa > Chordata > Actinopteri > Salmoniformes > Salmonidae > Oncorhynchus > Oncorhynchus clarkii. Next base: position 52,494,414 of record NC_092147.1, read on the forward strand.
TTAAGCATCTCCAATCCAAAATTAAATCTAGAATCGGCTTCCTATATCGCAACAAAGCATCCTTCACTCATGCTGCCAAACATACCCTCGTAAAACTGACCATCCTACCGATCCTCGACTTCGGCGATGTCCTCTATAAAATAGCCTCCAACACAATACTCAACAAATTGGATGCAGTCTATCACAGTGCCATCCGTTTTGTCACCAAAGCCCCATACACTACCCACTACTGCGACCTGTACACTCTCGTTGGTTGGCCCTCGCTTCATAATCATCGCCAAACCCACAGGTTATCTACAACTCCAGCAGGTAAATCTCACTGGTCACCCCCAAAGCCAATTCTTCCTTTGGTCGCCTTTCTTTCCAGTTCTCTGCTGCCAATGACTGGAACGAACTGTAAAAATTACTGAAGCTGGAGATTCATATCTCCCTCACTAGCTTTAAGCACCAGCTGTCAGAGCAGCTCACAGATCACTGCACCTGTACATAGCCCATCTGTAAGCAGCCCATCTATCTACCTCATTCACATACTGTATTTATTTATTTATCTTGCTCCTTTGCACCCCAGTATCTCTACTTGTACATTCATCTTCTGCACATCTACCATTCCAGTGTTTAATTGCTATATTGTAATTACTTCGCATCAATGGCCTATTTATTGCCTTAACTCCCTTATCTTACCTCATTTACACTCACTGTATATAGACTTTTTGCTTTCTTTTTTTACTACTGTATTATTGACTGTATGTTTTGTTTATTCCATGTGCAACTCTGTGTTGTTGTATGTGTCGAATTGCTATGCTTTATCTTGGCCAGGTCGCAGTTGCAAAAATGAGAACTTGTTCTGGACTAGCCTACCTGGTTAAATAAAGGTTAAATAAAAAAATTAGGATGGGGCAGTAGTGAATTGCTGCTTAAGGTCCACAAAAAACCTGTCCGCTGCTGGGGACCATGTGAATGGTACCTCAGGAGAAGTGAGTGCAGAGAGGGGAGCCGCCTACAGCGTCCTGTAGACCTGAATGAAACGGCGGTAGGAATTAGTGAAACCCAGAAACCATTGTAGCTGCATCCTGGACGTGGGTTGGGGCCAATCCACCACCACTCTCACCTTTTTCAGATTCATCTGGACATTCCCTTCAGTGATGACATATCCCAGAAAGGAGATAGTGGAGTGGTGGAACTCACACTTCTCTGCTTTTACAAACAACTGATTCTCCAGGAGGCGCTGAAGGACTTGTCGGACACGGAGGACGTCTTCTTGGGCAGAACGAGAGAAAACCAGGATGTTGTCGAGGTAGACAAATACAAAACGATTCAACATGTCCTAGAGCACATCATTCACCAGGGTCTGGAAAACAGCGGGAGCGTTGGTGAGTCCAAAAGGCATGACCAGGTATTCATAGTGTCCACCGGCAGTTTTGAATGTCGTCTTCCACTTGTCTCCTTCGTGTATCAGAACAAGTTGGTAGGCATTCCGAAGGTCCAGTTGGAAAAGATGGTAGCCCCCTGGAGCGGTTCGAAAGCCGGGAAGAGGAAGAGGGTAACAATTCTAGACTGATGTCATTGAGGCCCCAGTAATCAATACATAGATACGCGGTCTTGTCCTTCTTCCCCTCAAAGAAGAACCCTGTGCTGGCAGGGGAGGCAGAAAGGCGAATGCTCCCAGTAGCCAGAGAGTCCTCAATGTACTCTTCCATGGCCTTGATCTCAGGGCCAGACAGGGAATATAGCCAGCCTCTAGGCGGTGTGGTGCACGGGAGGAGGTCAATAGCACAATCACAAGGACGATGTGGAGGAAAGGAGGTAGCAAGAGCCTTGCTGAAAACCTTCAGGAGGTCATAGTACTCTGCGGGAACGGCAGAGATATCCGAGGCCATAATTAAACCTGGAGGCGGACTGTCCAGGGGAGGCTGTGTTGCTTTCAGGCAATGTGAGTCACAGAACGGGCTCCAACCCAGGATTGAACCCATGATCTAGTCAATATCGGGAGCCAATAAAATCTTCTGGAGCCAATAAAATCCCAAAACAACAGGGAGACTCAATGAGGAGAAGCTGTATTGACTCACTGTGATTTCCGGATACCAGCAGATTAATAGGAACTGTGCTGTGTGTGAACTCTTCCAATGGAGCGGCCGTCCAGTGCCATGACGTCCATGGGAATGGAGGGGAGTTGAGTAGGGATACCTAGTTTCGTTACCAGGGTGGCATCCATAAAACTCTCATCTGCCCCAGAGTCAATGAGCACCAGGAGAGACTGGTCTCCCCACAGCAGGATCACAAAAAAAGGAGTTCAGGTAATGGAAATTAGAGAATTCCCAGTCTGGCTCACCAGTGTACTCATAGTTAGCCACCTGCCCAGTAAAGAGACCTATGTAATACCCCATAGCATCACAATACAGACAACTATTGGAGCTTAGCCTATGTGAACGTTCCCAAGGTGATAATCTAGCTCTGCACAGTTGCATAGATTCCAGTGTATCCGACTCACCCGTCGCCGATGATTCTCGAGGGAACTTGGGTGGCTTCGGATCTTCTCGGAAATGCAGCCTTTGGGGACTTCCGGGTTCCTTCGGCGGTGAGCTAGCAGCAGGAGATGGACGAGTGTTACCGAGACCCAACCTCCTCTCACTCCTGCGCTCCCGTAGATGTCCATCAATCCTAATGGTAAGGGCAATGAGGGAATCGAGGTCCAAAGGTAAATCCAGAGCTGCTAGTTCGTCTTTGATCTCTTCTGTTAGTCCGTGAAGGGAAGTCTCGAACAGGGCCTCCATATTCCAGGCACTCTTGGTGGCCAATGTGCTAAATGTAATTTCAGTCGTTTTTGGGCCGCTTCTCTCCCGGGCACTTGAGAACCGAACACCTTCCTCACCACCGCCATGAAATCTTCCAGATTATAACAAACGGCGGATTGTTTCTCCTAAACAGCTGTAACCCAGGAGAGCGCCCTTCCAGGTATTAGTGTAATAAGATAGGCTATCTTTGACCGATCCGAAAGGAACAAAGATGGCTGTAGCTCAAAAATAAGGGAGCACTAAGAATGTTCCATGTTTCAGGATCTTCAGCATATCGCTCCAGAGGAGGTAAGCGGGGTTCTCCGTGGTAGGCTGATAGGCTGAACAAACCCACCACTGGTAGGGGGGTTACTGAACGACTGGGAGGTCTCAAATGTGGCATGCTGCCTGTGAGATAATTTATGGAACTGCTCCATTAACGCCTTGAACCCCTGGTCGTGGCGTTCCGCCAGAGATTGGAACCCTTCCATAAGGTTCTGAAGTAGCTCCTCATGTTTTTTAATGGTGGCTCCCTGCAGGGAGACAGCGTGACGGAGCTGGTCCGAGTCTGCTAGGTCAGTCATGGCCAGTTCATACTATAACGACACAGGGCGAGACCCAGATGCAGACACAGGAGGCAGATGGTTTGAGTCTCTGATATTTATTAAACAACAAGGGGCAGGCAAGAGGCAAGTCAAGGACAGGCAAAAGTTAATTGACCAGGTCAGAGTTCCAAACGGTACAGGGCGGCAGACTCAAGGTCAGGGCAGGCTGAATGGTCAGGCAGGCGGGCTCAGTGTCAGGGCAGGCAAAAGGTCAAAAGCAGGAGGACTAGAAAAACAGAGACAAGGAAAAAGCAGTGGCCCGGAAAAACACGCTGGTTGACAAGACAAGGTGAACTGGCAGCAATGCAGCTTAACTAATGTAGCTAGCTAACTATTACAAATCCTTGTATGCCTATGGATGTGTAGATAGCTATGTAGCCGATCTGTGTATGGACCCTAAAACGTTTGGTATAAATATTAGTTCAGAACAGTTGTTTGAATTGCTTCCACCAGTTAATCACTAATTTAATTGAAATTGCAGAAAATGGCTGTTACACACGACTGTTACATGTCAATATTAGCTAGCTAGCTATGAACCTAGCTACGAACCTCAGCTATCATAGCCGATTGTATTGACTTCAAGACACTCTGAATGGCATCAATTAAGCCTATGGATTGAGTAGAATATTGTGCCAAGGACGCAAGTGGTATGTACACATGTAGTTATTTCCAAGCATTAGTTTCCCACATTGTAGCCTCTACATTGAATATATTCACTGATAATGTACTCTAATTTAGCAAATAACGGTACAATTCAGGTATGAGTGTCTTTGAGACATAATTGTTTTGTCATAAATACCAGGTATATCAAACTCCAGTCTTTGAATTATGCTGTATGTATTACAATTATATACTTCAAGAGTGTTTACCACTCCTGCTCCTGGGACATCAATGATTACACCTTGTAACTCTGCAGTAGACTAGAACACATTATTTAACTAGTTAAAGGCTGATTTGTAATTCTTATATAAAGGACCAGAATTTAAAAATCAGTGCACTACACTTCGTTTGTATCATGGAAAAACAGGTTCATCTCACCATCTCATTTCCTTCATCAGTACTGATCTGGAGACATAGGACATGTGTAGTATATCATCAAATGAGAGACCTAATTTCAACCATGTGAAAAACATTATTTTAACTTAACTAACCAAGTATTATAAATATATAATGCATGCATTATAAATATTATAAATACAAGTTCAATCTGTACAAAAACAGAGGAAGAAAGAGGTGTCAAGCACAGAAAGGGAAAGACAAGAACAGAGGAGCAGGGAAGACAGCATGTGATTAATTAATTACAGTGCTATTAAACTTAATATTTTCTCAGTTCTTTACAATTGCATAATAGTATCTCTAGCTGTGTCTCCTAACAGCCTTGGGTCCCCAGTTGGCCCGAAGGTTATCTTAAGAGAGGGTGAAGTGGCGATGGCAGGACTGGGGATAGGCCGCTTCTCGCACATCAAAATTGACCTGCAGACGAGATCCTTGTGTCTTTTTAATTCATCATAATCATCAGGTGGTGAAATACAAAACTGACCTTGGATCATTAACTCTGGGACTACTACATCTCTATCTATTATTTCAATGTAAAGCATCTTTTTAATAATAAATCAAATGTATTTATCAAGCCTTTTTTACATCAGCCGATGTCACAAAGTGTTGTACAGAAACCCAGCCTAAAACCCCAAACAGCAAGCAATGCAGGTGTAGAAGCAGTGGCTAGGAAAAACTCCCTAGAAAGGCCAGAACCTAAGAAGAAACTCTAAGAGGAACCAGGCTACGAGGAGTGGACAGTCCTTTTTTGTCTGTGATGGGTTGAGATTATAACAGAACATGGCCAAGATTTTCAAATATTCATATATGACCAGCAGGGTCAAATAATAATAATAATCACAGTGGTTGTAGAGGGTGCAACAGGTCAGCACCTCAGGAGCAAATGTCAGTTGGCTTTTCATAGCCGATCATTCAGAGTATCTCTACCCCTCCTGCTGTCTCTAGAGAGTTGAAAAGAGCAGATCTGGGACAAGGTAGCCCGTCCGGTGAACAGGTCAGTGTTCCATAGCCGAAGGAAGAACAGTTGAAACTGGAGCAGCAGCACGACCAGGTGGACTGGGGACAGCAAGGAGTCATCAGGCCAGGTAGTCCTGTGGCATGATCCTAGGGCTCAGGTCCTCACAGAGAGAGAGAAAAAAGAGAGAGAATTAGAAAGAGCATACTTAAATTTACACAGGACAACGGATAAGACAGGAGAAATACTCCAGATATAACAGGCTGACCCTAGCCCCCCTACACATAAACTATTACAGCATAAATACTGGAGGCTGAGACAGGGGGGTTCGGGAGACACTGTGGCCCCGTCCAACGATATCCCCGGACAGGGCCAAACAGGCAGGATATAACCCCACCCACTTTGCCAAAGCACAACCCCCACACCACTAGAGGGATATCTTCAACCACCAACTTACGATCCTGAGACAAGGCCGAGTATAGCCAACGAAGATATCCACCACGGCACGAACCCAAGGTGGGGGTGCCAACCCGGACAGGAAGATCACGTCAGTGACTCAACCCATTCAAGTGGCGAACCCCTCCTAGGGACGGCATGGAAGAGCACCAGTAAGTCAGTGACTCAGCCCCTGTAATAGGGTTTGAGGCAGAAAATCCCAGTGGAGAGAGGGGAACCGGCCAGGCAGAGACAGCAAGGGTGATTTGTTGCTCCAGTGCCTTTCCGTTCACCTTCACACTCCTGGGCCAGACTACACTCAACCATAGGCCCTACTGAGTCTTCAATAAAGACTTAAAGGTTGAGACTGAGTCTGTGTCTCTCACATGGATAAAAATGTCCATAAAAATGTAGCTCTATAGGAGAAAGCCCTGCCTCCAGCTGTTTGCTTAGAAATTCTAGGGACAATTAGGAGGCCTGCGTCTTGTGACCGTAGCGTACGTGTAGGTATGTACGACAGGACCAAATCGGAAAGATAGGTAGGAGCAAGCACATGTAATGCTTTGAAGGTTAGCAGTAAAGCCTTGAAAGCAGCCCTTGCCTTAACAGGAAGCCAGTGTAGGTAGGCTAGCACTGGAGTAATATGATTTTAAAAATTGGATCTAGTCAGGATTCTAGCAGCCGTATTTAGCACTAACTGAAATGTATTTAGTGCTTTATCCGGGTAGCCGGAAAGTAGAGCATTGCAGTAGTCTAACCTAGAAGTAACAAAAGCATGGATACATTTTTCCTGCATCATTTTTGGACAGAAACTTTCTGATTTTTGTAATGTTACGTAGATGGAAAAAGCTGTCCTTGAAACAGTCTTGATATGTTCGTCAAAAGAGAGATCAGGGTCCAGAGTAACACCGAGGTCCTTCACAGTTTTATTTGAGACGTCTGTACAACCATCAAGATTAATTGTCAGATTCAACAGAAGTTCACTTTGTTCCTCGGGACCTGCTCAAGGTCAAGTCGACAGATCTCCCACAAGGTCAAAAACGGGGACCCGAACCAACAATCCATCAGGCACTGGCCCAAGCTAGCCAACCGCTAGGCCACCAGCCCTCCAAGATCCCCCACACAGTTCCCCAAGAGCTGCCTCTCAAACATCCCCCCCCCCCCCACACACACACAGCCCCCCACCCAATAACCAAGAAAATTAATAAAAGAGAAAGACAAAGGAACAGAAACAACAATGCAAAGAACTAAAGACACCAAGGACAACAAAAATCATAACAGCAAGGCCAACTGAATATGTTTGAGTGCATGTATGGCACTATTTACATGTGTGTGTGTACGTGTATGTGCACATGTGTGCATTTCAATGAGAGTGTGTGTATATGCATGTGTACAAACACCTGCACGGCATCAGTCTCAGGCAAACTGGCATTAGCTGTAAAAACACTGCCCCTCAGTGTCATTCAAACATACTTTTGTTATGTTTTATTTTGACTATATTTTTTATACTTTTATCTTTGACCATCATTCTATCCCCCGCCCAGAAACTCCGTTCCCACTTGTCTCCAATTCCACATCCCAACCCTTATCTTCCCTCAGCCCATTCCACCAATCTCTGCTGGTCACCCTGTTTGGATTTCTATGCACTATATATCTTTCAACTATGCTGTGATGTTTAACATACCATTTCAATCTATCTAATTGAATAGAGTCCACAGATTGCGAGTTGAAGATAACTTATTTTACTAAGAGTATTAGTATATTAGTAACTGACTAACCTGGTCTCTCCAGATCTCCTAACAGTACTATTTCTAGGGTCAATTTTAGATCAATGTTATGCATTTTCAGAGTTCCTGAACCTGAGACCAGAAACAGGCTACCTGAGGGCAATTCCAAAATAAATTGTCTACTGATTCTGTATCCTCACAACAAAATCTGCAGAGCTTCGATGATTGTATGCCCCAAATATTCAACATTTTGTTGATGGCAAGAATTCTATATAATAATTTTAGCTGAAAAGCACAAAGTCTTGAATCTTGGGTTGTTTATATATAAACTCATACACCCTGTGCCATGGAATCAGTACATCAAAAATCTTGACAACTATTTTGCAATCTGTATAGCACAGCTGTCAAAATCTTGGACCTCAAATAAAACGGGTATACTTTCCTATTTATGCTATTTTTATTCCTCCTCCAGTTTTGATTCTTTATATTGGGCTGACAGGCCAGTTACCTACCTCCTCCCGCTGCCACCTGCCTCCTACATTTTTGGGGTAATGTGGAATCAATTGGTTGTACTCTTGGATTGAGCAGACCTTCCCGTACAATTCTGATAACTCCATGAAAGACATAACTCTACCATTACAATTTAAGAACAGAATACCCTTTTCAAACATCTTTCCCATAAATACAGGTATTTTATTTTACCATAATATTTGTTGTAATATTTATTATATCTTTTAAGGGGGATGAAATTGAAATTGTAGCCAGCTCTGCAATGCATGTCGAATCGAAAATGAGACATGGCAATCTGCACAAAGGCAAAAAGGCCATTTTTAAACAATGGATGAGCTTTTCTTAGTAATCTACTTGAGAAAAATGTAGGATTTAAGAAACACTTTGGAATAAGTGATGCTTTTAGAGAGAGAATCAGTGCTTTTATATTTAATAATCTCAACCCACCCAATTCATATTCATTATATAGATAGGCACGCTTTATTTTGTCTGGACAAAGCTAAATATTTTTTACTCATATGATTTGAAAAATGAATCATATGGTGTAGGCAGCACACAGTTGAAGTCGGAAGTTTACATACACTTAGGTTGGAGTCACTAAAACTAGTTTTTCAACCACTCCAAAATGTTCTTGTTAATTAACAAAGTATAGTTTTGGCAAGTCGGTTAGGACTTGCTACTTTGTGCATGACACAAGTAATTTTTCCAACAATTGTTAACAGACAGATTATTTCACTTATAATTCACTGTATCACAATTCCAGTGGGTCAGAAGTTTACATCCAATAAGTTGACTGCCTTTAAACAGCTTGGAAAATTCCAGAAAATGATGTAATGGCTTTAGAGTCAACTGGAGGTGTACCTGTGAATGTATTTCAAGGCCTACCTTCAAACTCAGTGTCTCTTTGCTTGACATCATGGGAAAATTTTTAAAAATCAGCCAAGACCTCAGAAAAAAATCGTAGACCTCCACAAGTCTGGTTCATCCTTGGGAGCAATTTCCAAACGCCTGAAGGTACCACGTTCATCTGTACAAACAATAGTAAAAAAGTATAAACACCATGGGACCACGTAGCCATCATACCGCTCAGGGAGGAGACGCGTTCTGTCTCCTAGAGATGAACGTACTTTGGTGAGAGAAGTGCAAATCAATCCCAGAACAACACCTTGTGAAGATGCTGGGGGAAACAGGTACAAAAGTATCTATATCCACAGTAAAACTAGTCCTATATCGACATAACAAGAAAGGCCGCTCAGCAAGGAAGAAGCCACTGCTCCAAAACCTCCATAAAAAAGCCAGACTACGGTTTGCAACTGCACATGGGGACAAAGATCATACTTCTTGGAGAAATGTCCTCTGGTCTGATGAAACAAAAATGGAACTGTTTGGCCATAATGACAATCGTTATGTTTGGAGGAAAAAGGGGGATGCTTGCAAGCCGAAGAACAACCATGAAGCACGGGGGTGGCAACATTATGTTGTGGGGGTGCTTTGCTGCAGGAGGGACTGGTGCACTTCTTAAAATAGATGGCTTCATGAGGAAAGAAAATTGTGGATATATTGAAGCAACATCTTAAGCATTCAGTCAGGAAGTTAAAGCTTGATCGCAGATGGGTCTTCCAAATGGACAATGACCCCAAGCATACTTCCAAAGTTGTGGCAAAATGGCTTAAGGACAACAAAGTTACGGTATTGGAGTGGCCATCACAAAGCCCTGACCTCAATCCCATAGAAAATTTGTGGGCAGAACTGAAAAAGTGTGTGCGAGCAAGGAGGCCTACAAACCTGACTCAGTTACACCAGCTCTGTTAGGACGAATGGGCCAAAATTCACCCGACTTATTGTGGGAAGCTTGTGGAAGGCTACCTGAAATGTTTGCCCCAAGTTAAACAATTTAAAGGTGATGCTACCAAATACGAATTGAGCCTATGTAAACTTCTGACCCACTGGGAATGTGATGAAAGAAATAAAAGCTGATATAAATAATTCTCTCAACTATTATTCTGACATTTCACATTCTTAAATAAAGTGGTGATCCTAAAACAGGGAATTTTTTACTAGGATTAAATGTCAGGAATTGTGAAAAACTGAGTTGAAATGTATTTCGCTAAGGTGTATGTAAACTTCAGACTTCAACTGTATATATATATATATAGTGTGTATGTATGTATGTATGTATATAGAGGCGAAAGAAACGCACACCTATTTAGGCGAGGTGCTGGCTAGCGGAGTGGAACACTTTAAAAAAAATAAAGAACAGCCGCACACTCTAGGAACTCAGATGCAAAAATATAACTTCCAACGTTTCGACAGAAAAGCTGTCTTCATCAGCGTATAATGACAAACACTGCGGGGTGACTCATTTATATAGTGTCAAAAGACACACAGGTGGCTGTAATCATGGCCGGGTGTGGCCTGATATCATTGGTTAATTCTCATATATTAAAATAGCATACAAAAAACATGAATGGATAGCGTATGATCATAGATACAATTTGGCTACATAAGTCTACAAACATTTATAATAGTAAAATCACAATAATTGCAAAAATAGCTTCAGATGAAAGTCTACGTCGAGACCGAAGGGAGCAAGGGTCTTTAAATTAAAGGTCCAGGCAACCTCTCGTTTTAACAATAAATTGTCGAGGTCACCCCCTCTCCTACAGAGGGTGGCATGTTCGATGCCAATATAACGTAGAGACGAAATCGAGTGGTTTGCTTCCAAAAAATAGGCCGCAACTGGGTAAGTCGAGTTTTTGCACCTAGTGGTGCTACGATGCTCCCAGATACGTACTTTTAATTTGCGCTTTGTTTTACTATAATTTTTACCACAAGGACAAGTTATACGATAAATAACTGCCTTAGTGGAGCACATAACACCTTTGATTGGGATCTGTTTCCCTGTTTGGGGGTGTTTGAAGGATATATATATATATATAAGTGCCATTGCATTGAGCACAGCCATTACACTTGTAGTTTCCATCCAGCAGGGGCGCAAATACACGTTGTGTAAGGATATCTTGGGGTGGTAAATCAGAGTTTACCAATTGATCTCTGAGGTTTCTGCCCCGCGAGAATACGACCAAGGGAAGGTCCGAAAACACATTACCGATACTATCATCGGATCTTAGAATGTGCCAATGTTTGAACGATTCCCTTAATTTGTTCAGAGATCTTTGAATAGCGGGTAGTTAAGAAAGCAAGAATGCTTCTTTTTGCAAGACTGACCTTGAAAAATGTCATGTTTTGTTTTTGAATTTTCTTAATGGCAGTATTAATCTGACCATTTTTGTACCCCCTCTCCTTGAATTTTCTTTTGCGTCTCAGCCATATTCTTTTGATTCGACAGAATTGGCTGTAGGGCAAACTGTTTTTCAAGGGAAGCGGGTGACTACCATCAGCCCTCAACAAACTGTTGCGATCAATAGGTTTCCTGTAAAAATCAGTGTATTGAGCTCTAGAGCAAACAACAGACAGGGTTTTTAAACCAATGGAAAGGGAATGTGATAGGGTAATGGAAACAGGAGGTGTGTCTTCTGATTAGCGACTGATTGATGACTGATTGGGGAATGATGAATGCCACCTGTGAGGGGAGAAGGAGAGAAAAGAAATACACACACAGGATACATAACTGTATCCGTAACAAACATTATCTTCACACAAGATCAGAAGATCAAGAAAACTGATTTGACGTGGATCAGATTGCATAGTAAATCTCAGATGCTCAGAACAGGAGTTAAGAAAAGCATGGAACGGATGGAGCTGTTTCGCATCACCCCTCCATAGAACAAACATATCATCCATATACCGTTTCCAAATAATGACGTTAGGCAAGAAAACATTTTTGAGAGGATTGAAAATAGACTGTTTCTTCATGTAACCCACATACAAACTAGCAGAGCGTCACGTCGTGTATGTAGGTGGCAGGGAGCTCAAGCGCAGGAGAATTAAACTTGGTATAAATTGAGTATTTTAATAACTTAAAACATAAACTCCAAAACCAAAGTCCATAATAAAATAAATGTGGGTACAAGAACCCTTTGCACACATGAACATAACAATAAACAATCTCTGACAAGGACATGAGGGGAAACAGAGGGTTAAATACACAACAATTAATGAATGGGATTGGAACCAGGTGTGTAAGAAGACCAGACAAAACCAATGGAAAATGAAACATGGATCAATGATGGCTAGAGGACCGGTGACGTCGATCACCGAGCACCGCCCGAACAAGGATAGGCATCGACTTCGGCAGAAGAAGTGACACATAGTTTGGAGCCATGGGGGATCCACGAGCAGTACCCTTCTTCTGAATAAAGGAATAATTGAGAAATATGAAGTCATTGTGTGTGAGTACTATTCCAAGCAAAGCTTGTTTTTCATCCTTAGGTAAATTATGGAAAGATATGTACTCCTGTTTGTTCTTAAGGAGATGAAAAACATATTTTTCAACAAGTCTGCAATATGTCTCAATAGAGTGATTGTGATTGGCTGGAGGTGCAAAATAACACTTACTTCTGAAAGGAGTAGGAGGATGTGCAGGTGAGCAACCTACATGTTCAATAGAAATATCACAATTAGGGGAGCTAAAGTATTCCCTTAAACGGATGTTTCTAAAAAACGTAAACATGTCTACCTTAACATCAAACTCGTTGCACTGAGTTGTAGGCACAAAGAATAACCCTTTATTAAGCAAGGAGACATGAGCAGGGCTCAACATCTTGCTTGATAAATTAAAAACACTCAGTCCTGTGGGTTCTGGGACCGTGTGAACGGTCCCCTCTGCCTCTGGTAAGTCTTTTCTTCTTACCCTGTCAGGTGTGCGTGCCCGAGGCCACCTCCACCCTTCAGTCGGCCCAGTCTCTAGTTGGATAAAAAATGCCACTGGAAGCAGATGAGGCGCATTATCAGCAACCAATCCAAGTTGATCATTTTAAAAGGCTAATTGATCACTAGAAAATCCTTTTGCAATTATGATAGCACAGCTGAAAGCTGTTCTGATTGAAGAAGCAATAAAACTGGCATCCTTTAGACTAGGTGAGTATCTGGAGCATCAGTATTTGTGGGTTCGATTACAGGCTCAAAATGGCTAGAAACAAATAACTTTTTTCTGAAACTCATCAGTCTATTCTTGTTCTGAGAAAGGAAGGCTATTCCATGTGAGAAATTGCCAAGAAACTGAAGATATCGTACAACGCTGTGTACTACTCCCTTCACAGAACAGTGCAAACTGTGTCTTTAACCAGAATATAAAGAGTGGGAGGCCCCGGGGCACGAGTGAGCAAGAGGACAAGTACATTAGTGTCTAGTTTGAGAAAAAAACGCCTCACAAGTCCTCAACTGGCAGCTTCATTAAATAGTACCCACAAAACACCAGTCTCAACATCAACAGTGAAGAGGCGACTCTGGGATGCTGGCCTTCTAGGCAGCATTTTTAATTTAATACAATTTTTAATTTATGAAAAATTTGCTTTTCTTTAAAAAACAAGGACATTTCTAAGTGACCCCAAACTTTTGAACGGTAGTGTACATACAGTGGGGAGAACAAGTATTGCCGATTTTGCATGTTTTCCTACTTAGAAAGCATGTAGAGGTCTGTAATTTTTATCATAGGTACACTTCAACTGTGAGAGACGGAGTCTAAAACAAAAATCCAGAAAATCACATTGTATGATTTTTAAGTAATTAATTTGCATTTTATTCAGACGCTTTACTCAGTACTTTGTTAAAGCACCTTTGGCAGCAATTACAGCCTTGAGTGTTCTTGAGTATGACACTACAAGCTTGAAACACCTGTATTTGGGGAGTTAAAAAAATAAACAATTGTATTTATTTCACCTTTATTTAACCAGGTAGGCTAGTTGAGAACAAGTTCTAATTTAACTGCGACCTGGCCAAGATAAAGCAAAGCAGTTCGACACATACAACAATACAGAGTTACACATGGAGTAAAACAAACATACAGTCAATAATACAGTAGAAAAATAAATCTATGTACAATGTGAGCAAATAAGGTTAGATAAGGGAGGTAAAGGCAAAAAAAAGGCCATTGTGGCGAGGTAAATACAATATAGTAAGTAAAACACTGGAATGGTAAATTTGCAGTGGAAGAATATGTAAAGTAGAAATAGAAATACATGGGGTGCAAAGGAGCTAAATAAATAAATACCGTAGGGGAAGAGGTAGTTGTTTGGGCTAAATTATAGATGGGCTATGTACAGGTGCAGTAATCTGTGAGCTGCTCTGACAGCTGGTTCTTAAAGCTAGTGAGGGAGATAAGTGTTTCCAGTTTCAGAGATTTTTGTAGTTTGTAGTTTGGCCAGACCCCCCTAAAAGAGGCTTAGCCCCCCAATCCATGAATCTCTAGTGATGTCCCTGATTGTCTGTATTGTAATTGTTTTTAACCTGCCCAGGGACTGTATTTGAAAATTAGCCGGATGGCTAAAACCGGCACTTTTACTGAAACATTGATTAATGTGCACTGTCACTGTAAAAATATAAATAAACTCTAACTCAATCACCTGACCTCAACTCAGTTGAGATGGTTTGGGATGAGTTGGACTGCAGAGGGAAGGAAAAGCAACCAACACGAGCTCAGCATATGTGGGAACTCCTTCAAGACTGTTGGAAAAGTCCAGGTTAAGCTGGTTGAGAAAATGCCAAGAGTGTCCAAAGCTGTCATTAAGGCAAAGGGTGGCTACTTTGAAGAATCTCAAATATATTTAGATTTGTTTAACACTTTTTTTGGTTACTATATGATTCCATATGTGTTTTTTTTTAAATAGTTTTGATGTCTTCACTACTATTCTACAATGTAGAAAATAGTAAAAAATAAAGTAAAAAAATAAAAAAAACTTTAATTAGTAGGTGTGTTCAAACTTTCGACTGGAACTGTATCTATACACAGTGCTTTCGAAAAGTATTCAGACACATTGACTTTTTCCACATTCTGTTACGTTATAGCCTTATTCTAAAATGGATTGATTTGTTTTTTTTCTTCTCATCAATCTATATACAATACCCCATAATGACAAAGTACAAATTGGGTTTAAAGACATTTCTGCAAATGTATAAAATATAAATGAAATAACACATTTACATAAGTATGTAGACCTTTATTCAGTACTTTGTTAAAGCAACTTTGGCAGCGAATACAGCCTTTGAGTCTTCTTGGCTATGATACTACAAGCTTGGCACACCTGTATTTGGGGAGTTTCTCCTTTTCTTCTCTGCAGATCTTCTCAAGCTCTGTCAGGTTGGATGGGGAGCGTCAATGCACAGCTATTTTCAGGTCTCTCCAGAGATATTCGATCGGGTTCAAGTCCAGACTCTGGCTGGGCCACTCAAGGACATTCAGAGATTTGTACCAAAGCCACTCCTGCATTGTCTTGGCTGTGTGCTTAGGGTCGTTGTTTTGTTGGAAGGTGAACCTTCGCCCCCAGTCTGATGTCCTGAGCGCTCTGGAGAAGGTTTTAATCAAGGATCTCTCTGTACCTTACTCTGTTCATCGTTCCCTGAATCCTGACGAGTCTCCCGGTCCCTGCCGCTTAAAAACACCCCACACAACATGATGCTGCCACCATCATGATTCACCGTACAGATGGTGCCCGGTTTCCTCCAGACGTGACCCTTGGCATTCAGGCCAAAGAGTTCAATCTTGGTTTCATCAGACCAGAGAATCTTGTTTCTCATGGTCTGAGAGTCCTTTAGGTGCCTTTTGGCAAACTCAAAGCCGGCCGTCATGTGCCTTTAACTGAGGAGTGGCTTCCGTCTGGCCACTACCATAAAGGACTGATTGGTGGAGTGCTGCTGAGATGGGAGAACCTTCCAGAAGGACAACCATCTCCACAGAGGAACTCTGGAGCACTGTCAGAGTGACCATCGGGTTCTTGGTCACCTCCCTGAACAAGGCCCTTCTAACCCGATTGCTCAGTTTGGCTGGGCGGCCAGCTCTAGGAATAGTCTTGGTTGTTCCAAACTTCTTCCATTTAAGAATGATGGAGGCCACTGTGTTCAAGGGGACCTTCAATGCTGCAGAAATGTTTTGGTACTGTCGTGGCAGAATCAGAATTCCATTTATAAATAAGATGTTTTATTCATTTTATTGCATGCTTATGTGAGATATTTGTCATTAGAATGTCTTCTTTTGGATAATACTGTTTGCAGTTTGCAGTTATCCCTTTCCAGCTAGGGCTAAGTTACATTGGGCCCCAGAGAGGGGAAAGGTTAGTCTTATCTGTGAATGTGTCTGTAAATTATTCCTAAACCATGTGAAGGGATGGTGTGATAAATGGGGAACCAGATAGGTGGCTCCACAATGTCTGTGTGCCAGTCACTGTCTCTCTGTGATCTTGTCTAGGAGGGGGTGTATTTGATATATGCTAGTGGATGAGGTTTTGTTTTTGGTCCTGAGTGGTACCAAGAGCGAGATGAGAACATAGTTTAGGAGACAAAGCTGAACGATAATTTATAGCCAATGCTGTCTGGCTATGTGTGTCTTTGCCTATAAAGGATCTCAGTTGCAATGTGTAAGCACTCTCAGAGAATTCATTTATAGACACTGAATTGATCTGAGAGTCACAGGGTTGTGATGAGATTGAGCTCATATAATTAAAGATGGACTTTATGATAACTCTGACTTGTGTGTGGTTTGCTCTCATTATTTGGTAGTACAGGAAATACAGTACCATTCCCCAGATCTGTTCCTCGACAAAATCGTGTCTCGGAGTTCTACGGACAATTCCTTCGATCTCACAGCTTGGTTTTTGCTCTGTTATGCATTGTCAACTGTGGATCCTTATATAGATAGGTGTGTGCCTTTCCAAATGATGTGAACTTACGGCAGGTGGACTATAATCAAGTTGTAGAAACATCTCAAGGATGATCAATGGAAACAGGATGCACCTGAGCTCAATTTCGAGTGTCATAGCAAAGTGCGAAAGAGGGTGAAAAGAGAACGAGGTTGCCAAAGTCAGGGCCGTCCAGAGCATTTTATATGCAGAGGCTGTCAAAAGGGTGTAGGGAACGAAAAGTACTCGAGGACTCCATGGTGTTGGGAAGGCCTTTAATGCAGGTTGCAGAGTTGGCTTCCCACCAACAGGATCCAGGGATGTTACGTATAAAGAAGGTGGACTTTGTGATTTATATGGCAATGGTGATCAATGACTTGGCTAAAGTGGAGGGAAATTGTGGATTGTGAATGTGGCAGAGCGGTTCCTGGGACTAAAATATTTCTCAAGGAAGGAGTTACATGAGACAATGACAAGAGCAGTGATACCTTCTCAGGCCCCAGAGTCTAGGGAGGGAGCTATGGAAGATTGAAGAAATTAGGGAGTGGGATATAGATTTTGTTAACCCAATGAGTCCCACCGTAACGTGGCACATTTTGTACTTCTAACCATTTTTAAGGGGGGTTTTAAAGGGGGTTGGGTTGGAATGAAAGCGCGGGAAGACTGAGGAACAAAACGATTGGGTCTCTATCGGACCTCATGAAGCTATTCTATTGTAAATACAGAATCTTATGCATTCTAAATAACCGCCCATTCGGAAAAGGAAAATGCAAGAAATATATTTACTCTGAGCTGCGCTTTGATAGATTGGTCGATGATGGAAGGCTGGGTTGCCCAGCAGAGATCTCCCTTGTCCTTTGAATAATATGGTAGAACGGATACGTTGTTGTACCGTCATCATGTGGTAGAACGGATACGTTGTAGTACCCTGTCTTTCTGAAGAGATTGTTCATCCCTTCCCAGGCCACGCACATCCACAGCTGCTGCTGATAACTCGAAGCTCAGGATGTATCACGTTTTTAGTGAATAAGAGTTTAAAGTTCATACCAAGTTGCCATATTATAAGCTCATGCCATATTCTGTCTGGTGCAGTCGAAATCATCCTTCCAGCGTGGCGATCGTCACCTCCACGTTGACATTCGCCCTTCTAAACGTATGGACAGCAGTCCTCACGACATCGGGAACACAATGTTCATTTTGTTAGGTTGTAATCGTGCAACCAGAGCTCACTCTGAGGTTGGCTCAGTTCTGTTGTTGAAATGAACCGTTTTAAACGTATGGACAGCAGTCCCCACGTCATCGGGAACACAATAGGTTGACTTTCATCAATGGGCTTTTGTAGTGGGGGAGAGAAGGGTGTGTTTCATAGTTCACAACCAATGCCTGTTCACTTGGGCGGGGCCACTGAGTGAGCATAGTTCAGTTATGAAAACAATTCTCTCATTTAGAAGATAACATTACATTTCATCTTTTCACAAATAGTTTAATATTTAAACATTTAAATTGCACAATTCCATGTGAATCTGATAACTAAAATGTGTAGACTTTCCGAGATACAGTTTGTCGTCCTATCATCGGTAATAATATCTCAGATGACAACTGATTTGACCTATTCTTTAAGTACCAGGATAATCTTTCAACTGGTTGGATTAGCTAAAGGTTGTTATTTTCCCCAACCTTTTGATGTTAAAATACTCTCCCTATGTTAACAAAAGGGCTTTCCAAGAGTCCAGTCTGTAGACTGGAGAGAAAAAAGGGGAAAGGTATTTATGGGGGGTCAGAAACCTCCCCCAACAGGGCAACGTCATGACAACGCATTATCTGCCTTCCCAATGAAAACTAGTTGTCACGCACTGACCTTAGTTATCTCTGTTTTCGTTATTATTTTGGATAGGCCAGAGTGTGACGAGGGTGGGTATGCTTGTTAATCTTGTCTAGGGTTTTTCTATTTCTTAGGGTTTTTTGTAAGTCTAGGTAATTGTATGTCTATGGTGGCCTAAATTGGTTCCCAATCAGAGGCAGCTGTTTATCGTTGTCTCTGATTGGGAATCCTATCGAGGTTGCCATTTTCCCTTTTGGTTTCGTGGGTTCTGTTCTATGTTTAGTTGCCTGTCTGCACTATTCATATTAGCTTCACGGTTCGTTTTGTTGTTTTTGTTAGTTTGTTAGCTTCTTTATTAAAGAAGTATGTACGCATATCACGCTGTGCCTTGGTCTCCTCCTTACGACGACCGTGACACTAATTTAACATATACTTTATGGAAAAGAGATGTTGTATGTTTCTGGACAATGCACAATGCTGCCTTGTTTACAACATGACTGAGCGACGCAGATTACTGTTTGATTTGAGAAGGGCGCTCCTCCCTCACCGATTTTGCCCGTTCAGGTCACAGGCCACGGACCAGTGCCCCTGCAGCTCAGAATAATCGAATCCACCCATTCCTTACATGGGCGGTAGGTGGTTCTAGGGCCTGCCTATCAAGTTGTCCCAAATGACATGTCAGTCCATTGACAGGAAATCTATTGTTGTCCAGTCCCTGTTCCCTTGGTTTCCAACATAGGCTTTCTCAGGCTTCATTATTTACAGCTATTCTGAGCTGTTATCATTTAAACCATGAATAACGTGTAAAATCATTATTGTACCTGCCAATACACACATTGGCAGTAGTAGGGTTGTTAACCAATTATTCCTCTAAAAATGCTAGAAGACAATCCGTGTGAATGATAATTTCATGGTAAATGTACAGGTGCTCACACAAGCCATTGCACTGTCAGTCCCTATATTTAAAACTTCTTGATGCACCCATCCCGTTAGCGGGATCATTTTCATCAACATCAGCTGAATTGCACAGTGCCAAATTCAAATTAAATTACTAAAAATATTAAATTTTCATGAAATCACAAGTGCAATATAGCAAAACACAGCTTAGCTTGTTGTTAATCCACCTGGCGTGTCAGATTTCAATAAAGCTTTTCGTGAAAGCATAACAAGCGTTTATATAAGAACATCTCTCTCAGTAGACAAAATATTACAAACAGCAGCCAAGTAGATTGGTCACGAAAGTCAGAAAAGCAATAAATTAAATCGCTTACCTTTGATGATCTTCGGATGTTTGCACTCACGAGACTCCCAGTTACACAATAAATGTTCCTTTTGTTCCATGAAGATAATTTTAATATCCAAAATACCTCCATTTGTTTGGCACGTTATGTTCAGAAATCCACAGGCTCTAGCGGTATCGTAAAGTGCACAGAAAAATGTCAAATGGTTTTTATAATCAATCCTCAGGTTGTTTTTACAATATATAATCGATAATATGTCAACCGGAATGTAGCTTCTTCCATAGGCGAGAGAGAGAAAATGGCTGATGAAAATGAAAAACTCTGCTGGCACCCAGCCATCCACTGACGCGATGGGTTCTTTCTAACTAATTTTTCAAAATAAAAGCCTGAAACTATGTCTAAAGACTGTTCACAGCTTGAGGAAACCATAGGAAAAGGAATCTGGTTGATATCCCTATAAATGGAGGCAAGGCATCCAATGGAACAGAGAGCTTTTAGGAAAAACAGCACTTCCTTGTTGGATTTTCCTCAGGTTTTCGCCTGCAATATCAGTTCTGTTATACTCACAGACAATATTTGGACACTTTTGGAAACTTTAGAGTGTTTTCTATCCTAATCTGACAATTATATGCACATTCTGGTTTCTGGGCCTGAGAAATAGGCAGTTTCAAATGGGTACGTTTTTTAGCCAAAAACGAAAATACTGCCCCCTACACTCAAGAAGTTTTAATAACTGGAACACAGATTTTATCATTATGAAGGCTTTCATGTGGAAAGGTCTGTTCAATCTGGACAATTTGAGAACCTTTATTCCAGTTTCCCAAAGTTTGTTGGTATGCACTACATGTGAGTAAGTGGTGCCTCTGACTCTTGACTTCTAAAGGCAATGGATTGCTCAATTTAAGCATATTACATGTAGACAACATTTTCCTACTGACTGGCGGTGAAGGTCACAAAGAAACTGAGCACCTACAGGAACAGTATTTTTTTCTCTGCATTGTTGGGAAGGACCCATAAGTAAGCATTTCACTGTTAATCTACACTTGTTGATTACAAAGCATGTGGCAAATACAATTTCATTTGGTGACTCACTTTCATTAAACAGCGCTGAAAATGCCAAATAATTGCAATGTTTAAATCATTATCAGCTGGTTTCATATAATTGGTCAAACAAGGTGTGTGTGATAAACAAAATGGTGTGCCATTTTTATGAATGAAGGAAGGCAGTTTGTGTGAATTTCATTGTTGTTTTTCATTGTGGCCACCAGAGAGAGGAATTACTATACCTCAGAGAATGTGCCTCACCAGGACCTGTGTGAAAATAGCCACAATAAGGATTAGCCACAATAGTCGAATTTGCTGTTTGCCTTCAAAATAAAATTACCCCATTGAAACTGTTCCAAACGTTTACAAATAGTGGAATAATGCCATATTGGGTGTAGATAATACTAAAGAATGTTATATAACTTTAAAAAAAAATACATTTACTTAATTCATTTGACAATAAACAGTAAAAAAAAACGGCATAGGCAAGATACAGTAGATGGTATTGAGTGCAGTATATACATATGAGATGAGTATGTAAACAAAGTGGCATAGTTAAAGTGGCTAGTGATACATGTATTACATAAAGATGCAGTAGATCATATAAAGTACAGTATATACATATACATATGAGATGAATAATGTAGGGTATGTAAACATTATATTAGGTAGCATTGTTTAAAGTGGCTAGTGATATATTTGACATCATTTCCCATCAATTCCCATTATTAAAGTGGCTGGAGTTGAGTCAGTGTGTTGGCAGCAGCCACTCAATGTTAGTGGTGGCTGTTTAACAGTCTGATTGCCTTGAGATAGAAGCTGTTTTTCAGTCTCTCGGTCCCAGCTTTGATGCACCTGTACTGACCTCGCCTTCTGGATGATAGCGGGGTGAACAGGCAGTGGCTCGGGTGGTTGTTGTCCTTGATCTTTATGGCCTTCCTGTGACATCGGGTGGTGTAGGTGTCCTGGAGGGCAGGTAGTTTGCCCCCGGTGATGCGTTGTGCAGACCTCACTACCCTCTGGAGAGCCTTACGGTTGTGGGCGGAGCAGTTGCCGTACCAGGCAGCGATACAGCCCGACAGGATGCTCTCGATTGTGCATCTGTAGAAGTTTGTGAGTGCTTTTGGTGACAAGCCGAATTTCTTCAGCCTCCTGAGGTTGAAGAGGCACTGCTGCGCCTTCTTCACAATGCTGTCTGTGTGGGTGGACCAATTCAGTTTGTCTGTGATGTGTACGCCGAGGAACTTAAAACTTACTACCCTCTCCACTACTGTTCCATCGATGTGGATAGGGGGGTGTTCCCTCTGCTGTTTCCTGAAGTCCACAATCATCTCCTTAGTTTTGTTGACGTTGAGTGTGAGGTTATTTTCCTGACACCACACTCCGAGGTCCCTCACCTCCTCCCTGTAGGCCGTCTCGTCGTTGTTGGTAATCAAGCCTACCACTGTTGTGTCGTCCGCAAACTTGATGATTGAGTTGGAGGCGTGGGTGGCCACGCAGTCGTGGGTGAACAGGGAGTACAGGAGAGGGCTCAGAACGCACCCTTGTGGGGCCCCAGTGTTGAGGATCAGCGGGGTGGAGATGTTGTTGCCTACCCTCACCACCTGGGGGCGGCCCGTCAGGAAGTCCAGTACCCAGTTGCACAGGGCGGGGTCGAGACCCAGGGTCTCGAGCTTGATGACGAGCTTGGAGGGCACTATGGTGTTAAATGCCGAGCTGTAGTCGATGAACAGCATTCTCACATAGGTATTACTCTTGTCCAGATGGGTTAGGGCAGTGTGCAGTGTGGTTGTGTCTGTGGACCTATTTGGGCGGTAAGCAAATTGGAGTGGGTCTAGGGTGTCAGGTAGGGTGGAGGTGATATGGTCCTTGACTAGTCTCTCAAAGCACTTCATGATGACGGAAGTGAGTGCTACGGGGAGGTAGTCGTTTAGCTCAGTTACCTTAACTTTCTTGGGAAAAGGAACAATGGTGGCCCTCTTGAAGCATGTGGGAACAACAGACTGGGATAGGGATTGATTGAATATGTCCGTAAACACACCAGCCAGCTGGTCTGCACATGCTCTGAGGGCGCGGCTGGGGATGCCGTCTGGGCCTGCAGCCTTGCGAGGGTTGACACGTTTAAATGTTTTCCTCACGTCGGCTGCAGTGAAGGACAGTCCGCATGTTTTAGTTGTGGGCCGTGTCAGTGGCACTGTATTGTCCTCAAAGCGGGCAAAAAAGTTATTTAGTCTGCCTGGGAGCAAGACATCCAGGTCCGTGACGGTGCTGGTTTTCTTTTTGTAATCCGTGATTGACTGTAGACCCTGCCACATACCTCTTGTGTCTGAGCCGTTGAATTGAGATTCTACTTTGTCTCTATACTGACGCTTAGCTTGTTTGATTGCCTTGCGGAGGGAATAGTTACACTGTTTGTATTCGGTCATGTTTCCGGTCACCTTGCCCTGATTAAAAGCAGTGGTTCGCGCTTTCAGTTTCACGCGAATGCTGCCATCAATCCACGGTTTCTGGTTTGGGAATGTTTTAATCGTTGCTATGGGAACGACATCTTCAACACACGTTCTAATGAACTCGCTCACCATATCAGCGTATTCGTCAATGTTGTTGTCTGACACAATACAAAACATATCCCAGTCCACGTGATGGAAGCAGTCTTGGAGTGTGGAATCAGATTGGTCGGACCAGCGTTGAACAGACCTCAGCGCGGGAGCTTCTTGTTTTAGTTTCTGTCTGTAGGCAGGGATCAACAAAATGGAGTAGTGGTCAGCTTTTCCGAAAGGAGAGCGGAAGTTAGAATAGCAATGATCCAAGGTTTTTCCAGCCCTGGTTGCGCAATCGATATGCTGATAAAATTTAGGGAGTCTTGTTTTCAGATTAGCCTTGTTAAAATCCCCAGCTACAATGAATGCAGCCTCCGGATATATGGATTCCAGTTTGCAAAGAGTCAAATAAAGTTTGTTCAAAGCCATCGTTGTGTCTGCTTGGGGGGGAATATATACGGCTGTGATTATAATCGAAGAGAATTCTCTTGGTAGATAATGCGGTCGACATTTGATTGTGAGGAATTCTAAATCAGGTGAACAGAAGGACTTGAGTTCCTGTATGTTGTTGTGGCCACACCACGTCACGTTAACCATGAAGCATACGCCCCCGCCCCTCTTCTTACCAGAAAAATGTTTGTTACTGTCGGCGCGATGCGTGGAGAAACCAGCTGGCTGCACCGACTCCGATAGCGTCTCTCCAGTGAGCCATGTCTCCGTGAAGCAAAGAACGTTACAGTCTCTGATGTCCCTCTGGAATGCTACCCTTGCTCGGCGTCATACTGTAGCTCTTATTGTAGGACTCTGAAACCACTGTGACATTAGTCACATTATCAGTCAACCTATTGACTGTCAACCTATTGTGTGTATTGACCATTAATATTGGACTGTGCAGCCTTACCTATAGAGTGTGAATTAAATGGTGTATAATCCTACTCTGGAACACCAACAGATTACAATTCCAAAGAGTTTACATAAATATTTGTCATAGCTCTTATTGCAGGACTTTGACTGTATGAAATCACCTCCCCAGTCAGTCTATTGCCTGTATTGGACAATCATATCAGACTGTACAGCCTTACATATGGAGTGTGTACCCATGGGATATCAGTCAACTCAGTGACACCCACAGAACACAACTATGTAGAGTCTACACCAATATTAGTGTTATAGCTCTTATTGCAGGACTCACTGTGAAATAAGACATTAGCTCACCCATCAACCCATTGTGCACCCATGTAATGGAAAATCATTTAGCCTTTAATGTTTAACCCATCTGCAATTAAAATACACAATATTCAGAAATGACAATATAAATAATGTTATAATCAGTATTTATATAAAAAATATATATATTACAGAGGGAAACAAAAAACAGAAATATGGGCGAAACTGATAAATGTTTTTAGAAGACAACCGAGTTCCTGGAAAATACACAAAGCATCAACATACATCCATGAACTATTTAAAATAAAATGTTGTTCAAGACCAGTCCTATCACACCTGATTCTACAACTCATGTTGAGCAGTTGATAAGTTAAAATGGTGTGGAAGAATGGTGATTGAACAAAAACCTGATCATCCTGTGGCTCTGAGAGCAGTGTTAGCCAACACTGACTCATAATGAATGAGCATATATTATTTAGGAAGAGACAAATAACATTTAAACACAAGAGCTTGAACAAGGATGCATGCGATTGGCAGTCCTACAACTTGGTTATTTGCGCAGAGATTCGAACCAATTGAGGAGGTCATGGGTTGTATGCTATGGGTTGTATGCTACGGGTGGCTATGTACAACATTATATTTCATGGATTTGATTGAAGCCTAAACTACTAGGCTACTGTGTCATATAGGCAAAATCATTTAGTTTTTTTGTTGTTTCCATTGCTGATTTACATGTGTAAAGGCCCAACCTTTAAAAGCATCAGTAGGGCAAACTGGCTAATTAGACAGGAATGTCAGTCTGTTAAGGTAAATTCGCACACAGTGGTGTAAAGTACTTAAGTAAAAATACTTGAAAATACTACTTAAGTAGTTTTCTGGGGTATCTGTACTTCAGTACTTATATTTTTGACAACTTTTACTACACTACATTCCTAAAGAAAATGACGTAACTTTTTAATCCATACATTTTCCCCTGACACCCAAAAGTACTCTTTACATTTTGAATTCTTAGCAGGACAGGAAATTGGTCCAATTCACACACTTATCAAGAGAACATCCCTGGTCATCCCTACTGCCTCTGATCTGGTGGACTCTAAACACAAATGCTTCTGAGTATTTGCTATCTATAAAAAAAGTACTTTTTTAATATAAGGAATTTTTTATTATTTACGCTTTCATGTTTTATACTTAAATATATTTACAACCAAATACTTTTAGACTTTTACTCAAGTAGTATTTCACTGGGTGACTTTCACTTGAGTCATTTTCTATTACGGTATATTTACTTTTACTCAAGTAAAACAATTGGGTATTTTTTTCACCACTGTTCACACACTGCAGACAGAAAGTATGGAGCGTAGCACAGTATTACAATGTTGTTTTTCATCACAAAAGGGGGTGTCCTTGTAATATGCTCCGGTATTCGAAGTACATTTGTACTACTTGAAAGTTGAGACCGGCTGTATCATTCCTTCCACAGCTGTGGGAGTATTTTCACTTCTTGGTTCCTTGAGCTGATCTATAAGCTATATAGGCTATTCATCAGCGACTGTTCTAACAGTAAACCAAACAACAAGAATCCACCCAAGAAGGTGTTTTGTTTAGAAGTAATAACTAAGGATTCCAAGCTATAGTGAAATGGTAGAACCTGCTGTAGCCAACTATTGTAGCTAGCCATTAGCTTTTTTCTCCATGACCAAATCAAATAAAATAGTATTTTTCACATGCGCCGAATACAACAGGTGAATTTCACAGTGAAATGCTTACTTACAAGCCCTTAACCAACAATGCAGTTTTAAGAAAAATACCTAAAGAAAAATAAGAAATAAAAGTAACAAATAATTAAAGAGCAGCAGTAGAGAGGTTATATACAGGGGGTACCGGTACAGAGTCAATGTGCGGGGGCACCGGTTAGTCGAGGTAATATATACATGTAGGTAGAGTTATTAAACATGATGATGTAATTATTTTTTAGCTAATATCGGAATGAATGAAATTGGGATAATGTTTTAGGTTAAACCGGCAAGTATATGAATATTTGCCAAGACATTTTTATTATAAATCTGATAATTTTACATAGAGAAGTGGTAAACTCAAACGGCTAGCTGGCTTGCTATGTTTTTAGCCAGGATAAAGCCATCTAGCCATTCTGCCAGCTAGCTACTACTAGCAAGGGAAGCCAACTCTTCCTTATTTTCACTAAATGAAATTACAAAAATAAAGGTTGCTATCG
Source organism: Oncorhynchus clarkii lewisi (assembly GCF_045791955.1). Classification (NCBI taxonomy): domain Eukaryota; kingdom Metazoa; phylum Chordata; class Actinopteri; order Salmoniformes; family Salmonidae; genus Oncorhynchus; species Oncorhynchus clarkii. The sequence goes on from NC_092147.1 coordinate 52,521,312, forward strand.
CACCGTTGTGAATGGGAGTGGGACCGGTGAGGATATCATGTTACCAAAAGGTGTTCGCTGCTCTAAAAACACCACTTCACCCACGTGCACACACGCATGTAGCCAGGCTGCCAGCTAGAACTGCTCTTCCTCCTGAAGAAGGAATGCCCGCTCAAAGACCTCTCCATCACGTTGACAACTCCACTGTGTCGTCCTTCCAGAGTGCAAAGAACCTTAGCGTGACCCTGGACAACACCCTGTCGTTCAATGCAAACATCAAAGCAGTGACCCGCTCCTGCAGGTTCATGCTCTACAACATCCGCAGAATATGACCCTACCGCACTTGTCCTCTCCCGTCTGGACTACTGAAACTCGCTGTTGGCTGGGCTCCTTGCTTGTGCCATCAAAGCCCTGCAGTTTATCCAGAATGCTGCAGCCCATCTATAAAGAACAAAAACAATAAAGCGAACAAACGAACCGTGAAGCTCAGAGTAGTGCTCACAGGCAACTATACCTAGACAAGATCCCACAAAGCACAATGGGGAAATGGCTACCTAAATATGATCCCCAATCAGAGACAACGATAAACAGCTGCCTCTGATTGGGAACCATACCGGGCCAACATAGAAATATAATTCCCCTAGATAACCCACCCTTGATCACATCCGACCTAAACAACATAGAGAAAAAACAGCTCTCTATGGTCAGGGCGTGACATCCAGTCGAAGCTCGCATCCACTGCAAGACCATGGTGCTTACCTACAGAGCAGCAAGAGGAATTGCCCCTCCCTAACCTTCAGGCTCAAACCCTACAACCCAACCCGAAGACTCCGTTCTGCCACCTCAGGTCTCTTGGCCCTACCACCCCTACGGGCAGCTCCTTCTCAGCCCAACCTCTTTCCTGTCCTGGCACCCCAATGGTGGAACCAGCTTCCCGCTGAACCTAGGATAGCAGAATCCCTGCCAATCTTAGGAAAACATCTGAAACCCTACCTCTTCAAACAGTATCTTAAATAATCCTCCACCTCACCTTGACCCCCCCTGTAGCTCTGACTCTATTGATAGCTACGTTATTGAGGGAAAATGTACTTTCTATGCCTGTGATATGTGGTTGTCCCACCTAGCTATCTTAAGATGAATGCACTGTAAGTCGCTCTGGACAAGAGCATCTGCTAAATTACTAAAATGTAAATGTAGATCCACAGAGTAAAGCTTGTAGTAACCTTTAGTGCTTCATCAAACGCCAAAACAGAGTTCTATAGCGTCTTTGTCTCGGCTGCGTCTTTTGTCAACGGGCACAATCACCTGTTGATGATCTTAATTTGGCACCATTAAGGCAAGCGCATGCAGTCAGTCAGTCGGTCGTTATTACCCTTGGATGATCGAGTGGAGGGAAGCCTTATGTGGAAGAAACATTTTATTTATAAATGGAAGCAAACCAAAAGTAGCCAAGAGCTAAAAATGTGGAGAAGTGTTGTCTTTTTGTGAAACGAACCATGTGCACTACACTGAACAAAAATATAAATGGAACATGCACAATTTCAAAGACTTTACTGAGTTACAAATCATATAAGGAAATCAGTCAATTGAAATAAATTCTAATCTATGGATTTCACATGACTGGGAATACAGATATGCATCTGTTGGTCACTGATACTTAAAAAAAGGTAGGGGCATGGATCAGAATATCAGTCAGTATCTGGTGTGACCACCATTTGCCTCATGCAGTGCGACATAACTCCTTTGCATAGAGTTTAAATGTTTTATTTCACCTTTATTTAACCAGGTAGGCCAGTTGAGAACAAGTTATCATTTACAACTGCGACCTGGCCAAGAGAAAGCAAAGCAGTGCGACACAAACAACAACAGAGTTACACATGGAATAAACAAACATACAGTCAATAACACAATAGAAAAGTCTATATACAATGTGTGCTAATGAGGTAAGATTAGGGAGGTAAGGCAATAAATAGGCCATAGTGGGGAAATAGTTACAATTTAGCAATTTAACACTGGAGTGATAGATGTGCAGAAGATGAAGGTGCAAGTAGATATACTGGGGTGCAAAGGAGCAAAAAATAAATACATTGTGGGGATGAGGTAGTTGGATGGGCTATTTACAGATGGGCTATATACAGGTACAATGGTCTGTAAGCTGCTCTTACAGCTGATGCTTAAAGTTAGTGAGGGAGATATGAGTCTCCAGCTTCAGTGATTTTTGCGATTTGTTCCAGTCATTGGCAGCAGAGAACTGGAAGGAAAGAGGAATGAGGAATTGGCTTTGGGGGTGACCAGTGAAATATACCTGCTGGAGCACGTGCTATGTGTGGGTGCTGCTATGGTGACCAGGGAGCTGAGATAAGGCAGGGCTTTACCAAGCAAAGACTTATAGATGAGCCTGTGGGTTTGGCGACGAATATGAAGCGAGGGCCAGCCAACAAGAGCATACAGATTGCAGTGGTGGGTAGTATATGGGGCTTTGGTGACAAAACGTATGGCACTGTGATAGACTGCATCCAATTTCCTGAGTAGAGTGTTGGAGGACATCGCTGAACTCAAGGATCGGTAGGATAGTCAGTTTTACGAAGGTATGTTTGGCAACATGAGTGAAGGATGCTTTGTTGCGAAATAGGAAGCCAATTCTAGATTTAATTTTGGATTGGAGATGCTTAATGTGAGTCTGGAAGGAGAGTTTACAGTCTAACCAGACACCTAGGTATGTGTAGTTGTCCACATATTCCAAGTCAGAACCGTCCAGAATAGTGATGCTAGGCGGGTGGGCAAGTACGGGCAGCGATCGGTTGAAGAGCATGCATTTAGTTTTATTTGCATTTAAGAGCAGTTGGAAGCCACAGAAGGAGAGTTGTAATGGCATTGAAGCTCGTCTGGAGGATAGTTAACACAGTGTTCAATGAAGGGCCAGAAGTATACAGATGGTGTCGTCTATACCATGACCCCATTGCCACCATGGGACACTCTGTTCACAACGTTGACATCAGCAAACCCCTCGCCCACACAACGCCATACACTGCCGTCTGCCTGGTATAGTTGAAACTGGGATTCGTCCGTCAAGAGCATACCTCTCCAGCACTCCAGTGGCCATCGAAGGTGAGCATTTGCCCACTGAATTCGGTTACAACACCGACCTGCAGTCAGGCCAAGACCATGGTGAGGACGACAAGCACGCAGATGAGTTTCCCTGGGATGGTTTCTGACCGTTTGTGCAGAAATTCTTTGGTTGTGCAAACCTCCCGTTTCATCAACATTCAATTCTCTGTCAACAGCTCTGGTGGACATTCCTGTATTCAGCATGCCAATTGCACACTCCCTCAAAACTTGATACATCTGTGGCATTGTGTTGTGTGACAAAACTGCACATTTAAAGTGGCCTAAAAAAAGATCCTCAGCACAAGGTGCACCTATGTAATGATCATGCTGTTTAATCAGCTTCTTGATATGCCACACCTGTCAGGTGGATGGATTATCTTGGCAAATGAGAATGTAAACAAATTTGAGAGAGGGATGTAAACACATTTGAGAGAAAAAAGATTTCTGTGCGTATGGAACATTTCTGGGATCTTTTATTTCAGCTCATGAAACATGTGACCTACACTTTACATGTGCATTTATATTTTTATTCCGTGTATTTACAGACACCAAGGCTGTACAGTACATATACTGTATGTATTACCCCAATGCAATTATGCAGTCATAAATCCACAGTTGGATTTGACATGTTTTACTGTTTATTGTCAAATTAATAAATTATTGTATTTATTTTGAAGTTAAATAGAAACACCATTTGTATCAGTTTAGATCAATGGGGGACTATTATTTTGAAGGCAAACGCCACTATTGTGGCCAAACCTTATTGTGGGTAGCTTCACACAGGTATCGTCAAGCCTACACGGAGTTAAATGATTGCAAACCAGAGAACAGGAATGCCTTTAGTCTTGATTCTAAAGCAAAGGTGGGTGGCTTTACTGGACAATTCTATCAGCAGCGATTCGTCACAGAAAAACGGCAAGCTGTTAAGGACTCTTTTCTTCAGCTCTCGATAAGATTTGACACATCAGCGATTTTCTCTCATGCATGAGCATTTTGATGGAAGATTACAAATAATTTATTATTCGACTACTAAAACAGGCCAGTCAAACGAAGAAAGAGTATAAAGCTTTCCATTTATATACGAGACAAATTTAAGTTTGGTAAAACACCAGGAACCTAGCAAAAACGTTACCGGTTTACCTTTATGAAAAGAGGAAAAGGAGAAAGGCGACCAAATTGAAGGATTAAGGTGTCAATCTCAAGAACGAGAGTGAAGAATGGCAGCCAGTTTGTCAGCAGAGGAAGAACAGGTAATTTTGAATAGAATGCCAAATATTTGCTCATTCCGTAGTAAGAATGCATAATGTGTCAAGTTGTTGCATTGCAGTTAGCCTACACCACTGCAAGTTATGCTCTTTAAACAGATCAATTGTTGCGAAGTCATCGTCACAGACAGGCATAACGAACACAAACATTGTATCCAACTACATTTGTCAACATTGTAGCCTACCTTGAAGATGCTTCTAACAGGAAATGTCAAAATATTACATTGATTTGTATTGGTAAAGAATTAAAAATGATCAGATGTAATGTTTTGACTTGAAAAACACCATGCAATTGTAATTTGATTTAATAATTTCCGCGAATGTAGACCCAAGTGTCTATCAAATGATATAGAATTATAAATGATCAGAATTAGGACAAGAATCTAAAAAGCTATGCTTTCTCCATTTGCATTGATGCATTTACTTAGCCCACACATCTCCCTTTACATACGACACAAACAACAATATGGCTAGTACAGATGTAGCTCTCAAACTCTAGGCGGCATTCTGCCTTCACCCTACAGTTTTCAGCCATTAGATTTGCCCATGACTCGCTGAAGGGAACTACAATCCCGACGCTGTTTTTGTGTTTAAAACGTCAATAATTATTGCTTGCGATACGGCTTTCAAACATATGGCCCATATCTTTCATCAACTAGAAATAATCCTTAAAAATATATATATACACGCACACACAGTGTAGCATCTTCGCACAGATCCATACAGCTATGCTTACACACAGATGTTTGGCGCACACTGGATAGCTTCAGTCTGTTTTCTGTAAACAAGCACTGTGACATGGAGATATGGTCTTGTGGGAACACTAACTATAACCCTATGACATGAAGTTGTCGGAACAGGCTTGTGGTAATGGCTGTAGCGGAATTAGTGGGACGTTATCAGCCATTCCATTAGCGCCGTTCCAGCCATTATGAGCCGTTCTCCCCTCAGCAGCCTCCGCTGATTATACCCAATCAAGGTGTGTATCAATTTAGCCTTTAAATTGTTTTTATTTTTAAATATTACTTCTCGCTGATATATGAAAGATAAAGTTCTTATGCTTCCAAAACAATACCACAAGTGAAACGTGTTAATGTTCAGATTGAGTGTAGGGGGGGCTCTTAACTCTCTTACAGAAGATGCCTTCATCCAATGACTCTTGTGTGTAATGTAATGGAACTGAGAGTCATGATCAAGGGCTAGTACAGTTGTTAATCACATGCCAAGCTGCTCTCACTGCCTCTTGTGTTTTTCCAACCAGGTCCTAAAAGGCAGGAAATTGATATTATATAATAATATATTGCTAGGGTGCTTATTGTCCATATGATGACAATGTATCCACAGCATAAAACATGAGTTGGTGGGCCTATTGTAGGTCTATTCATGCTATCCCCAACATACATGAACATGTGGGTTACACTCATTAAACTGGATAGATGGTTCCAAACACATAAAGAAGTCCAGTACCAAGAACTGTGGATATTTATGAGGGGGGTGAAGAGTAGTACCTCTTTCACATGAGTTTGAGAGGGATCAGCTTGTTTATTCTCTCTCTGTCTCCCTGACTGATTTTTCCAGCCTGGTGGTAATGATGGTCTTTACACTTTCCGGTCCCTAATACCCTTTCCCCATGGTTTATCTGGACAGCAGGCAGTGAGTCTTAGGGCTGATTTTATACACTATGGAGACGGAAGGTCCGTTTTATTTCACAAAAGGGGTAATACGGTTCCGCATTCAACATACTTTTGTGATACCTGAAAATTGAGATGCTGCGTATCATTCCTTGGAGATTTGAGGGGCAATATTGAGTGAGTTTTGCAACATAAATCCCGCCTTGTGTCTACATCATCCCTTCTGGTATAAACATGGAAGCAATGGACGTGCTTCTACTTTAATGCTACTGCTAATCTACTTGCAAGCTTATTTTTTTGTGTGTGCTTTTATTTCAATATTTGCTACGTGCAATTATACATCTACAATCCTTCGATGCAGTTGTATTTGGACAAGAACACAAAAGATAACAGCTAGGTAGATATCACCGATATCAAAGAAAATTGGAGAAAGATTTGGGACCGGTATGTTCATAATCTGAAAGAGATAAGGAGTGGGGCTGCTGCTGTCGGTGTGTCCCGTAAATTGTCCGACAACTGACTTGGCTTCGTGTTTACGTGAAACATCGTCAGACAGACACCTACAGTGCATTCGGAAAGTATTCAGATCCCTTGACTTTTTCCACATTTTGTTGTGTTACAGACTTATTCTAAAATTGATTAAATATAAAAATGTCCTCAATCTACAAACAATGGCCCATAATGACAAAGCAAAAAACAGGTTTCTAGAAATTTGTGCAAATGTATAAATTAAAAAACAGAACCTTATTTACATACACTACCGTTCAAACGTTTGGGATCACTTAGAAATGTCCTTGTTTTGGATTTTTTAAAATGTTTTGGTCCATTAAAATAACATAACATTTATCAGAAATACAGTGTAGACATTGTTAATGTTGTAAATGACTATTGTAGCTGGAAACGGCAGATTTTTATGGAATATCTATATATGCGTACAGAGGCCCATTGTCAGCAACCATTACTCCTGTGTTCCAAGTTGATCATTTTAAAAGGCTGATTGAACGTTAGAAAACCCTTTTGCAATTGTTAGCACAGCTGAAAACTGTTCTGATTTAAGAAGCAATAAATCTGTCCTTTAGACTAGTTTAGTATCTGGAGCATCAGCATTTGTGGGTTTGATTTACAGGCTCAAAATGTCCAGAAACAAAGTACTTCTGAAACTCGTCAGTCTATTCATGTTCTGTGAAATGAAGGCTATTCCATGTGAGAAATTGCCAAGAAACTGAAGATCTCGTACAACGCTGTGTACTACTCCCTTCACAGAACAGCGCAAACTGGCTCTACTCCGCTAGTCAGCACCTCTCCTAAACAGGTCAAGGGCTAGTACAGTTTATTTCGCCTCCAGAATCTCTAATGAACTTATCTTCTGTGGCGGTCCTCATGAGAGCCAGTTTCATCATAGCACATTATTGTTTTTGCGACTGCACTTGAAGAAACCGTATTGACTGACCTTCATGTCTTAAAGTAATGATGGACTGTCATTTCTCTTTTCTTATTTGAGCTGTTCTTGCCATAATATGGACTTGGTCTTTTACCAAATAGGGCTGTCTAAACCAAACCTTGCTCTGCAAGTACAAAGCGCAAGCTCTGTACAGATTGTTGGACGTCTATGAACACCCTGTCACACATCACTCCAACAAGCCATCACATTGAGGAGAAGTCCCACGTACTGAGAACATGGAGGGCAGGCACACAACAGAGAACCTAAAACTGCATTCATATCATTGTTGCTGAGTGGGTGGTGGACAACAGTAAGTTTAGTGCCATCTGGTAGGTAACCAGGACTGCGGTAGATTTAACTGCACTGCCCCCTAGCAGTCATACACAGGACCATATGAATTCATGTAATTTGATGAAATCAGTTAAAACGTTAAGATTATTATATATTTTTTTTACATTTGTCACATCCCTAGCATATATACTCAACAGAAATATAAACGCAACATGTAAAGTGTTGGTCCCATATTTCATGAGCTGAAAGATCCCAGAAGTGTCCCATATCCACACAGCTTATTTCTCTCAAATTATGTGCACACATTTGTCAAGATAATCTGTCCACGTGACAGGTGTGGCATATTAAGATGATTTAACAGCGTGATCATTACACAGGTGCACCTTGTCCTGGGGACAATAAAAGGCCACTCTCAAATGTGCAGGTTTGTCACACAACACAATGCCACAGATGTCTAGTTTTGAGGGAATGTGCAATTGACATGCTGACTGCATAAATTTCCACCAGAGCTGTTGACAGAGAATTTAATGTTAATTTCTCTACCGTAAACTGCCTCAGTCATTTTAGAGAATTTAGCAGTACTTCCAACCAGCCTCACAATTGCAGACCACGTGTAACCACACCAGCCCAGGACCTCCACATCTGGCTTCTTCACCTGTGGGATCGTCTGAGACCAGCCACCCAGACAGCTGAGGAGTATTTGTGTCTAATAAAGCCCTTATGTTGGGAAAAATCTCATTCTGATTGGCTGGGCCTGGCTCCCCAGTGGGGGGGCCTATGCCCACCCATGTCTGTGACCCTGCCCAGTTGTGAATTCCATAGATTAGGCCTAATGAATTTATATCAATCGACTGATTTCCTTAATAGCTGTAACTCAGTAAAATCATTGAAATTGTTACAAGTTGCTCTTATATTTTTGTTCAGTATAAGTTCTATATTGGTATAATTTTCACACAAGCATAATATGGCAATCTCAACGTGCTTCAAAAAATAAACAAGCAATACATTATCATGATTAGCCTCGCTATAGTTAGTTCCACCAATAGAGGCCAAGTCTTTGAATGCATACATCCTCCAAAGATGTAGAGGGACAGTTCTTGATCAGAAGAAGGTGGTCTGGGAGATGGTTAATGAAGAGTCTAGTGTTGATCATGTACAGGGCTACTCTGGGAACCAGCCAGAGTCATGTAGCTTCTGGACCTCTCCTCCTTCACTCTTTGTAGCACCCACTTGGGTGATGCCTCCGCAGCTCTGGGTGACAGAAAACTCATCACCCACAGTTGAGTAGTAGCTAGTCGTCCTCACTACGAGCCCTCTGCCTAAGCACTGCATTTTAACTGCATCTCCCATTCCTCTCATGCTTCATGTGACTCTTCAATTGGTGTTTTAAAAATATCAGGAACCAGTAGCCAGGTGAAACAAAAAAAAAGTGGTACAGTGTGCAGATGCATAATTTAAAAAAAAAAAAGTATTGCCAGCTAGGCAAGCCAAAGAAAGTTGACCTGCCAGTTCATCTACAGATCTGTGGGTCAAAGCCACCATAAATATACAATTAAACTCTATGTTATCAAAAACAAAAAAGCTGATCATATTTTTTTTTTATATCGTCTCACGTGAAGATATATGGGCTTGGTGTCTGGGTCTCCAGCAAGCACTTAGGTAGCGGCAACTGGCCTGCAATGAGTTGGAGGTGAACTTGCCTCGCAAGAAGATTCCCTCATCTCCCTCCTGACCAAATGCGCCCACGTCAATCATGGTGAAGCGGTTCCTTGCGTTGCAAGGAACTGACTGCCATCAGGACCATTGAGAAAAAGCCGTTGTAGTACTCGATTGCCCGAGTTTACCGGAGCTCATATCCAAATATGTTTTCCGACAGCTCCTGCACAAAACTGATCATTCCATTGGCCCCAAAATTTCTGCCCATTTTACAGCAATTGCAATTCAAAAAGAGACGTTTGCTTCTGTGGCTTAAACGTAGTGTCATAAAGCATGTAACACCATACTAGGCTGACGTGTAGCTAGCTAGTATTTGTAAACTGGCATTACACCGGATCGGAAGTTCAACGTTCGATTTCGGCCCATTTTGACGCAGAGGAATAAGCAACAAAATCCTGTGTTCTCTCATACGAGATGTGAGGGGAAGCTACTGAAGCAAGTCGTCAAATCTGGCCGCCAACGTCCAAAAGTATTGAAAATGTCTTTCCTCGACAATGCTTCACATAGGTTGGACAAGAGACCTGTATTCTCCATTGTCCTCTCATGTAGTTTTCAGTGGACAAACGTCATTTTCTCCCTCATTTTTATTCCTACTGAGTAGTAAGAGCATTTCAAGCTCTTCCAATTTGTAGAGATGTGTTTGCTTCTGTAGCTAGTTAAATCCTAGTAGCATCAAAAATCATAGAACACCATACTAGCCATACTTGTAGCTAGCTAGTATTAGTAAACAAAGGGCATATAGCACACCGGATCCGGAATTTAAAATGTTGTCACTAGCTACAATCAAGCGCTTTAGACCCTCTTGCTTGGTAAGCTACTCGGGAACCCCAAGCCCCCTAGTGGATATATACTACCCAGACTTCCTCTCTGGGTGGAACACACTGATGAATAGGATCTCTGGGTGGAACACACTGATGAATGGGACCAAAGTGTGCGGTGCTAAAAAACATCTGACTCCGCCCATGCGCACTCACGCAATCAGCGGAGTGAAGTGTGTAGAGACTCTTATCTGGGCATTTCCTCTGCAGGCCCAGCCATGGTGGAGGGCTGGAGGCTTGTAGGCTGGGTTATTAGCTCCTCAGCTTGGCTGGGTCCGGTTGTAGCAGGGGGCCTCTGGGGAACTGTGCTAGTATGGTGGAACTTCACTTTCAGGCAGCTGTTAAAAGCATTTCGACTGGACTGGAGTGATACTGCCATTGTGGGGTTAATTTGTGTGTTGGGGGAGGGGCAGGTAGTTGTCTCCCAGGAACTGTTACAGGAAGAAAAAGTGGGGGATAGAAAGAAAGAATGCAACATGACACTTCCTGTTTAGTATCAACTCGTGCCAAATGGGACTGACTGAACATAATAGGATGCACTTTCCACATGTGGCTAATGTCGAGAGAAGTGGATCAGCAATAATCATGATCATGTTACGTATGAATCACCCTTAAGTATAACAATTTTATCAGCTCAAACATTTAGCAAGACTATAAGGCCTGGCTTGATTCTTTTAGATTCTGGCCTGAATGTCTTATGCTGTCAATGTAATGTTTAAAAAAAAACTTTCTTAGACAATGTAGAATGAAGATGCTTATGTTTTAAGAGCCAATCATTCAAAAAAATTCAACGACAGACTAGAACCGTGCACTCGTTTCATAGCCTATATCTGTACTATGCGATTCTGGCCATTGCTGTGCACTTTTTTGTTATGTGTGCAATACTTGCATCACATCGTGTCCTAGCTTGGGGTTTTTAATTGAATGAACAGGTCAGTCTTCTGGGTGATATGAGTCTTCTCAAGACCACATTGCTTTGAAATGGAACTCTTTAGAGGAGTCGCATATCTTTAGAGAGCTAGGGTGCCAAAATATTCAATCATATTCGAAGCATGTTTCTGGGATAAGTACAAGGTTTGTGTTTTTTTTCTTCCTAAGCCTGTTGACACTATTTTTGTCACAGGTCATGGTCACGTGGTAATGGAGTCACACTCCCACTAAATATAAATGGACATATATTTTTTGCAAACAGGGCCAAGTCTTAATGTGATATATAGTGCTTTCAGAAAGTATTCACACCCCTTGACTTGTTCCACAATTTGTTGTTATATATTTTTTCACTGGCCTACACAAAGTGTAATATTTTTGTATATATATTTTTTTACAAATGAATTGCAAATGAAAAGCTGAAATGTCTTGAGTCAGGTATTCAACCCTTTTATGGCAAGCCTACAGTGGCAAGAATAAGTATGTGATCCCTTTGGAATGACCTGGATTTCTGTATAAATTAGTCATAAAATGTGATCTGATCTTCATCTTAGTCACAACAATAGACAAACTAATAACACACAAATTAATGTAATGTTCTTGTCTATATTGAATACATAATTTAAACATTCACAGTGTAGGTTGGAAAAAGTACAGTGCCTTGCGAAAGTATTCGGCCCCCTTGAATTTTGCGACCTTTTGCCACATTTCAGGCTTCAAACATAAAGATATAAAACTTTTTTTTTTTGAAGAATCAACAACAAGTGGGACACAATCATGAAGTGGAACGACGTTTATTGGATATTTCAAACTTTTTTAACAAATCAAAAACTGAAAAATTGGGCGTGCAAAATTATTCAGCCCCTTTACTTTCAGTGCAGCAAACTCTCTCCAGAAGTTCAGTGAGGATCTCTGAATGATCCAATGTTGACCTAAATGACTAATGATGATAAATACAATCCACCTGTGTGTAATCAAGTCTCCGTATAAATGCACCTGCACTGTGATAGTCTCAGAGGTCTGTCAAAAGCGCAGAGAGCATCATGAAGAACAAGGAACACACCAGGCAGGTCCGAGATACTGTTGTGAAGAAGTTTAAAGCCGGATTTGGATACAAAAAGATTTCCCAAGCTTTAAACATCCCAAGGAGCACTGTGCAAGCGATAATATTGAAATGGAAGGAGTATCAGACCACTGCAAATCTACCAAGACCTGGCCGTCCCTCTAAACTTTCAGCTCATACAAGGAGAAGACTGATCAGAGATGCAGCCAAGAGGCCCATGATCACTCTGGATGAACTGCAGAGATCTACAGCTGAGGTGGGAGACTCTGTCCATAGGACAACAATCAGTCGTATATTGCACAAATTTGGCCTTTATGGAAGAGTGGCAAGAAGAAAGCCATTTCTTAAAGATATCCATAAAAAGTGTTGTTTAAAGTTTGCCACAAGCCACCTGGGAGACACACCAAACATGTGGAAGAAGGTGCTATGGTCAGATGAAACCAAAATGGAACTTTTTGGCAACAATGCAAAACGTTATGTTTGGCGTAAAAGCAACACAGCACATCACCCTGAACACACCATCCCCACTGTCAAACATGGTGGTGGCAGCATCATGGTTTGGGCCTGCTTTTCTTCAGCAGGGACAGGGAAGATGGTTAAAATTGATGGGAAGATGGATGGAGCCAAATACAGGACCATTCTGGAAGAAAACCTGATGGAGTCTGCAAAAGACCTGAGACTGGGACAGAGATTTGTCTTCCAACAAGACAATGATCCAAAACATAAAGCAAAATCTACAATGGAATGGTTCAAAAATAAACATATCCAGGTGTTAGAATGGCCAAGTCAAAGTCCAGACCTGAATCCAATCGAGAATCTGTGGAAAGAACTGAAAACTGCTGTTCACAAATGCTCTCCATCCAACCTCACTGAGCTCGAGCTGTTTTGCAAGGAGGAATGGGAAAAAATGTCAGTCTCTCGATGTGCAAAACTGATAGAGACATACCCCAAGCGACTTACAGCTGTAATCGCAGCAAAAGGTGGCGCTACAAAGTATTAACTTAAGGGGGCTAAATAATTTTGCATGCCCAATTTTTCAGTTTTTGATTTGTTAAAAAAGTTTGAAATATCCAATAAATGTCGTTCCACTTCATGATTGTGTCCCACTTGTTGTTGATTCTTCACAAAAAAATACAGTTTTATATCTTTATGTTTGAAGCCTGAAATGTGGCAAAAGGTCGCAAAGTTCAAGGGGGCCGAATACTTTCGCAAGGCACTGTATGTGAACCCCCTAGAACCCCATCAGATTCAACCACAAAGACTTTTCCTAAAGCTAATTGGAGTCAGGAGTCTGCTAAGCTTGACTCCAATCAATGAGATGAGATTGGAGATGTTGGTTAGAGCTGCCCTGCTCTATATGAAAGTTTTGAGTTTCCTATTCACAAGAAGCATTACCTGATGTGAAACATGCCTCGAACAAAATAGATCTCAGAAGACCTAAGATTAAGAATTGTTGACTTGTATAAAACTGTAAAGCGTTACAAAAGTAACTCTAAAAGCCTTGATGTTCATCGGTCCACGGTAAGACACATTGTCTATAAATGGAGAAAGTTCTGCACTGTTGCTATTCTCCCTAGGAGTGGCCGTCCTGCAAAGATGATCGCAAGAGCACAGTGCGGAATGCTCAATGAGGTTAAGAAGAATCCTAGTGTCAGCTAAAGACTTACAGAAATCTCTGGGACATACGAACATCTCTGTTGACGAGTCTACGATATGTAAAACACTAAACAAGAATTGTGTTCATGGGAGGACACCGTGGAAGAAGCCGCTGCTATAAATATATTCTGTGGACAGATGAAACTACAGTGGAGTTGTTTGGAAGGAACACACAACACTATGTGCGGAGAAAAAAAGGCACAGCACACCAACATCAAAAACCAAAACCTCATCCCAACTGTAAAGTATGGTGAAGGGAGCATCATGGCTTGAGGCTGCTTTGCTGCCTCAGGGCCTGGACAGCTTGCTATCATCGACGGAAAAATGAATTCCTAAGTTTATCAAGACATTTTGCAGGAGAATGTTAGGCTACCTGTCCGCCAATTGAAGCTCAACAGAAGTTGGGTGATGCGACAGGACAGCGACCCAAAACAGAAGTAAATTAACAACAGAATGGCTTCAACAGAAGAAAAATACACCTTCTGGAGTGGACCAGTCAGAGTCCCGACCTCAACCCAATTTAAAATGCTGTGGCATGACCTTGAGAGTGATTCACACCAGACATCCTAAGAATATTGCTGAACTGAAACAGTTTTGTAAACATGGTCCAAAACTACTCCTGACCGTTGTGCAGGTCTGATCCGCAACTACAGAAAACATTTGGTTGAGTTTATTGCTGCCAAAGGAGGGTAAACCAATTGTTAAATCCAAGGGTTCACATTCTCTTTCCACCCTACACTGTGAATGTTTACACAGTGTGTTCAATAAAGACATGAAAATGTATAATTGTGTGTTATTAGTTTAAGCAGACTGTGTCTATTTTTGTGACTTAGGTGAAGATCAGATCAAATTTTATGGCCAATTTTTAATGCAGAAATCCAGGTAATTCCTGGATTCATGTAATTTTTCTTGTCACTGTATATACGTTTAGAACTACAAATTTACTGAACAAGTCGCATAATAAGTTGCATGGACTCACTCTTTGTGCAATAATAGTGTTTAACTTTATTTTTAAATTACTACTTCATCTCTGTACCCCACACATATACAATTATCTGTAAGGTCCCTCAGTCGAGCAGTGAATGTCATACACAGATTCAACCACAAAGACCAGGGAGGTTTTCCAATGCCTCGCGAAGAAGGGCACCTGTTGGTAGAGGGGTGAATTTAAAAAGCATGGTGTATATAAAGCATATAATTACACTTTGGATGATGTATCAATACACCCAGTCACTACAAAGATACTGGCTGTTTCCTAACTCATTTGCGGGAGGGGATTTCACCACTTGGCCAATAGTGACTTTAAAACAGTTTGTTTAATGGCTGTGATAGGAAAACTGAGGATGGATCAACAACTTTGTAGTTATTCCACAATACTAACCTAATTGACAGAGGGAAAAGAAGGACGTCTGTACAGAATAAAAATATTCCAAAACATGCATCCTGTTTGCAACAAGGCACGAAGGCCCCCGATTCCAACCTGAGTTAAGCGTACGTAAATAGAACGTAATTAGCTTTTTATGTACTTTTCTCTTCCTATTCTGACCTTGAACTTAAGCATGCTATTCACCTGCTATTCGTTTGAGGCGGGGCTAGAACAAATGAAGGTGTGGTGGAAATATTTTGACCATTACTTAATTCCCTCGTTCCACCACCTTTACGCATGTGGAATCTATGAATAAGGTTGATCGAACCTGCCAGTTCCAAGTGGGAAAAGCTTTTTTATCATTTTTTCTTCGAAATAACAGCATTCTACATGCACTGTAATTTAGAAATTGTTAAGAGCTAGGTAAATTAGTAATCCATTTGGAGAAGGTGATTGTAAATACACATTTTTCCCTTTACCCCTAGAGACATGTGTAATCAGCCATATGGAAGCAAACTGAAGATCTGATTTGATTTGAGATCATATCAACAGGACATGTATTGCGGCCCCTTTTCCACAGGATATAAATAGATGTGCCGTTATTCAGAATTTTTATTGTGTGGATGAAAATTTGGAAACCTAGACTTCTGTAGGGCTGGACCTGTCGCGGTTGATGTCTGTCCTTTAGAATGTTTTGATTATATGCCAGGGCTTTTCTCAGTTTTATTTTACAATTTGAATTATGTTAAATATTAGCCACTATCAGGAGCCACAGTCAGTAATACCACATACATTTATTTCTGCATCATTGCATTCCATTTACTTTTCTTTCCTCTGTAAAGAGGAGTAGTGGATCATAGTTGTCCACGTGTCCCAATAATTTGGGACATGTAGCCTATTTGAATCATTGTGGAACTCAGACCACACGTAGCAGGTTAAACCTGGAGCCTGGCGCATGTTTCATGACGAATGGACCTGTGTTATACAGTTCCACGAGTAGTGAGAATTAGGGTAGGATTATTGTTCAAACCCTATTGTATACTTTTTTTATCTGCCCCCACCTTCCAATATTTTATGGATTGAATTTGAATATGACAATTTTCAGGATGAATCAATCAAATATTTTATTTTATTCATCAATTTATTTTCTGTGAAGGCTCTCCAACCCATTTTTAAAATTGTATTATTCATACAGACTTTCCTAACCCTAAGATTTGCCTAAACAATCTACAAGATCGAAGTATTTTAGAATGTACCCGTTGGTGTTGAAGCTGAGACAAATATGCATAGATTGCTTCTTTCATTGATCCCTATATTTTGGCCTGTTCCCTCTATGTATTCTATTGTCTGACAAAATTATAACTAAAGATATACTGTATTTAAAGGGATGGCTTAAGTTAAATGTACTGAAAACCCCATTAAATGAAAACTCCACGAGAAAATCTGTTGGCAAGCAAGTGGGAGGGTTTTTAGCAGTTGAATTACATTTATTCAGAGTGTGCAAGGTAGCACCTGCAGAGAGCGTTATGTCATTGAAAAAGGTAAGTCTAAATACCAAATACTGAGAAGTGCATAGGTGCCTTTTCTATGTCTGGAACGTGCCCTAAAGTAATACAGCAACAAATGTGGCAAAGCAATTCACTTTTTGTCCTGAAGACAAAGTGTTGTGTTTAGGAAATATCTAATACAACAAACACATTACTGAGTACCACCATAGTGATGACTGCATCATGTTATGGGTATGCCTGAAATTGTTCAGGACCGTGGAGTTTTTGAGGACACAAAATTAACGGAATGGAGCTCAACACAGGCAAAATCCTAGAGGAAAACCTGGTTGTCTGCTTTTCATCACATACTGGAATCATGGGAAATGTTGCACCACCCAGGTGTGGAAAGCTCTTTGAGACTTAAACAGGAAGACTCACAGGTGTAATTGCTCCCAATGGTGACTCTAACATGTATTGACTGAATACATTTTCCAAACTTTCTACAAACCTGTTTTTGCTTGAGAGGATCTGCGGAGGAGAATGGGTGAAACTCCCCAAATACAGGTGTGTGTGTGTGTGTGTGTGAGACTTAACTTTGTATGTACAGTGCCTTCGGAAAGTATTCAGACCCATTGACTTTTTTCCAATTTTGTTGCCTTACAACCTGGAATTAAAATACAAACCACACTGTCTCGACAGTTGTGGCCAAAAGTTTTGAGAATGACACAAACATTAATTTTCACAAAGTCTGTTGCCTCAGTTTGTATGATGGCAATTTGCATATACTCCAGAATGTTATGAAGAGTGATCAGATGAATTGCAATGTCCCTCTTTGCCATGCAAATGAACTGAATCACCCCAAAACATTTACACTGCATTTTAGCCCTGCCATAAAAGGACCAGCTGACATCATGTCAGTGATTCTTTCGTTAACACAGGTGTGAGTGTTGATTAGGACAAGGCAGGAGATCACTCTGTCATGCTGATTGAGTTCGAATAACAGACTGGAAGCTTCAAAAGGAGGGTGGTGCTTGGAATCATTGCTCTTCCTTCATCATTGCTTTGCACAAATAGGGCTTCACAGGCAAGAATATTGCTGCCAGTAAGATTGCACCTAAATCAACCATTTATCATATCATCAAGAACTTCAAGGAGAGCGGTTCAATTGTGGTGAAGAAGGCTTCAGGGCGCCCAAGAAAGTCCAGGAAGCGCCAGGACCGTCTCCTAAAGTTGATTAAGCTGCGGGATCGGGGCACCACCAGTACAGAGCTTGCGCAGGAATGGCAGCAGGCAGGCAGGTGTGAGTGCATCTGCACGCACAGTGAGGCGAAGATTTTTGGAAGATGGCCTGGTGTCAAGAAGGGCAGCAAAGAAGCCACTTCTCTCCAGGGAAAACGTCAGGGACAGACTGATTTCTGCAAAAGGTACAGGGATTGGACTGCTGAGGACTGGGATAAAGTCATTTTCTCTGATGAATACCCTTTCAGATGGTTTGGGGCACCCGGAAAAAAAGCTTGTCCGGAGAAGACAAGGTGAGTGCTACCATCAGTCCTGTGTCATGCCAACAGTAAAGCATCCTGAGACCATTCATGTGTGGGGTTGCTTCTCAGCCAAGGGAGTGGGCTCACTCACAATTTTTCCTAAGAACACAGCCATGAATAAAGAATGGTACCAACATCCTCCGAGAGCAACTTCTCCCAACCATCCAGGAAAAGTTTGGTGACGAACAATGCCTTTTCAAGCATGATGAACACCTTGCCTTAAGGCAAAAGTGATAACTAAGTGGCTCGGGGAACAAAACATTGATATTACATCGATATTCTGACAAACTCCAAGCATTGATTATGCAAGACTGTGCTGCCATCAGTCAGGATGTGGCCCAGAAGTTAATTGACAGCATGCCAGGGCGGATTGCAGAGGTCTTGAAAAAGTGGGTCAAAACTGCAAATATTGACTCTGCATCAACTTCATGTAATTGTCAATACAAGCCTTTGACACTTATGAAATGCTTGTAATTATACTTCAGTATTCCATAACATCTGACAAAAATATCTAAACACACTGAAGCAGCAAACTTTCTGGAAATTAATATTTGTGTCATTCTCAATTTTTGTCCACGACTGTATAAGCTTGTCACATCTAGTCATTGGGATTTTTGCCCATTCTTCAAGGCAAAACTGCTCCAGCTCTTTCAGGTAGGATGGGTTCCGCTGGTGTACAGCAATCTTTAAGTCATACCACAGATTCTCAATTGGATTGAGGTCTGGGCTTTGACTAGGCCATTCCAAGACTTAAAAATGTTTCCCCTTAAACCACTCGGAGTGGTTGCTTTAGCAGTATGCTTAGGGTCATTGTCTTGCTGAAAGGTGAACCTCCATCCCAGTCTCAAATCTCTGGAAGACAAACAGGTTTCCCTCAAGAATTTCCCTGTATTTAGCGCCATCCATCATTCCTTCAATTCTGACCAGTTTCCCAGTCCCTGCCAATAGAAAAACATCCCCACAGCATGATGCTGCCACCACCATGCTTCACTGTGGGGATGTTCTCGGGGTGATGAGAGGTGTTGGGTTTACGCCAGACATAGCGGTTTCCTTGATGGCCAAAAGTTCAATTTAATCTCACCTCACCAGAGTACCTTCTTCCATATGTTTGGGGAGTCTCCCACATGCCTTTTAGTGAACACCATCAAACGTGTTTGCTTATTTATTTTTTTTGGGGCCACTCTTCCGGAAAGCACAGCTCTGTGAAGTGTACGGCTTAAAGTGGTCCTATGGACAGGTACTCTAATCTCCGCTGTGGAGTTTTGCAGCTCCTTTAGGGTTATTTTTGGTCTCTTTGTTGCCTCTCTGATTAATGCCCTCCTTGCCTGGTCCATTCGTTTTGGTGGGTCGCCCTCTCTTGGCAGGCCTGTTGTGGTGCCATTATCTTTCCATTTTATATATTGGATTTAATGGTGCTCTGTGGGATGTTCAAAGTTTTGGATATTTTTTTATAACCCAACCCTGATCTGTACTTCTCCACAACTTTATCCCTGAAATGTTTGGAGAGCTCCTTGTTCTTCATGGTGCCTCTTGCTTGGTGGTGCCCCTTGCTTAGTGGTGCCCCTTGCTTAGTGGTGTTGCAGATTGTGTGTGTGCGTATATATATATATATATATGTATATACTGTTATCATGTGACACTTAGATTGCACACAGGTGGACTTTTTGAGTAGACAGAGACTGCACATTTCAACCAGTCTAATTTTGTGACTTCTGAAGGTAATTGGTTGCACCAGATCTTATTTAGGGGCTTCATAGCAAAGTGGGTGAATACAATGGACACACCACTTTAAAGTTTTTAAACAAGTTAATTTTTTTTTCACTTCACTAATTTGGACTATTTTGTGTATGTCTATTAGATGAAATCCAAATAAAAATCGATTTAAATTACAGATTGTAATGCAACAAAATAGGAAACATGCCAAGGGGGATTCAAATTTTTGCTTTCAGGTCTCTCCAGAGATGTTGATTGGGTTCAAGTCCGGGCTCTAACTGGGTGACTCAAGACATTCAGAGACTTGTCCCGAAGCCACTCCTGCATTGTCTTGGCTGTGTGCTTAGGATCGTTGTCCTGTTGAAAGGTGAACCTTCACCCCACTCTGAGGACCTGAGTGCCCTGGAGCAGGTTTTCATCAAGGATCTCTCTGTACTGTGCTCCGTTCATATTTGCCTCGATCCTGTCTTGTCTCCCAGTCCCTGCCGCCGAAATATATCCCCACAGGGTGATGCTGCCACGTGGTGGCGGCAGCATCATCCAATTGGGATATCCTTGAGTGGTCCATCCACAGCCCAGACTTGAACCTAATCGAACATCACTGGAGAGACCTGAAAATCGCTGTGCAGCGATGTTTGTTTGTTTTTTAATTTCCCTGCTTTTAACAGTATATCGGCAGATGTGTAGGTATTGGAAAAGTTTTTCCCCCAAAAAATCAGAATCGTAATAAAAAAAAACATATTGGTCGGGCTTTAATATGAACTCTGTCACTTGCGGTTCGTATATCATTCAGACTGGTTGAAATGTGCAGTCTCTGTCTACTCACTTGATATTGATTGACTCTCCCCTCTCCGTGTGAGCCAAAGATAACTTCCTGACTAATATTAACCTAACTACTAACTTCTGATAGCTGCTCTCTCTCCCTCAAGCTCATTCTCCCTGATATCTTAGGCTTTTAAGGAGAATCAACAGACTTTGGGCAGAGCATATGGGAAGGCTGTGACCTCTTCATAGAGAAAGCAGTCAAGTTTGGTTTTATGCCGAGGGATCAAGATCCGTAAGGGCGGAAGACTTGCATTGAAAAGAAAATGTCTCACAAATGTTTGTTTTTATTACAGCATGTGTAACCAGCAGAACCCCCATTTGAGGAAGTGCATACTGAATTCCTCAAAGATATGTAAATATTTGCACGTATCGTCTTGATTCACAGAATTTGTGCCAGAATATTTCCTTCAAAGTAGAAATCTTTGTTTAGACCTAATTCTCATGACTGCTATAAACTGTAGCTAAGCAAACAGGTCCAGAATCTGTGTTGGGGACACTCAGGGTTAATAGACTACTTTTTAGGAATCCATTCCTGCACCTAGGTACATTTCTAATTCAGGGGAACTATCTTGAAGTCAGTAATGGGTCCTCCTCTTGGTTCGGCTTCAAGTGTGAACTGCGAAGGTTCAATGTTTTTTTGTGAACCAGAAAGTTCCAGAATACTTATGAATATTGAACTACGTTAATTTTCACTAGTTTATTCACACACACAAACCTGTTTCGGTAACATTTTGTTTGGATAGTCCCAAGTACATGGTTTGTAGATCTTCAATAAATGTCAACAACATTACAACTATCCCTAGCTCGTACTCTAACCTTAACCCTTATTTTATCTGTAACCGTAGGCTGGAGTTAAACAAAGCAACTTTCCCACAATTTTGGGTAACTGAGTTACTACTTGATTGCTTTGTGAAACATCCCAATGCAACTCATCTGCAACTTGGTTGCATCCAACTTTGTGCTAGTGGTGGGGAGTTGACTCCAAAATAATAGATTCCTCGACTCTTTGCCTGTCATCTCCCGATGTCAACTCCCCTTTCTGGGTGACAAGCTTCGATTCCTCTAGGAATCAACTCCTAAGATTCAGTATTTTTGCATCTACTGAGACTGAGTATTTAATAGTGGTTTCTTTGCAGCAATTTAACCATGAAGGCCTGATTGGCTCATACACATTAAGGAAAGAAATTCCACAAATTAACTTTTAACAAGGCACACCTGTTAATTGAAATGCATTCCAGGTGACTACCACATGAAGCTGGTTGAGAGAATGCAAGAGTGTGCAAAGCTGTCATCAAGACAAAGGGTGGCTACTTTGAAGAATCTCAAATATAAAATGTATTTTGATTTGTTTAACACTTTTTGGTTACCACATGATTCCATATGTGTTTTATTTCATAGTTGTGATGTCTTCACTATCATTCTACAATGTAGAAAATAGTAAAAATAAAAATAAACCCTTGAATGAGTAGGTGTGTTCAAACTTTTGACTGGTACTGTACATCACAACTTAGTGGACTGGAATCAAATCCTGGTAGTTGGGCTCTTTGAATAGCACCAAGACTAGCATCCCTTCATCTGCTCTGGGAGTCCAGGGTTCCTGGTTGAATTTTATGAACCGATATATAAGTTGACCAATATTATCGCTCGATATTAGCTAAAAAAATATTTGACTGATTTATATCGAATTTGCCTTTAAACCACCAATATTGTTTAGATAGAGTTAATAATAAAGTATCATTAAATCAGAGCACATTAAAATGTACTGATAATCTGATATTAGATATAGGCCCACCTCCTTTAGTTAAACACCACCTGCATCCAGAGGAAATGCTTTGTACATGGGCTGTCTTTAAGGACCGGGCCAATATGACGCTTGCTTTGATTTACCAGTTAAAATAATTGAATGATACACAGGGAAACAAACATCCGAATGAGAATGAAACAACCACATGGTGAAAACTCAACAATGCAGCCACACAGTGAGAATATATATATATTTTTAACAATTCTGTAGTTAAAAGTTAGCTTCCTCCTTGGCTTTTAGCGGTTTGAATAGTGCTGGAGCCTCTGAAATGCATCAATTTGTCTTAGAAATCCCGAGCTTTGTGAGAGGAGGACAGTGGCATCCTGTCCTTTTCAGCTCTGCTCATCAGTTGCTTTCTGTATTCATGAAGAGTTTCTGACTCCCCATAGTTGACTTCCCCCTCTCGCTGGCTGGGGAAGCGGAACTTGCTCAGAGCGTGAGCTTTCATTAGCCTCTATCTTCTGTGACAGCTTGCTGGTGCTGCCTGGCTGGGCTTGCCCACCAACAAAATTCCGGAAGACTTTTGGAAGGACATAGACAGAGAGGGTGTGCACGCTTAGATTGGTCTCTTTGCTAACTGAAAACATAATATAGCTGGGGGTTCTCTCGTGCCTTTTCACACTACTGTAGATTTCAATACGGATAGTGTTATTAAACTATTTTTTTTGTCCAAATGTGTTGGTTAAATATTTAGTTATTCTATTGAATGGGTATAATGGGGAAGTTTGAAGAAGATTTGAATGAGCACCTTCAGGCCTGGTGTCTGGAGTGGATGATGACGTGATATGAGAGACAGGAAATTAATGGTCCACCTTGACAGTCAGCTATCAGATAAAGGGAGGAAATTCTGAAAAGACTCAATATTGAAATCTAGCAGCTAGGTAATGTTATTTTTCATAGCATTCTTCTATAAAACATTATTAACTCTAGGCACATTACTTTTTACTCTTTGAAAACATTTCGTTGATCTTGTTTATCTTGTACGCTTGTTTATTCCATGTGTAACTCTGTTGTTTGTGTCGCACTGCTTTGCTTTATATTGGCCAGGTCCAAGTTGTAAATAAGTACTTGTTCTCAACTAGCTTACCTGGTTAAATAAAGGTGAAATAAAAAAGATATACTCCGCCTTGTAGTTCATAAAGAATGCATAGGTAACTGAGCTGAGTGCTGAAATGGGAATTTTGTGTATGTAGTTCTATAATTGATTGGGGTAAATCAACATGATGAAAAACAGTCCCAGGCAGTGTTCATGTAAAATGATGCTCCCGTAATCACTTACCTAAAGGTAATTTTGCTAAACCTTCCTAGTGGCCAAAGGGTCCGTCTTTGTGTAAAGTGTGTGTGCACATAGGAATGCGTTAAAAAATATACTGAATAAAAATAAAATGAAACCAGCAACAATTGCAAGATTGTACTGAGGAGCCAGGCCCAGCCAATCAGAGTGAGCTTTTCCCCACAAAAGTGCTTTATTACCCCATAACTATTCAAGATTGGAGCACTGTTTTCTGCATACAAGCTCAGTGTATTTCTTATGGCAGGTTTGATAGAGGTAGGGTTTATGGAATCCAAGTTGTTCTGACTAGATTAATAGCCCAACACTTTTTACTCAACTGCTAGTCCCAGCTAACAAAAGGCTTGGAAGTACAGAAATGTGGAAGCACAAAGTGCTATACCTACAATTTGAACCTCTGTTTTTGTTGGTATCTTCTTTTTTTCATGCAGCCAAGTCACCTCTGTCTTCCAACACCCTTTCTCTCTTTATGAAATTAAATGCTCTCTCATGGTAAAGGCCACACAGACACCATACACCAACACCACTTCCTGATAGGATGTATCATCTTTAACTTCTTCTTTCACTTCTTCTAGTCTCTTTTATTATCTCTGTAGAGTGAGTACATAGGTTGTGTCCCAAATGGCACCATATCCCCTATATAGTGCACTACTTTTGACCAGGGCTCTGATCAAAGGAAATGCACTATACATGGAAAAGGGGGCCATTCAAATGCAGTGTGCTAGGGAATATGGTGCCATTTGGGACACAGCCATGGTGTGTGACCGCATCTCTGTGTTTTTAGGCTACCAAACAGTTTCTGGAGGAAATCACCAAGTGGACCACTCAGCATGGAGTGTCCCAGCTGTCCTGGGAAGTGGCCGTCAAGTTCCTTATGGCGCGCAAGTTCGACGTGCTGCTAGCCATTGAGCTCTTTCACAGCTACAGAGTAAGTGTGTGTAGGTATGCATGCGCGCGTGCGTGTGTGTCAGTGGTGGCTGGTAACTTGTAAAGTTAGGGAGAAAGATGGTGAATTTATTTTTAAATAAACATTTTAGGAGCATTGTTTTTATTTTTGTGTTTTTTTACTCAATTTTGAGGGGGACAATCCTCCTCTTCCTCCCTTATCTTGGCAAAGGAAGAATCCTCATTAACATGGATATAAACAAATTGGTACACCAAATTTGAGAGAAATAAGCTTTTTGTGCATATGGAACATTTCTGGGATCTTTTTATTTCAGCTCATGAAACACTGGACCAAAACTTTACATGTAGCGTTGATGCACTATATACAGTGCCTTGCGAAAGTATTCGGCCCCCTTGAACTTTGCGACCTTTTGCCACATTTCAGACTTCAAACATAAAGATATAAAACTGTATTTTTTTGTGAAGAATCAACAACAAGTGGGACACAATCATGAAGTGGAACGACATTTATTGGATATTTCAAACTTTTTTAACAAATCAAAAACGGAAAAATTGGGCGTGCAAAATTATTCAGCCCCCTTAAGTTAATACTTTGTAGCGCCACCTTTTGCTGCGATTACAGCTGTAAGTCGCATGGGGTATGTCTCTATCAGTTTTGCACATCGAGAGACTGAAATGTTTTCCCATTCCTCCTTGCAAAACAGCTCGAGCTCAGTGAGGTTGGATGGAGAGCATTTGTGAACAGCAGTTTTCAGTTCTTTCCACAGATTCTCGATTGGATTCAGGTCTGGACTTTGACTTGGCCCTTCTAACACCTGGATATGTTTATTTTTGAACCATTCCATTGTAGATTTTGCTTTATGTTTTGGATCATTGTCTTGTTGGAAGACAAATCTCCGTCCCAGTCTCAGGTCTTTTGCAGACTCCATCAGGTTTTCTTCCAGAATGGTCCTGTATTTGGCTCCATCCATCTTCCCATCAATTTTAACCATCTTCCCTGTCCCTGCTGAAGAAAAGCAGGCCCAAACCATGATGCTGCCACCACCATGTTTGACAGTGGGGATGGTGTGTTCAGCTGTGTTGCTTTTACGCCAAACATAACGTTTTGCATTGTTGCCAAAAAGTTCAATTTTGGTTTCATCTGACCAGAGCACCTTCTTCCACATGTTTGGTGTGTCTCCCAGGTGGCTTGTGGCAAACTTTAAACAACACTTTTTATGGATATCTTTAAGAAATGGCTTTCTTCTTGCCACTCTTCCATAAAGGCCAGATTTGTGCAATATACGACTGATTGTTGTCCTATGGACAGAGTCTCCCACCTCAGCTGTAGATCTCTGCAGTTCATCCAGAGTGATCATGGGCCTCTTGGCTGCATCTCTGATCAGTCTTCTCCTTGTATGAGCTGAAAGTTTAGAGGGACGGCCAGGTCTTGGTAGATTTGCAGTGGTCTGATACTCCTTCCATTTCAATATTATCGCTTGCACAGTGCTCCTTGGGATGTTTAAAGCTTGGGAAATCTTTTTGTATCCAAATCCGGCTTTAAACTTCTTCACAACAGTATGTCGGACCTGCCTGGTGTGTTCCTTGTTCTTCATGATGCTCTCTGCGCTTTTAACGGACCTCTGAGACTATCACAATGCAGGTGCATTTATACGGAGACTTGATTACACACAGGTGGATTATATTTATCATCATTAGTCATTTAGGTCAACATTGGATCATTCAGAGATCCTCACTGAACTTCTGGAGAGAGTTTGCTGCACTGAAAGTAAAGGGGCTGAATAATTTTGCACGCCCAATTTTTCAGTTTTTGATTTGTTAAAAAAGTTTGAAATATCCAATAAATGTCGTTCCACTTCATGATTGTGTCCCACTTGTTGTTGATTCTTCACAAAAAAAATACAGTTTTATGTCTTTATGTTTGAAGCCTGAAATATGGCCAAAAGGTCGCAAAGTTCAAGGGGGCCGAATACTTTCGCAAGGCACTGTATACAAAGTATGTGGAAACTTAGCCAAAACCACTATTTCAGCCACACCCGTTGCTGACAGGTGTATACAATCCAGCAGACAGCCATCTCCATAGACAAACATTGGCAGTAGAATGGCCTTTCTGAAGAGCTCGGTGACTTTCATCGTGGCACCGTCATAGGATGCCACCTTTCCAACAAATCAGTTTGTGAAATGTCCATGCGGATGCCTCCGAGCGGTCGGGAAGGTTGTTTGGAGTGTTTATCCGACTGGATAAAAAAAGTAATAGGTTATTATATGCTATTCCCCACTTCTAAAACCGGAGTTGCACCCCTGAGTGCTGTTATTGTGAAGTGGAAATGTTTAGGAGCAACATTGTTAGGCCACACAAGCTCACAGACCGGGACCGGCGGGTGCTGATGCGCATAGCATGTGAAAATCGTCTGTCCTCGGTTCCAACACTCACTACCGAGTTCCAAACTGCCTCTGGACGTCAGCAGTACCGTTCGTTGGGAGCTTAATGAAAGGGGTTTCAGTGGCCAAGCAGCCGCTCACAAGCATATGCAATGCCAAGTGTCAGCTGGAGTGGTGTTAAGCTCGCCACCATTGGACTCTGGAGCAGTGGCAATGGGTTCTCTGGAGTGATGCTTCACCATCTGGCAGTCCAAAGAACAAATCTGGGTTTGGCTAATGCCAGGAGAACGCTATCTGCCCGAATGTATAGTGCCAACTGTAAAGTTTGGTGGAGGAGGAGTAATGGTCTGGGACTGTTTTTCATGGTTCGGGATTGGCACCCTAGTTCCAGTGAAGGGAAATCTTAACGCTACAGCATACAATGACATTATATATAATTCTGTGCTTCCAACTTTGTGTTAACAGTTTGGGGAAGGCCCTTTCCTGTTTCAGCATGACAATTCCCCTGTGCACAAAGTGAGGTACAATCCTCCCCGTGCACAAAGCAAGGTTTATTTAACTAGGCAAGTCAGTTCTTGTTCTTATTTACAATGACGGCCAAACCCGGACGACACTGGGCCAATTGTGCGCTGCCCTATGGAACTCCCAATCACAGCCGGATGTGATGCAGTCTGGATTCGAACCAGGGACTGTAGTGACGCCTCTATCACTGAGATGCAGTGCCTTAGACCGCTGCGCCACTCAGGAGCCCCCATCCATTACAGAAATGGTTTGTCGAGATCTGTGTGGAAGAACTTGACTGGCCTGCACAGAGCCCCTACCTCAACACCATCGAACGACTTTGGGATGAATTGGAACACCGACTGTGAGCCGGGCCTAATATCCCAACATCAGTGCCTGATCTCACTAATGCTCTTGTGACTGAATGGAAGCAAGTCCCCACAGCAATGTTCCAACATGTAGTGGAAAGCCTTCCCAGAAGAGTGGAGGCTGTTATAGCTGCAAAGGGGAGACCAACTCCATATTAATGCCCATGATTTTGTAATAAGATGTTCGACGAGCAGGTGTCCACATACTTTTGGTCATGTAGTGTAATTTTGTTCAGTGTATAAGCATGTTAAGTAATATGTCATAATCCTTGAGCCCACGGTTATCCAATTGTTTGCCACGGTAGTCAGTTTAAGCTCTACTCCATGCGGATCAAGGTAAAGGCTTTCTAGTCACTTGGACAGGTAGATCTTTGTAAATATACAGTACTGTCGTGTAGCCTACAAAGTTCAATTCACAGATTCCCACAGGTACCTTATCTGCTTGGCTATCACAGTATCTCTGCAATACCATACATCCTGAAAATCTCCTCAGAAATGGTTTCCTTTCCTTTCAGCTAAACTTCCCTTTAATCACATGACGGTTGAGAGCACACTTGCTGGTAGGACTCATCCATATATTGCCTCCAAAGACATGGATGTCGATTTAGGCAGCCCCCCGCACCTCTCTGATTCAGAGGGTTTGGGTTAAATGCGGAAGACACATTTCAGTTGGACAAACCAATGCAGATGAAGGAAAGACCAATCACTGAAGAGTTCTGAGACACACTAGGTCTGGGATGGGGAATTGCAGTCCTGCACTACCACACCTGATTCAACTGATAGTAGTGGCCTACATTGAAGACTGTTTAGGTGGATTTGGATCATTTGAATCAAAGTGTGTTAGTGCTGGACTGGAACAAAAGCCTGTAGACTTCACAGGCCTGATGTTTCCTTAATTGTTATTTTTTCATGTGTATAGGAGACGCGTCTGAAAGAAGGCATCGTCAAACTACAGCCTCAGGAGGAACCTCTGCATTCGGAGCTGCTCAGTGGGAAGTTCACTGTGCTGGTGAGTTTAATAGTGTTTTGTGTGTGCAAAGGCGTATGGCAGCTTTGGCAACCCTCTGTGGCATTAAGCCTACAACAACCATCTTAACTTTCTCTTCATTTCACTCCATGTCAAAATGTTTTCTTCCACATCGTGCCTACTGAACACGACCCAGATGCTGAAAAAAGATAAACGCTAAAACAACTCCAGGACCAGACTTATTGCATTGGTTATCCTCTATGTCTGGAGCGGGTGGCTGATGTCGATTCCCCTCCCCAGGGCCGTTAGTCAGTCAGTGCAATGGGCCATGCATGGCTTTCAGACAGAGACGGTAATGTCATGACACATACGCCTCTCACTTCCATTCCATTAGGAGGATACTCTCGTCAGGATGGGGGATGGGGGAGGGGGGGGGGGGACAGTGCAGGAAATGCTCTGGGATCATCTGTTTTTTCTTTTACGACTATGAGATATATGGAGCTGTGCCGACTAGGCTGCTTTCTGCTGTAGTAGTTACGCAGACAGTAGTAGGTGGGGTGTGAGGGTTGTGGCATATTTTGGTTAAACTATCCCCAATTCAATGGAATTGCAACCCTCTGCATGCACAGTGCACTTTTCCATCACATGTACAGCTGATTCTCAAGATCTTGCACACTATTGAGATGCTATTGAGCCCACTCTACTACACTGTCTGAGCCAAGGACTACATGCTTTCTGGTAAGTTTTGATTAAGTTATATTTTATGATAACTAGTAAATAGTAGCCTACAGCAACGTGTATTTAAATAGTTTAACTTGTTAACAATTCCTGCTAGTTAATTTTTGCTACCATGTGGGTTTTTAGCTTGCTTGAGCCTGCTAACTGAGGAGTGTTAATTCACCTGTTTCCATACATGTTTAATTTCAAAACATTTATCTTACAAATGAGTTGTTTAATCTAACTGCTTAACTATTTATCTGTACATGGAATTGTGTTTGTTATTTTTTACTGATTTAAAAAAATATATTTTTTCGAATCTTTACAGAAAAATGCCACGGAAACTATCTGATGTGAGAGAGAATAAAGCAGACAGCACACGTCAAACGTTTGATTTATGACCCTATGTCAGGATGACGTGTGCACGCCCTTATTTGGACATCCGGTCAGGACATCCTGGCGGGAACTGATCACGTGCTTATGCCCATATCTGGGCATCCTGTTCCTGTTCTCACGCGTTAGAGGGTGTGCTAATTTATGCATATATTCCTTTGAAGTTGTCATGATGATTGATGTCTAGGTACCTGGTTGAACTGGGGGGGGTCTGTGTTTGAACTTTTGAAAGAGAATGGCCCCACACCCCCTATTTTATTGCCCTTGGGGTTGTTATCTATGAAGCAGGAATGTCTGGGAGGGTGATTGTGTGTGTTAGAAACAAGGTCCCTTCGCATTGTGTACATTTCAAGCTTTCAACAACAATAAAACCGCCATCTAAATAATGTTTCTCGGCCTAACACACTGTTGAGTTTCCTATTTAGTTCTCTTTATATGTACATGCACTGAGCTTCCAGGTGGCTCCAGCCTATGGATGTTCGGTGCATGTACACCGGGGAGATTAGAACCCCAAAGATCCTAAAGGTAATTTCAGATTCAGGTTTAGGGTGTAATAACTTTAGGGAAACCACATTTCACACTATGTACAGACATAGAGAGCCAACACATAAAGGTGTAACAGGGATGAAGGGATATTCAATGTACAACAGTAGTCTTCTGTAACAAGCAATACGTGTTAAATATGTGCCACAGTCAATCATGACAGCCTCTTTATGAAAGGCCTTTACTTATGACTTAAACAGAATAATTTTATACCCAGCTTATTCATTAATGCTGTGGGATAAATCAGGTGTTTCTAGGTGGGCTTAAACAAATCTACAGTGAAACAAAAGTGTACATTTTACACACGTTTATTGACTTTTAAAAAGACCCCAGTAACATGACAGATATAGTGGAGATGCTACAAAAATCTGCTAGTGGATATTCAATGTACAACAGTAGTCTTCTGTAACAAGCAATACGTGTTAAATATGGGCCACAGTCAATCATGACAGCCCCTTTTTCGAAAGGCCTTTACTTATGACTTAAACAGATTCATACCCAGGACTTACATGCCGGACGGATGATCTACCCATGGAGGGAAAACTTACGGAGCTTTGATGGATTGTGCAAGCGTCTTAGCGATCGTGAATTGAAAACGGATCATGGTCAGTGCTAACCAGGACCTATATCTGTAAGAAAGGAATAGTAAAAAGGTTTAATTAATAATGACATGTCTTAAAAAAGTTTACTAAATATTTTGAATTAAATAAATGGTTTTAAAAATGTATCTCACCTTTTAACGATAGGAAAATGTCCTTCCCATCTATCACCCAGGAGAAAAAGACTTACGGAAAAGCCATGTGTGTGCGTGGGTGTGCGTGTGTTTCAAAAACAAAAGGGGTGGGGTGTGTGTTCAACAATGCCCAGGCATCTGCACTCAAGGCCCTTTCTCTCTCTCTGTAGGGGATCGTTTGAAACCAAGGTTTGCACTATCATGCATACAGTATGTCCAGATATCTGCCTACCCCCCATCAAAAAGTGTGACGGCGTCTCTTAAAATGGGCACTTTCGACACACTGGTCTTTCAAATCCAAATTTAAATTCAAACAACCCTGAGGATGTGGTTGGGGGGGGGGGGTAAAAAGTCAAACACCCCAGAAAGAATACAGTATGTCTAGACCGACCCCCGGGGTTAAACATTGATATTTCTAATCAGCGCCCGGTGCCCCCACCCCGGTCTATAAATTTACATCGGACACCCCACCAAGGTGCTAACCCTGAGGGTGCAGGAAATCAAAAATGCAATACATGCATACAAAATGTCTCGACATCCCCTCCTGTTGTTTGAATTCACTGCCTTTGTAATCTAAACCAAATATACAGGGTGTTGCATACAGGATATAACCCGCAAAAAGTCACCACAATGCCCCGTAAACTAATTCCGTACTTTCTCTAGTTAGGGACACATCCGTGGAGCGAGTCTAGTGACATCCGATCCACTCTGTTAGCACTGCTTTAGCGCAAACCCACAGGCCAACAGCCCGAATATTTATCGGCCAGGACAGATAAAAAAGATAGTCTGTGAATCCATCCTAATGGAGCTTTCTGAAGGTGAGTTAGTGAAAAAAAATATTTTAAGATTTGAACTTGGGGAATTGTTTGAATGTTAAGGATGTTATATGTGTTTTAAACGGGGGTCAATGCTCGTATTCTTATAAGTTAAATATGTATATAGGACAAATAACTGTTAATATTATCTAACGTTCGCAAGATATCCAGAGGCTACCGGACATAATTGATTGGGAAGCGACAGTTAGACGGGGATTCTCAGAAGCAAACTGCGCCCTGTCCTTTACGTAGCCCTTCACCATCACACTATTTTCGGCGTAAGTCCCCAAAAATAACATCCATAATGATTTTTATACATTAAAAACAAAAAGTGTGCAACCTATTTTAAAAGCTATTTTTGTGTTTACAGCAGACAGCCAACAAACAGGGATGGATACATGCAGCATTAGGGACTCTGAATGACTTCGGAAGAGCAGATGAAACAGATGCTATTCTACGTTTTTGTACTAACTGCCTTACCCTAACTCCAAACAACAGTCAGCAGACCCAGGACAGATAAAACGATAATCGGGGAATCCTTCCTTCCTCATGGAACTTTTTTGAAGGGGAGTTGAATATTCAAGGGAATGTTTGTATATAGATATATATTATTTAAGAATGATAGGTATTCATTCTAGGCATTTACATGTATGTTTTTAAAAATGAAGGCTATTTATACAATGAAACATTGTCTTTATTCATACTGTTTGTAAACAATAGCTTGGGTCTACTTGACCCGCTTATTGATTAGAAAGTATGATTAGAAACCAAGGCCAACTATATTCAATCTGTGATTAGAAATGATAATTAGAAGCTATGGCAAAACTATGATAATACACTATAAACAACTATGAAGACAGGGCTGTGTGTGCGTGAATGATTATCTATTATTTAAGTGTTGAATATATTCTCTCAGGCTATGAAAAATGCAAAAGATAGGACATTGACTCCTGAGTGTTGAACTTATGCCCACTCTACAACAACCTTGGTTGTTATATGACCCTGAGGGTCATCTACGAACGTTGGAATATCTACAACTATTGAAGATGCAAAAAGGGGTTTTCAGAAATACATATGGTTTGCAGATATGTATTATTATAAAAAATAATAACACTATTATCATAATCTTTAGTATTATTATTTTACATGCGAGACAACCAGAAATGTCACTGTAGACAACTTACAAGAATGTGTTTACCAGGCTGTGATGAAAACACTTTAAAGGAGCTCTAATTCAAACATGCAAGGATATATATTTGATACAATTACCCCCTTTAAAACTGTTGCTGCAATATCACTTCACAATGTGTACATTTCAAATTTTCAACAACAATAAACCAACCATCTCAATAATGTTTCTCGGACTAACACACTGTTGATTTTCCTATTTACTAAAGAACAACCACTAACACAAAAAGTTTTAATATAATCTGTATACATGTCATTCTATTCGGAAAACAGGTACATTCTGAAAGATTATGCTGTTGATGTGATTTTCAATTAATCTCTCAATTTAGGATAATACTGTTTATTTTATACTTTACTTAAATTGTATTATTTATCATGTCTCATACCCGGCTAATACACTACCAAGCCATGCAAACCGCTATGGAATTAACCCAGAACCGGTGTGTGTGTCTTTTTTGGATCAATAATTGATCAAGAATGCCCAATAGGCATGCTCTGATCCTCAACACTATTACGACAGCATATAATGCATAGTCATATGCAAAACAATGAAACCCATAACATGACTACATGCATTGCCATTATTTTAGTTACCATCCACCAATGGTTGAATTTGGTACTTTTTCTTTGTACATGCACCAAGCCTCCAAGTGGCTGACAACAGTATTCTTAATGAGAAATATAATCTAATAAACAAATGTCTGCATAATGAAAGACATGAAAACTGTATCCAACAATGTATTTCGATCTGTATAAAACGTTGATATTGTCAGTAAGCTCACTGAGACTAACAATAGACAATAGTTATTGGGAGGTTTAGGGTTAAAATATATGGGAAGGATCAGGAATGTTAGAGATTTGGTCACAGTGCCGATTTTGAAAGAGGGAGATTAGAACACTAAAAGTAATATTAACTTTATGTGGATTATAAACATGTACATACATAGAGAGCCAACACATCAATATCTAACAGGGATGAGTGGGTATTCATAGTACAACAGGAGTCTTCTGTAACCTGCAATACGTGATAAATATGTTTTACATACATCCATGACTGAATGGTTTCACAAACTCCCTTTAAAGGTTTTGTAAGAAAGTTGTAACAGGCATCATTCAAAAGTCTAGAGATTAACCTAGAGACACCAGAACATCAACGTTTAGAGCAGCTTGGAGATTATTACCCCTGTAAGGGGGGTGCAAAGAGCTGATTTACCCAACTCTGTACAAACCCTGACACTGGGTTTGATAACTCTGACGCGTACGTCTAATGGTTGTTGTAGATGTTTACAACTGAGGGAGATTACAGTAGGTCAATGAGATGTATAAAGGCAAAGAGAGCAACATATTGACTTAAGTGACCTCAAAGACCGACAGCCGACTTTATAATATAGAATGAAGGGATGTGTACTGAACATCTACTGTACCCATTATAAAACAAAATGGTATACGGTCAAATGCGTCTATAGTTTTTAATGAAGTGGTCGCTGCATTCATTTAGATTATTTCAACATAGTCTAGAACCAGTAAGAACATAGATTGAATTATCTGCTTTGTGCTATTGAGCAAGAGGCCTGACCCATTTCTATGTAAGAAGCCACACTTTTTATATTCAGCTTCTTAATTAACTCATAAATATGTTTTTTAAGTCAGCTTAACGTATATACTAGTACAACATACTAGGTACATACACTTCAATCATTAGAATAATTTTCATACACTCGAGAAAACAACATAACATAACAGTCAAGGGATAGGGGTGGAGAAATGCAACCACCCACAGACCGACCATCCACTGGACCAAAACTAAAATTTACGTCACCGTGAACAAACATGTAAAAAAACCCAGGGCAAAATAAGCTCACATTTTAATTTCTGACCGGGCAAGATGAACAAGGCATATCAACCTTAATGCCCCCCCCCCCCCCCCCCCCCCCCCAAAAAAAACAAAGAAATGCTTATCCAACCCTTGAGTCACAAGGGAGTCAAATACAGACTTTTTAAAAAATATGGATGCCATCAGAGGATGGACTGTTTTTAAAATAAGACCAGAATGGAGCCCAAGCCCTGTAAAACAGTTTGGGGTTCCCACGTCTCTCACCCAAAATTTATAAGATGGGGGAGATGCCATTTTGCAGTTCTGAAGTATTAGC
Source organism: Oncorhynchus clarkii lewisi (assembly GCF_045791955.1). Taxonomy (NCBI): domain Eukaryota; kingdom Metazoa; phylum Chordata; class Actinopteri; order Salmoniformes; family Salmonidae; genus Oncorhynchus; species Oncorhynchus clarkii. The sequence goes on from NC_092147.1 coordinate 52,556,897, forward strand.
CGTCTAGCTAAAGTGTCCAACTGGATTCTTGACAAGGTGGTACCTATGGGCAGTACACCAAAAAGGGCTGTAAGGGGAGACGGATCTATAACAGTGTCATATATATATCAGAGAAACATTTAAATATTGCATATACATCTGAAATTGCGCCCCTAGGAAGCTTGTTCAGCTCAAAGATTCTCACTATAGCTGTATTCGCAAATTCAGGTGTGTTAGCTCTGACAAAGTTCCTAGTCTGGAGATAGTAGAAAAAGTGGGATTGGGGGAGGTTGAACTTTTCCTGTAGCTGAGCAAGAGAGACAAATGTATCATCAAATAATAATTGGGCTAGTGAGGAGAGGCCTAGTGAGTGCCAGATGGCAAAAGCCCCATCATTCAAAGATGGAGGAAATAAAATGTTCTGATTGATTGGGCCTGATAGAGAAAAGCCTCGGATGCTAAAGGCTAAACGGAACTGATTCAAAATTTTAAGAGACTGCTTTACAATTGTGTTAACACACCTTTTGCCTAGGGACACTGGGAGAGACAGGCACAACACAGAAGCGTGTGCAGCAGGTTTACATGATTCAGACTCCATCTGGACCCAGAGTGGTCTAGGGCCAGTAGGATCAGTCTGCAGCCAGTACAAAAGGGCTCTGAAATTTGCAGCCTAATAGTGTGTCTGAAAATTTGGTAGAGCTAAACCACCCAATGCCTTAGGCTTCTGTAAATGTTTTCTACCAATCTGTGGTACCTTGCCATCCCAAATAAAATACATGAATGTTTGATCCAGTGAATTAAAAAAAGATTTTGAAATAAAATGGGTAAACATTGAAATAAATATAAAGATTTGGGCAACACGTTCATTTTAATGACATTAATCCTTCCAATAAGAGAAAGAGGTAGTGAATTCCAAAAAGTAAAATATTGTTTCAAACTGTCTGCTAGAGCAACACATTTTTGTGAAATAAATTGGAATATTTCCTTGTCACTTTAACTCCCAAGTAGGTGAATTGATCCCGGACAATCCTAAACTGAAAACTTGCAAAAGAGGACTTTAAAGCAGGGTTATTTACAGGAAAAAGCTCACTCTTGCCTAGATTCAGCTTGTAACCTGAGATTGATCCAAACTTTTTAAGAACAGATAAGGCACGTGGCAATGAGGTATCAGGGTTGGAGATAAACAAAAGGAGGTCATCAGCATATAGCGAGACTTTCTGCTCTAAGCCCGTCCTGATTATACCTTGAATGGCATCATTAGAGCGTAGTGCAATGACGAGAGGCTCGATTTCCAAAGCAAACAACAAGTGGGAGAGTGGACAACTCTGTCTGGATCCGCAGTGCAAGGGAAAATAGTCATAGGACAAGTTGTTAGTCCGTACCGAAGCCATGGGAGAAAAATAAAGAACCTTTGTCCACGCAATGAATTTGGGGCCAAAGCCAAATCTATAAAGGGCAGCTGTTAGGGAGTCCCACTCAACGCGGTCAAAAGCTTTTTTCGCATCAAGTGAGACCACCACCCCCGGGTCCCCTGACGCTGGGGAGTACAGTATATTCATACGGCGTCTAATATTGAAAAACAAAAGCCAGTCTGGTCAGAGTGTATTATTTGGTGCAGCGAGCCTTCCATACAGATGGCTAAAAGCTTGGCTAGGATTTTGCAATCACAGTTTAAAAGAGAGATTGGGCGATAGGATCCATATTCCAGGGGGTCTTTGTTTTTCTTTAATAGTAATAAAATTGAAGCCTGATAAAGACTAGGTGGTAGCTTTGAGGTATTAAGGCACTCTGCAAATAATTGAGACAAGAATGGGAAAAGCAGACCGGAAAACGTCCTGTAAAATTCGATTGGAAAACCGTCCGGACCTGGTGATTTACCACTTTTCATTGCGGACACTGCTGTTGCGATCTCCTCAAGCGTAAATTCTTCTTCTAGACAGTCATGGGAGCCTGTATCAATTGAAGGCATATTCAAGCCATTAAAGAATGAATCAATCAGCAAAGGGTCTTGAGGAGATTCAGAGGTGTATAGCGCAGAGTAAAATTGTTTTAAATTGATCATTGATCTCTTTATGTATAAGTGTGGTGGCACCAGACAGGGTCCTTATTTGTGGGATTTAAACGTGAGTCCTCAGATTTACGGATCTGATGTGCATGGAGTTTACTGGCCTTGTCGCCTTGTTCATACACTCTGTATCGAGCTCACGAGTAAATGTTCAGCTCGCCTGGTAGAAAGCTCATCAAATTCAGATTGGAGTAGTTGGCACTCTTTATGTAGATCAGAGGAAGGATCTGTAGCATACTTCTCATCCAATGTGGCTATGGATTCGCTCAGGTCCCGAAGTTGCTGAGAGCGAGCTTTGTTTTGGTTGGCTGTAAAATAAATAATTTGGCCACGTAGGTATGCTTTAAGAGACTCCCATATGGTAGAGCAGGACATACCTGGCGTTGAATTAGTTTCTAGGAATAAGGTGATTTCAGAAGAAATGAAATTGACAAACTCCTTATCTGAGAGTAAAATGGGGTTAAGACGCCATTGATAACACATAGGAGGTCGCTGGGGAAACTCTAGTTCAAGCACTAATGGTGAATTGTCAGAAATAACAATACTCTCGTAAGCAAACTGCCGAATGTTAAGCAGAAGTTTTTTGTCCAGAAATAAGTAATCAATCCGGGAGTATGTTTGATGAACATGAGAATAAAAGGAATACTGTCTATCTGTAGGGTGTAGGAAACGCCAGGCCTCAAACATAGCATATTTATGAAGGAAAGATTGAATAAGTAGGGCACATTTAGATGGGCCTGTAGTTCTTTGTGAAGACTTGTCAAGAACTGGGGAAATTGTACAGTTGAAATCCCCCCCCCCCCCTCCCTAAAATCAACAAATGGGAATCTAAATTGGGTATAGCAGATAAAAAGGAAGAAATGAAACTTGTCATCCCAATTGGGAGCATAAACACTAGCCAAAACAAGTGGGGTAGAAAACTGTTTACCAGTTACTATGACGTATCGTCCCTTAGGATCAGCAATAACCTCAGAAGCTACAAAGGCAGCACCTCTTGATTTACTATGAAAGTTAGAGTGGAACACTTGACCAACCCAGTCCTTACGCATCCTAAAATGCTCACCAGTCCTCAAGTGAGTCTCTTGTAGAAATACAACATTTGCAATCAAACCCTTTAAGTGTGTCAGCACCCTCTTACGCTTCACAGTGTTGTTAACCCCTTTGATGTTCCACGAAATGTACTTGATCGTATTGTTTTGGCCACCCTGAGCACTCCCGTTATACAACCCTGTCATTAGAGCATAGAGTGGAAAAGTAATCAGTACCCAAAAACCCCAGATTAACTTGTCTCAGAATAGTAATGTACGGTGCAAGATATTTGGAAAAAGCACAGAAAAAAAACTAAAAAGACGGAACGACAACATTAGAACTGAACAATTCAACCACCTTTCCCCATCCCAGACAGTACCTCTCCAAACGAGGTACAAGCCTAAACAGAACATGTTCTCTTCGCACAGTATGTCTGTGAGAGTGCGGTGTTAAACCCAAACTCACAGTCCTGCTCTTTAAAGTTGTGTTTTATGTTAGTGGATCAAGCAGCAAAAAGAGAGAAAAATAAAAGTGAATCCCTTGTGCAAACGAAATTACAAAAGCACCACTTGTAGATGTATATAATTATATTCCCAGTCTTATAACAGGCATTGAGAGAGAAAATAAATAAAATGTATAAAGGCTCTCAACCAAAAACCTAATTTGAAGTAAGCAAATCAAAAAAATAATAATAATTGTCTAGTTTGACGATAAGACACCTTACAGCCAAGACCAAAAAACTACATTTGCGCAACGTTGAACGTTTTCTGGGCATAAATTATGTTCAAAACCTTTAAAATTGAAGTGAAGACCCACAAAAACGTGTAGCCTCGGAACAATTACTGTTTACTAGGTCGGTACAAATGGATGCAGTAAACAAATAACCAAAAATATTTTGAGTCACTGAGACACTATGTGAACAAACTGAGTAGGTGAATATGAGAGCCTAGAAACAATGTAGTTAAGTAAAACAAGCATTCAGTCATTTTAATTTCATTGTATTAAAATTAAATGAAAATGACTGAATGCTTGTAAGGCAAGCACACTAGATGATCAAAACATTATATCACATCAAATAAGCCCGAATGGGTTCGCTAACTCCCCAACTATACAAGAATAGTATGTTATAACTAAACATAATTGTACCACAGGTGGGCTACTTACTATCCACAGTTCGCAAGCAACAGTTGCTGATCTATGAGCAAGTTCAAGACTTCTTGATGTGACGTTGAATGTGAGCCATAGCCTCATCCGGAGACTCAAATGTGTAGTCTTTACCATCATGAGATAGCCATAAACGGTCCGGGAATCGCAGTCCATACTTCACACCTGGATGGTCCCGTAGTAGTTGTTTGGCCTGCCCGAAAGCTCTGCGCTGCCTGGAAACAGTGGGGGAGTAGTCCTGGTAGATAGAGAAGCTCTGTCCTTGAAAGCTCAGAGTGGTATTGCGGGCTCGTCGGAGAATCTCCATCTTCTCATGGAAAAAGTGCACGCAAAGAATTACGGGGCCTCTCACCATCCCGGGGCTGTGGCTTTTGTGGCACGATGGTAACGATGCTTTGTGAGTGACTGTAGTTGATGTGTGCAGAGGGTCCCTGGTTCGAGCCCAGGTTGGAGCGAGGAGAGGGACGGAAGCTATACTGTTACATGTAGTAGTTTGATGGCCTCGAATGCACCCCCCAGGTAAAGTGTGATTCCCCAGGCCCTCAGACTCAGGAGATGGCGGTGATGAGAGTGGGTCTTGTAGGCCGGGTTTCCTCAAAGTCATGTTTTTGGCCTTATGTTTCATAGACATGCTGACATTCGAAAGCAAAGTAGTCTTGGTTTTTAGGAAAAGGCATCACCAAACTAACATTTGAAAGTAAATACAGTTCTGCTGCAAAATTCAAAAACTTTAAGAATACTGCGGGAGCAAACACGTCAGTCGCACATGGTGTCCCTCCAACCCCCATCAGAAGTTTTTTTGATTCAATGGAGGAACGTAGTCGGAGAAATGCTGATGAATGTCTTGCTCGAGCTGTGTATGCGACTGGTTCACCTCTGATGCTAACAGGCAATGTGTATTGGAGTAGATTTCTGAATGTTCTTTGCCCAGCATACACCCCTCCAACCAGACATGCTTTATCTACTCATTTGCTGCATGCAGAGTTCAACAGAGTTCAAGTGAAGGTCAAGCAAATCATAGAGAAAGCAGACTGTATTGCAATCATCTCTGATGGGTGGTCGAATGTTCGTGGGCAAGTAATAATTAACTACATAATCTCCACCCCTCAACCAGTATTCTACAAGAGCACAGACACAAGGGACAACAGACACCGGTCTCTACATTGCAGATGAGCTGAAGGCAGTCATCAATGACCTTGGACCACAGAAGGTATTTGCACTGGTGACAGACAATGCTGTGAACATGAAGGCTTCTTGGTCTAAAGTGGAGGTGTCCTACCCTCACATTACACCCATTGGCTGTGCTGCTCATGCATTGAATCTGCCCCTCAAGGACATCATGGCTCTGAAAACAATGGATATACTCTACAAGAGAGCCAAGGAAATCGTTAAGTACGTGAAGGGTCATCAAGTTACTGCAGCAATCTACCTCACCAAGCAAAGTGAGAAGAATAAGAGCGCCACATTGAAGCTGCCCAGCAACATTGCCCCCCAATGTTGTCATCATGTTTGACAGTTTCCTGGAGGGGAAGGAGTCTCTCCAAGAAATGGCCATATCACAGTCTGCCGATATGGACAGCCCCATCAAGAGGATCCTCCTGGATGATGTAAGGGCTTTGGGATGGAGGTGCAATATGGCAGTCATGCCAACATATCTCATCAACCACCTGGTGGAAGGGACTTTGTGGCTCTGAGGCTCTTTTCCCTGTTGCCTCCATCATCCTCCAAATCCCACCAACATCAGCCACCTCAGAGCGCAACTGGTCCTTGTTTGGGAACACATGCACCAAAGCATGTAACAGGCTGACCAATACAAGGGTTGAAAAATTGGTGGGCATCCAGGCAAACTTTTGGCTTTTTGAGCCTGACAACGAGCCATCCTCAACAAGGTTGGAAAGTAAACAGTGAAGATGGGGCCTCAGAGTCTGATGTTCAGGAGGTGGACATTGAAGAGGTCCAGGGAGAAGACATGGAGGCCTGAGAGGAAGAAAGTCTAGAAACTAAAGCTTTGGTTATCATTTTACAGATGAATGTTAAAAACGTTTTTGGGATATGTGATGGATCATTCACATATTCCCTTTTGTTGTTCAGTGAAATCATCCCATGTGAAGAGTCAATTCATTTAATTAAAGTTTTATTTGTAACTCAATTGTTTTTTTTATTTATATTGGAAGGATTTAATAATTTTCAAATATCTCTACTTATGATAAGGTCAGTTTCTGTCTTCATTTGATATGGAAAATATATCCAATGCAAAAAAACATCTACATTTAAATTGTAGTAATATTAATTTGCATATATTTCCGTTAATTCCCATATATTTCCGTTATTTCACACAGAAAGTTTCCACCTTGAATATTCCCCAACATGTGCAACTCTACTAGCTAGTGTTCATGTTTCCAAATTTCAAACGTGTTCTCAAATTCCATTGAAATGGCAGCAGCGGTATGACAACTAGCACATTCATGAGCATGCAATTACGACAGAGAATGGTTGATTGTCTAGGGCAATGAATTCCATTATCTTGGCGTTAATGGCTTTTGATTTTGAGTTGTCTCGCTGAAATGTTCTTACTCTTTCAAATGACTGCTTGACTTGTTGACTGCTTGATCCACACAGCAGACATTGTGGGCTAGGTTAGTAATGCTGTGCTATACTTGTAACGCAACATTTTCCGTGGCGTCATTATAACCTATGTTATATAGGTATGCACGTAATCTTTGACATCGGTTTTGCACATCGCCGTTACACTAGACATCGGGCCGATGTTGGCATTTTTAGCTAATATTGTCCGATTCCGATATGTTCAACGATATATCGTGCATCCCTACTTTTTATTATTGCCTAGTCAAACTAAGTCACTCGATCTGCTTTTTGGATGCTGGGGTGAGTGTTAATTGTGGAAAAATGTATTGTATGCTCTTCAGTGTTGCAGTTCAGACTATAAACTATTCTATGCTAATAGGTCACACAGTAACTCACAGTGCAAGAATGTCCTAATCCAGTGACCGGTGACCTGTTTTAATTGAATTGAATGGGGCTCTGTTTTTCACAATTGTTTGGCTTTAGTTAGATGTTCCATTCATACTGACAGTTTGTTTCATAGACGTCACTCCTTCAGAGATGTGAGGTGGCGTCCATTTTAAATCTACTGACTTTGAACCCAGGTGCCTCCCTGTGACCAAAGCTCTCTTTGCTTCTCATGGTCATGTCCACTTTGCCATCCTGTGGTCAAACTGAACACCAGACCCCATTTTAGACATTTTGATATGCAGGCTGCCATGACTTCACATGTATTTGATGATTGCATGTTGGATTCATTGTGCAACTAGTATAGAGTCTAGACTAGAGTTTTGCCTCAAACCTGTCTGTATGCACCTATACTGTAAACTAGTGATGAGGGAAAAATCTATAGTTACAATTCGGGATATTATTTTTGATGATACATTATATCATTTTGACAATATCGCAATATTCTTTTTGCTGGCTGTACCTGCGACAAAATGCCAGTATTTTTCATTCATAGCTTGTTCTCCATCTTTTTTTGTTTTCAGCACTTTTATTTCCATGACTGATCAAAACTTGTATTCTCATTGACTCTCTATTGTCCCTCTGCAGAAGACATATGGTGAGCAATACGTTTGGAACATCGTAACGCAATATAATCACAGTATGAATTGCATTACATATAGAATAGTGAGAATCGCAATACGTATCTTATCGGCACTTAAGTATCGTGATAATATTGTATCGTGAGGTCACTGGCAGTTCCCAGCCTTACTGAAAACTGTATACACCACTAGTATTATGCCAATGGAGAAAAATAGAAATGTATACCAAGTGATAAACTTGCAGTGACTTTTGTGATGCGTTACTGCTTATTTGCTTTTTTTTTTCACCCACAGGAACTATATAGAATCCTATTTGAATCAGGATGTTGGACTTCAGTGCCCCACAGTGCAGCTAAGAAGCACACCCTAATCTCTCCTCACTCTGACCTCTGTCTCTGTTCTGTTCAACCAGAGTGTGCGAGACCCATCAGGCGCCTCCATAGCCTTGTACACAGCCAAGCTCCACCACCCCAACAAGACAGGCAACCATGTTGTCCTGCAGGCTCTCTTCTACCTCTTGGACCGGGCTGTGGAGAGGTGAGAACAACGAGATACATATTTTAGTATTAGCCTATTATGTAGGTGAGACTCAGTCTCGGTCCCAATTGTCCTAAATGACCAATTGTCTTAACTGATCAAGACCATTGGGTAAAGGCAGGCTTAGGTTTACAACACAGCCGACAAATTGAGACAGGATGTTGGCATTGCACGCTGACAGTTTGTTGTGAAAGTGCGTGTAATTTCTATGACCTGATGAGCGATTTTAGAATCCTTTTTTACTCCATTATTGATGAGCAGCTATTAGCACCTATGTCATTAATTATAATGATTTAAGTATAGCGCATAAGGCATTATAATTAAGCAATAAGGTGTGGTATATGGCCAATATACCATGGCTAAGGGCTGTTCTTATGCATGACGCAACACCGAGTGCCTGGGTACAGCCTTTAGCCGTGGTATATTGGCCATATATCACAAACACCCGAGGTCCCTTATTGTTATTGTAAATTGGTTACCAAAGTAATTAGAGCAGTATAAATACATATTTTGTCATATCCGTAGTATATGTGGTCATATACCATGGATGTTAGCCCATCAGCATTCAGGGCATGGACCGCCCAGTTTATAAATATGCTTATAATGCATTATAAAGAGGGCATTCATAGAGTTGTATTCTAAAAAATAAAATAAAAATGTATTTCTTTAAAACAACAATACAGTACAAATGGCCACTCCCATTAGCGGGCGCTCTGGTCAGTGGGTGCGCTCGCCCCCACCCGCACCGAGACGCCGGCAAGGCACTGCCCCCAGCCCAAAGGGATTTTCCAAGGGCGGGAAAAACCAAGGCCCGCCACTTGGAAGCGAGCACACCCGTAACTACCAAGACCAGAACACACACCGCTCACAGCATCAAAACAAACAATAATCCCATCCCCGCCCTCACCGCTGATTGGAGGACCTTAAACTTTTATACTGTACATACATTTGTATATATAATTATTCCAACACTTGTCAATTCCACTCTTCAAACAGCCACAGATCAACCCATCTTTCCCAATAAATCATAATTCTACCATTTCCTCTCGCAATACATCCCTCCATTCTCCGATGTTGTCTCACTAGGGACTTGAACCTTCCCATCTGCAACATTTCTGCCAAAATTGCCCCAAAAATAATATATTTACCCAAGAGCACAATGATATTTCCTATTAACTTACTGTTGTCCTTCACATCCCCCAGCAATACAGTTTGCAGGTTCAACTTCACCCTGATATTAATGGCACAACAACCATTCCTGGACCAGACTCTAAAAACAAGCACCTGATGGACAGCACCAAAAGAGATGCTCTATTGATTCTGTTTCATCATGGCAGTCTGCAGCGCTCTGACTGTTGAATACCCCATACACTGAGCATTCTTTTTGAAGCAAGAATTGTATATAATAGCTTAAATTTAAAAGAACAAATTGTTGGATCAATTGTCATTTTATATATCAGTTCATAAACCCAATGCCATGGTATTGGGACATCAAAAATCTGTTCCCAACTACAGCATCTTGAATTTTATGCGGCATAGTTGTCAACCCTCTTGACCGTAAGTGAAACTGGTACATTTTATGATTTATATGACTCATTTTAAGCCATTTATTACTTTTATTTGGTGGCAGACAAACTAATTAATTGCCTTTTCCATTTTTGTGGCAGAGCTGCGATGAGTTGTTTATAATTTTCTATTGAGAATACCTAGAGCTGGCCGCCCGGGCCAAACCGAGCAATCAGGGGAGAAGGGGCTTGGTCAGGGAGGTGACCAAGAACCCGATGGTCACTCTGACAGAGCTCCAGAGTTCCTCTATGGAGATGGGAGAACCTTCCAGAAGGACAACCATCTCTGCAGCACTACACCAATCATGGTAGAGTGGCCAGACGGAAGCCACTCTTCAGTAAAAGGCACATGACAGCCCGCTTGGAGTTTAAAAGACTTCGAGGACTCTCAGACCATGAGAAACAAGATTCTCTTGTATGATGAAACCATGATTGAACTCTTTGGCCTGAATGTTAAGCATTGCGTCTGTAGGAAAACTGGCAAAATCCCTACGGTGAAGCATGATAGTGGCTGCATCATGCTGTGGGGATGTTTTTCAGCGGTAGGGACTGGGAGACTAGTCTTGTACCCGATCGAACATCTCTGGAGAGACCTGAAAATAGCTGTGCAGCGACGCTCCCCATCCAACCTGACAGAGCTTGAGAGGATCTGCAGAGAAGAATGGGAGACACCTCCCAAATACAGGTGTGCCAAGCTTGTAGCGTCATACCCAAGAAGACTTGGGCCTGTAATCGCTGCCAAAGGTGCTTCAACAAAGTACTGAGTAAAGGGTCTGAATACTTATGTAAATTTAAGATTTGTGTGTTTTTATTTTGAATATATTTGCAAAAATTTCTGTTTTTGTTTTGTCATTATGGGGTATTGTGTGTAGATTGATGAGAAAAACAAACAATTTAATTAACTTCAGAATAATGCTGTAACGTAACAAAATGTGTAAAAAGTCAAGGGGTCTGAGTACTTTCTGAATGCACTGTACATCTCCATACACCTGGATTAAATTGGGAGTATGTTTACAATGCCACTCATAAACATGATACATTTCAAATACACTCTCTCCAAGAAAATGGGTTTATCCTCTAGCAGTACATTGGAGTTTAGCCACATTGCTCTAATATATATGGTCTCTTCTAGAGGATAACATTGGAATTGTAGCCAACTCTGTATAGCTTCATTTAAAAAAAAATTCATTGTAAATCCACCAAAAATTTACAATTTGAATCTGTATAACAGCAAAGAGCACCCTTTTTAAACATTGGATGTGCCTCTCTTAGTAGTCTACTAGAAAACCCGTTTGGATTTACAGTACCAGTCAAAAGTTTGGACAGATACTCATTCCAGGGTTTTTCTTTATTGTTACCATTTTCTACCTTGTTGTATAATAGTGAAGACATCAAAACTATGAAATAACACATGGAATCATGTAGTAATCAAAAAAGTGTTTTAACAAATCTAAATATATGTTATGTTTGAGATTCTTCAAAGTAGCCACCCTTTGCCTTGATGACAGCTGTGCACACTCTTGGCATTCTCTCAACCAGCTTCATGAGGAATGCTTTTCCAACAGTATTGAAGGAGTTCCCACATATGCTGAGCACTTGTTGTTGCTTTTCCATCACTCTGTGATCCAACTCATCCCAAACTATCTCAATTGGGTTGAGGTTGGGTAATTGTGGAGAACAGGTTATCTGATTCAGCACTCCATCGCTCTCCTTCTTGGTCAAATAGCTATTACACATCCTGGAGTTGTGTTTTGGGTTTCAGACAGTTTCCCACCGGTCTAATGTCCATTGCTTGTGTTTCTTGGCCCAAGCAAGTCTCTTCTTTTTATTGGTGTCCTTCAGTAGTGGAAATTTGACTATGAAAGCCTGATTCACGCAGTCTCCTCTGAACAGTTGATGTTGAGATGTGTCTGTTACTTGAATGCTGAATTTATTTGGGCTGTAATTTCTGAGGTGCAGTTAACTCTAATGAACTTATCCTCTACAACAGAGGTAACTCTGGGTCTTCCTTTCCTGTAGCAGTCCTCATTAGAGCCAGTTTTATCATAGCGTTTGATGGTTTATGTGACTGAGGATTGACTGACCATGTTGTAAAGTAATGATGGACTGTCGTTTCTCTTTGCTTATTTGAACTGTTCTTGCCATAATATGGACTTGGTCTTTTACCAAATAGTGCTATCCTCTATACCACCCCTACCTTGTCACAACACAACTGATTGACTCAAACGCATTAAAGAGGAAAGAAATTCCACAAATGAACTTTTAACAAGGCACACCTGTTAATTGAAATGCATTCCAGGCTGATGAATCTGGTTGAGAGAATTCCTGTCTCCAACCTTTTTAACCCGTCTCTCCTTTCTGGAGAGGTTCCCATTGCTTGGAAGGCAGCCACAGTTCGTCCTTTATTTAAAGGGGGCGATCAAGCTCATCCTCTCTGTTGTAGGCCTAGTTCAATTTTTCGCCGTTTATCAAAAGTGTTGGAAAAACTTGTCAATAATCAACTGACAGGCTTTCTTTATGTCTAGTATTCTCTCGGTGTGCAATCTGGTTTCCGCTCAGGTTATGGATGTGTCACTGCTACCTCAATGATGACACAATTGCCCTTGATTCTAAGCAATATTGTGCTGCTATTTTTATTGACTTGGCCAAAGCTTTTGATACGGTAGATCAATCCATTCTGGACCAACAAAGGAGTATTGGTGTCTCTGAGGGGACTTTGGCCTGGTTTGCTAACTATCTCTCTCAAAGAGTGTAGTGTATAAAGTCTGCCTGTCACCAAGGGAGTACCCAAAGGCTCGATCCTAGGCCCCACGCTCTTCTCAATTTACATCAACAACATAGCTCAGGCAGTAGGAAGCTCTCTCATCCATTTTTATATGCAGATGATAGTCTGTATACTCAGCTGTCACCTCCCCAGATTTTGTGTTAAATGCTTTACAACAAAGTTTTCTTAGTGTCCAACAAGCGTTCTCTACCCTTAACCTTGTTCTGAACACCTCCAAAACAAAGGTTATGTGGTTTGTTAAGAAGAATGCTCTTCCCACAGGTGTTACTACCTCTGAGGGTTTAGAGCTTGAGGTAGTCACTTCATACAAGTCCTTGGGAGTATGGCAAGACGGTGCACTGTCCTTCTCTCAGCACATATCAAAGCTGCAGGCTGAAGTTAAATCTAGACTTGGTTTCCTCTATTGTAATCGCTCCTCTTTCACCCCAGCTGCTAAACTAACCCTGATTCAAATGACCATCATACCCATGATAGATTACGGAGACATAATTTATAGATCGGCAGGTAAGGTTGCTCTCGAGCAGCCGCTCGATACCATTCGGCCATCAGACTTGCCACCAATGTTCCTTATAGGACACATCATTGCACTCCTAAACTCCTCTGTAAACTGGCCATCACCTGTCGCCCACAGCCTCTTAGGCTTTGGGCTACACTAGTTCATTTAGCAGACAAGATTTGCTTATAATTCTGTGGCATTATTTTATATTATTTATAGCAATAAGAATACAATTGAACAAAATATAAATATTGTCTCAACGATTTGAGGGAGCTATTCTGTGTTGAGCGGTTGACAATGAAATAGGTACTCCTATATGCTTAATTTAGAGTTATTAAAGTAACATTAGTTGTTCTACAAATGTTTGATTATATGTTTTCCTTTTAATACATTGTAAGACTGCATGATGAGATTCTAATGATTTGAAAAAAAGTAGCTTGAAAGGCATGAGCTCTGCTTTGTTTTTTTTTTGCGCAGGCTGTACACACTCCAATCTCTCCCTTTCATTCACAATTTGACAAGCACTTGATAATTCCTCACATTTCAGGACAGTATCCCCTTTGTGGCCGTAATGCACTCTATAAAGAGCCATGACTTTTGCATCTCGGAGTGCTGCGTTGTGCCCTTCTCCCTGAGTGTGCTGCACAATCGGAAACCCTCTCACTCACATGGCTCTCTGTCACCTGATCTGGTCTTACTCACAGGCTACAAATGAAGAGACACATCTGGGATGCAACTGCGTGCATCCTTATCCAATTCCGAGCGGCATATTGGAAGAACTGTCCACATTTACTTTGACAGCCAACAAGATGAGTAGGTCTAACGAACAGCAAAAGCACTAGCTTATGTCAATCTACTATCCCCCACAGTACAAACATTCTGTGTGAGAAATAAATATTCCAAACATAGTCTGGGATAGTTGTGGGATGTGATAGATCCCAAATGAAGACGACCACTAGCATCAAAACACTTTTTTATGCAATGAGACTGACGCAACAGATCAGAATGTTTAGCTTAAACTATTAGGCTATTTCTTCACATTTATAAGCGCAGCAATGCGCACATGGTAGTAGGCTATAAGCTTGAATGTTCCATTACTGGAAAGCATCATTATCAAAAGTGATCGCAAATGCATGTAATGTTTTTATTATAAAGGTACCCAATGTAAAGTGGATTAATGTGCTAAATTAAGTTATTTGGCCACTTTAGTGGTGATTAAGCTTCATTAAAACATATAGCACTATGGGCTATGCAACATGAGGTGTCACCCTTCAGAGTTTTCTTGATTTAATATTGTCTGTACATATACTACATGTGTGACATTTGTTTAGATTTAGAATGGACCATTATCATGCACCTGTATCGAAACAGGGGCAGCAGGAAATAATACATGTCATCTATGCACTTAAATAGCGAATGGAGTACGCTTTTCACCGTGGTTTATTTTCATGCCAGCCAGGTAGGCTATACTCCTGTTGTAAATATAAGCAATGTGCTTATTATTAGGAAAGTTGAGAAATCAATATAGTAGGCCTAGCCTATAGAAAGATGGGATCCTCTTTTTATTAGCGGCCATCACTCATCGCACAGAAATGTTGTGCAACATGAGCTCATGTGCTCTTATGTAGTATTTGATTCGAATACATTTGCATTGATGTCAAATTGATAAGAGGGACAATAGAGTGCTTGGAGAAGCCTAAAAAGTCATGTGTAATTTGACTGCCTTCATGACTAGTGACCGCCGGTGTGGTGGTAATACGGTCTCCGCAACAGCACTAGTTACTACATGATTCCATATGTGTTATTTCATAGTTTATGTCTTCACTATTATTCTACAATGTCGAAAATAGTACAAATAAAGATAAACCCTTGAATGAGTAGGTGTGTCTACTTTTGCCTGGTACTGTTAATACAGTTTTAGTATAACATAAGCTTTGAGAGGTTTATGCCTTGATATTTAATAGTTTTACCCCTCCAAACTCCTATTCATTCTATAAATATACCCATTTAATGTTCATAAAAAGTGTTAAACATTTTCTCTCTCTCCCCCCAGCTTTGAAACTCAAAGAAATGGCCTGGTGTTCATTTATGACATGGCGGGCTCCAACTATACCAACTTTGAGCTGGACCTCAGCAAGAAGATTCTCAACTTACTCAAGGTTAGAAAGTACTGAGGCAGCATATTGTAGTATTTTATCACTATCTGTTCACCAGGCTAATATGTTGACTGATGACAGACAAAAATGTACACTCCATGTGTATGAATGAGAGGCCAGGATTGCGAAGTGGTGTTCCAAAACTGCAGGTCTGCTCTGTTCTACACCAGGGGGCTTTTCCTGCCAGGCTGAAGAAGGTGTTGATAGTGGGCGCCCCTGTCTGGTTCCGCGTGCCCTACAACCTGCTGAGCCTGCTGCTTAAGGAGAAACTCAGGGAGAGGGTGAGTGCAATGGTACTATTCTCACTATGGGTAGAATTGTATCTTCAAAAACAAGCACTAATTTCAACTATAAAGAACTGTCAAGAATGTGACTGTAGTAATGATCATTTAGCTGACACTTCCATCCAAACCGACTTAATCAATGCATTTTGAAAGTTTTCAGACCCCTTAACATTTTCCATGTTACGTTACAGCCTTATTCTAAACTCAATCTACACACAATACCCCATAATGACAAAGAAAAAACATGTTGTTATTCAGACCCTTTGCTATGAGACTTGAAATTGAGCTCTGATTCATCCTGTTTCCATTGTTCATCCTTGAGATGTTTGTACAACTTGATTGGAGTCCACCTGTGGTAAATTCAATTGTTTGGACATTATTTGGAAAGGCACACACCTGTCTATATAAGGTCACACAGTTGACAATGCATGTCAGAGCAAAACCAAGCCATGACGTCGAAGGAATTGTCAGTAGAGCTCTGAGACGGGATTGTGTCGAGGCACAGATCTGGGGAAGAATACCAAAAAATATCTGCAGCATTGAAGGTCCCCAAGAACACGGTGGCCTCCATCATTCTTAAATTGAAGAAATTTGGAACCACCAAGACTCTGACCACCTGGCCAAGGTGAGCAATCGGGGGAGAAGGGCCTTGGTCAGAGAGGTGACCAAGAACCCGATTGTCACTCTGACAGAGCTCCAGAGTTCCTCTGTGGAGAAGGGATAACCTTCCAGAAGGAAGGTCTCTGCCTGCATTCCACAAATCAGGCCTTCGTGGTAGTGGCCAGATGAAAGCCACTCCTCAGTAAAAGGCACATGACAGCCTGCTTTGAGTTTGCCAAAATGCACTTAAAGACTCTCAGACAATGAGAAACAACATTCTCTGGTCTGATGAAACCAAGATTGAAATCTTTGGCCAAGTGTCACACCTGGAGGAAACCTGGCACCATCCCTACGGTGAAGCATGGTGGTGGCAGCATCATTCTGTGGTGATGTTTTTCAGCAGCAGGGACTGGGAGACTAGTCGGGGTAGAGTGAAAGTACAGAATACAGAGCTATACTTGATGAAAACCTGCTCCAGAGCGCTCAGGACCTCCTACTGGGGTGAAGGTTCACCTTCCAACAGGTCAACGATCCTAAGCACACGGCCAAGACAAGGCAAGAGTGGGTTCGGGACAAGTCTCTGAATGACCTTGAGTAGCCCATCTAGAGCCAGGATTTGAACCCGATCATACCCAAGAAGGCTGTAATCGCTGCCAAAGGTGTTTCAACAAAGTAAAGGGTCTGAATACTTGTGTAAATGTGATATTTCAGTTTTTTATTTATAATACATTTGCAAAAATGTCTAAAAACCTGTTTTTGATTTGTCATTATGGGGTATTGTGTGTAGATTGAGGGAAAACAACTATTTAACCAATTTTAGAATAAAGCTGTAACGAAATGTGGAAAAAAGTCAAGGTGTCTGAATGCTTTCCGAATGCACTGTATGTGGCCCATGTAGGAATAAAGTCACCTCCTTGGTGTTGCTTGCACCAAGCAATTTAGCCATCGAGACAATGTTTTTTTCTGATGCAGCATGATAGAGACATGTTCTGGCATGGTGCAGAAGTAGGACCTGTAGAGCCAAACATGCCCCCTATATCTCTCAGACATTGCTTCAGTAACCCCCTGTCCTAGTTTGGGAACATCAATAGTATTAGAAGCAGATAAACACTCCTGGGACCTGGGGATGATCGTTATGCTCCCTTCCAGTGAATAACGCCTGACATTGGAGGGTGAACCGCCGTCCAGCCCTGCAATGTAATTGATACACAAGGCACTTCCTCAGATGTCAGATGATTTTTATTTTTAATCCCAACCTCCGTCCCCATAGGAGGCTTTTGCCTTTTGGTAGGCCGTCATTGTAAATAAGAATTTGTTCATAACTGACTTGCCTAGTTAAATAAATAAATGATTGATGGATGCAAGGCGTTTCCACAGTGACCTTTACTCAGGAACTAACTCCTCCCAGGGAAAGCGAACGTTTGGGATCATAAATCACATCGGCTGTGTTTGAAATCGCACCCTATACCCCTACAGTGGAGTGTAAAATGATTGACACCATTGATAAAGAATGACTGTATAAAATAAATACTGCTCCAGAAAATTGTGAAATTATTCTTTAATACTATTACAATTGCTTAGAGAAAGAGATTTTGTTTAATTAACAAGTAATACTTTTTTTTCTCAAAAAGGTAGGGGTCAAAATTATTACCCCCCCCCCCCCCTAAAGATTCCTAGTATGCAATGACTACATCAAGCGTGTGACTATAAACTTGTTGGATGAATTTTGCAGCTCGTTTAGGTTGTTTTAGATTATTTTGTGCCATTTTGGAGTCACATTTATTGTAAATAAGAATAGAATATGTTTCTAAACACTTCTACATTAATGTGGATGCTACCATGATTACGGATAATCCTGAATAATGATGAGTGAGAAAGTTACTGTGGATCAAAGATCATATCCCCAAGAAATGCTAACCACCCCTGTTATTGGTAATGGTTAACATGTCTTTTGGTTATGATCTTTGACCCTCTAACTTTCTCACTCACCATTATTCACTCGACACAATACATTATTTACCATACATTTCTATTGGGCACAAAATAATCTGAAACACAACTAAAACAAACTGCAAATGCATCCAATATGTTTGTAGTCAGTCACAAGTAGGGTTGCACATTTTGGGGAATATTCAGGAGGTGGAAACATATGGAAATATATGCAAATTATTATTAATACCATTTAAATGTAGATGTTTTTTGCATTGGATATATTTACCATATCATATGGAGACAGAAACTTAAACCTTTTACCTTGTCATAAGTAGACATAATTGCAAATGATTAAATCCTTCCAATAGGAAAAAAAACTAAAAACTATTTAGTTATTAATTAAATGACTTGACTCTTCACATGGGATGATTTCACTGAACAACCAAAAGAAAGGGAATATTGAATGATCCCCAATGATCCATCGCATCTCCCAAAAACATTTAACATACATCTGTAAAATGATAGTCTAGAAACTAAAGCTTTGGTTGTCTTGCTCTCAGGCTTCCATGTCTTCTCCCTGGACCTCCTCAATGTCCACCTCTTGAACATCAGACTCTGAGGCCTCATCTTCACTGCCATTTTCCAACCTTGTTGAGGATGGCTCGTTGTCAGGCTCAAAAAGCCTAAACTTTTTCCAGACTGCCAAGAACCTTGCCCTTGTGCAGGCCAAGGTGGTGAGACACTGTAGTGATGACACCATATCCCTTGTTGATCTCTGCACCAGACAGGATGCTCTTGCCTGCATACTTGGGGTCCAACATGTGCTCTGCGGCGTGTATGGGCTTCAGGCAGAAGTCTTTGCGCTTTTTGATGTTTTTCAGAACTGTAGTTTCCTGTGCTTGGAGCAACAGTGAAGTGGGCAGGGCAGTACAGATTTCTTCTCTTATATCTGCGAGCTGAGTCTGAACATCAGATAGGATGGCATTGTCTCCCTCAATCTGTGCAATGGCTACTGCTATAGGTTTCAGGAGTTTCAGGCTGCTTACTACTCTCTCTCCAGGAGGATCCTCTTGATGGCGATGTCTGATTCATCATTTTCACCTCGAATAGAGGGACTTTTGTCAAAGGTTGATTTTTGTGAGCGCTGAGGGAACTTCATGCTCTTGGCCAGATGATTCTCTATCTTTGTTGCATTCTTCACACATGATTTGGCACAGTATTTGCACACTGCTATTCCTTCTACATTAGCTGCAGTGAAATATCTCCACACATAAAATAGTGCCTGTTGCATTTTCATGTAAAGATGAGAAAAAAATAAGTAAAAAAACTACAAATACAATTTCATGTACAGTTAAATAGTTAGATTAAACAACTCCTTTGTAAGATAAATGTTTTAAAATTAAACATGTATGGAAACAGGTGAATTAACACTCCTCAGTTAGCAGGCTCAAGCAAGCTAAAACCCACATGGTAGCAAAAATATACAAGTTAGAATTTATTGAAACACAGTTTGCTGTAGGCTACTATTTACTAGTTAACAAAAAATGATGTATGTCAAATAAAATATATTCACCCCACCCGGTATTGTAATCAAAACTTACCAGAAAGCCTGTAGTCCTTGGCTCAGACAGTCTAGTAGTGTGGGCTCAATAACATCTCATTAGTGTGCAAGATCTTGAGAATCAGCTGTACATGTGATGGAAGAATGCACTGTGCATGCAGAGGGCAATTCCATTTAATTTGGGATAGTTTAACCAAAATATGCCACAAGACCTAGAATTGCCTTTGGTATCCCACAAAAAAGATTCACTGTTATAAGCTAACTTTTGATGAATTTAAGCAAAATTCCCGGGTTTAACTTCCCATGGAAAGTTTCTGGAAAAATTACGGAAATTTCCGACCCTTTGCAGCTCTAGTCACAAGTTCGATGTAGTCATTGCGTGCTAGGAAAATGGGACCAAATACTTAACTTGACTACTTTATCTATAAGAATGTTCAGGGGTGTCAATAATGTTAACCCCTATCTTTTTGAGATAAAAGTATTACTTGTTTAACAAAATCTTTCTCTGAGAAATTGTAAGAATATAATTTTGTGCATAAAAATGTTGCTCAGAATTAGAATTACTTATTTTATACAGTCACTATTGCTCATCTTTATCAAGGGTGTACATCATTTCGATCCACACTCTACCCCTATGGGCCCTGGTCAAAAGCAGTTCACAACATAGGGAATTATGTGCCATTTATACTCAGCCCAAGTTACTGTTGATTTCACAAAAAATAGTAGATGTAACAGATCGTTCATGTGGCTCTGATGGACTTGCATCTCTTAAAGCAGATTAGTTAAGAAGGCAGTAGGACAGTGATATTTTTTTTTTTACAAAGCTGATTTAGTCATGAATGATCTTGTTTAACTATGACTTTTTTATGAACTTGAGGAGGTCATGAGATTGAATGCTTGGTATTATATCATTATTATTAATTATTCATTGATGATATGACGTTTGTAAAATGGCTCTAATATGCAATATCAAATCGGAATCCATTTATTGAACAGGGCATGGAGCATTATTGAAAAGCACACTGTTTGATTCCTTGACGTTGATTCATTGACTGTCCCAGTGATTCATTGAATTGGAATGAAATCAGCCTAAACCCCTATTAATGCATGGAATCCATTTTAGGACATCCTCAATTCTTAGTCAAGACTGAAACCTACAGATTACAAATCAGGATGTCCTAAAAAGGATTCTATACTTTTGACATGTGGTCCAGTTTTTTTATATATATATATATATATATATATATATATATATTTAAACGGAGCAAGGACTTAAGATCAGATGTTATCACTTGACTTTCAAGTTGAAGCCCTCACAATCTCCTACCTCCTTCTCCTCTCCCAGGTCCAGATGGTCAAAATGTCCGACCTCCGCCAGCACCTCCCCCGGGATTGTCTCCCAGAGCACCTGGGGGGGCTGCTGCCCCTGGATGCCCACGGCTGGAACGAGCAGCTCCTGGCTGGGCAGAACGGTCGTGTGGACCCCGTTGACGAGCTGGTAGGCATCCCACTGGCGGACTCGTCGGTCCACACCCCCGGGCTGGAGGCCATGTGCCTGCAGGAGTTCATGGCCCACCTGGGCAGGCTCCAGCGCTCTGGCATCCACCTGGAGTACGTGGAAATCCGCAAGGAGCAACCGCCAGGGACCTTCCACTGTGCCCTGTGAGTAGATGAGTACAATCACTTTTAAAGGGTTTGCATTGTGTTGATCTACATTTCCTGGCATTTGAGCTGCGTAGGGAGAAGCCTAGAGAGTTCTGGTCCTGTATTCACAAGGTGTCTCAGAGTAGAAGCTGATCAGAGCTTTTCTTGGATCAGAACCCTCCTATCGATTTATAATCTTATTCTTTATTATCTAAATGGCTAAACTGATCATATACCAGCAATCCTACTCTGGCCCTTTGTGAATACGGGCCCCCCAGCCCTCACTGGATTGAAAAGGATGAGACTTTGGGTTTGTCCATTAAACTACCAAGGAAAGCATCAAACTGGGTGGCAAAACTTTGCATCAGTCCCTTGGAGCAGTAACTTGATACTGATTCATGATATAATCAACCATTGGTAATTTAAGAATGTCTGTCAATCTCTCCAGTACTGCATACAACCAGGAGAGGAATCGCTATGGAGATGTCCTGTGTCTTGACCAAACAAGAGTTCGTCTGAAAACTAGACAAAACGAGGTGTGTACTTTTCGAAAGTCATATGACAATGTCATCATGCAGTTAAAGTGTACAGTATCATAACATACGAGATATCAGTAACACTTTCTAGGAACCACATGTGCATATAGTGCCTTTTATCAAGCACAATGTGCATTAGAAGACTTGCTGTCACCATTCACAACAGCATAATATGGTTCCATACAGTATTTGTAAATGCACATATACCTGAACATTACACATGGTTCCTAGAACTTGAAATATTAATTCTATATTTTTTGAATATTCATCTTGAATAGGCTGTTAAGAGGACAAAAAAAACACACACAAGAACTGCGCAATATTGCCATACGTGAATGCTCTCTTTCAGCCTCAAAGAATGTCAAAGGACATCTTTGGTTCATGTGTTTGTGAGAAAGCCTCTACTTTTACACTCAGCCAGCTCACCAAAGGCCTCTGATAAATGGCGTAATACCGCATTGATAGCCCCCTCTTTTTATTTGCTCAATTTATTTGGCATTCATCCAACAGGGCTCTATAATGTTATCTGGATTGCTACTGTACAGCTCTGAAGTTATAGGACCCCTATTCTCTCGGTCGCTGTGACAAAGGCATGTTTATTCCCTCAGAGATCGGACTACATCAACGCCAGCTTCATGGATGGCTACAAACAGAAGAATGCGTACATCGGTACTCAAGGTACAACGATGGCCGTCTATGATATTACATCTGCTAGTTTCACCATCAGAGACTTTTGCACTAGTCATTTTGATGGGATTTATTTGTAAGAGGTTCCTTTCGCAAACTATTGGTATTTTGGTAACACTAAAGTCGACAGGTGTAATGCATTATGGTGTGCTTGATGAATTGACAGACTTGTCATAAGCATGCACACGGTTTACAAAACATTAGGAACACCTTCCTAATATTGAGTTGCACACCCCTTTTGCCCTCAGAACATCCTCAGTTTGTAGGGGCATGGACTATACAAGGTGTCGAAAGCGTTCCACAGGGATGCTGGCCCATGTTGACTCCAATGCTTCTCACAGTTGTGTCAAGTTGGTTGATGTCCTTTGGGTGGGGGACCAATCCTGATACACACTGGAAACTGTTGAGTGTGAAAATTCCAGCACTGTTGCAGTTTTTGACTCACACAAACCGGTACGTCTGGCACCTACTACCATACTCCGTTCAAAGGCACTTAAATATTTTGTCTTGCCCATTCACCCTCTGAATGACACATACACAATCCATGTTTCAATTTTCTCAAGGCTTAAAAATCCTTCTTTAACCTGTCTCCTTTTCATCTGTACTGATTGAAGTGGATTTAACAAGTGACATCAATAAAGGACCATAGCTTTCAGCTGGATTCACCTGGTCAGTCTGTTATGGAAAGAGCAGGTGTTCTTTATGTTTTGAGTTGGTTGAACAGTTTATACATAAAGACCTCAACATTTTGTAAGTGTGTATGAGCTTTGATGTAACAAGTAGATAATTCCCTTCATTCTACTCTACTGTCCATAGGACCACTGGAGAAAACTTATGGTGATTTTTGGAGAATGGTCTGGGAGCAAAATGTGCTAGTCATTGTAATGACAACAAGGTAGTTACTTTTCTTACAGCGTTCCTTTACCCAGTGGGAGTTGAAATGATATCAAGTCTTTGTCATGGCATGAAGTGGAGGATTGTTGTTAAATGATTCACTGACGTTTGGAAATGCTGATATGTGGTGACTGTTGTCAACCAGACCCATACAGTGCCTTGCGAAAGTATTCGGCCCCCTTGAACTTTGCGACCTTTTGCCACATTTCAGGCTTCAAACATAAAGATATAAAACTGTATGTTTTTGTGAAGAATCAATAACAAGTGGGACACAATCATGAAGTGGAACGACATTTATTGGATATTTCAAACTTTTTTTAAATATCAAAAACTGAAAAATTGGGCGTGCAAAATTATTCAGCCCCCTTAAGTTAATACTTTGTAGCGCCACCTTTTTCTGCGATTACAGCTGTAAGTCGCTTGGGGTATGTCTCTATCAGTTTTGCACATCGAGAGACTGACATTTTTTCCCATTCCTCCTTGCAAAACAGCTCGAGCTCGGATGGAGAGCATTTGTGAACAGCAGTTTTCAGTTCTTTCCACAGATTCTCGATTGGATTCAGGTCTGGACTTTGACTTGGCCATTCTAACACCTGTATATGTTTATTTTTGAACCATTCCATTGTAGATTTTGCTTTATGTTTTGGATCATTGTCTTGTTGGAAGACAAATCTCCGTCCCAGTCTCAGGTCTTTTGCAGACTCCATCAGGAATGGTCCTGTATTTGGCTCCATCCATCTTCCCATCTTCCCATCAATTTTAACCATCTTCCCTGTCCCTGCTGAAGAAAAGCAGGCCCAAACCATGATGCTGCCACCACCATGTTTGACAGTGGGGATGGTGTGTTCAGCTGTGTTGCTTTTACGCCAAACATAACGTTTTGCATTGTTGCCAAAAAGTTCATTTTTGGTTTCATCTGACCAGAGCACCTTCTTCCACGTTTGGTGTGTCTCCCAGGTG
This sequence comes from Oncorhynchus clarkii lewisi, assembly GCF_045791955.1. NCBI lineage: Eukaryota > Metazoa > Chordata > Actinopteri > Salmoniformes > Salmonidae > Oncorhynchus > Oncorhynchus clarkii. The sequence continues at coordinate 52,581,382 of NC_092147.1, forward strand.
GCTTGTGGCAAACTTTAAACAACACTTTTTATGGAGATCTTTAAGAAATGGCTTTCTTCTTGCCACTCTTTCATAAAGGCCAGATTTGTGCAATAAATGACTGATTGTTGTCCTATGGACAGAGTCTCCCACCTCAGCTGTAGATCTCTGCAGTTCATCCAGAGTGATCATGGGCCTCTTGGCTGCATCTCTGATCAGTCTTCTCCTTGTATGAGCTGAAAGTTTAGAGGGACGGCCAGGTCTTCGTAGATTTGCAGTGGTCTGATACTCCTTCCATTTCAATATTATCGCTTGCACAGTGCTCCTTGGGATGTTTAAAGCTTGGGAAATCTTTTTGTATCCAAATCCGGCTTTAAACTTCTTCACAACAGTATGTCGGACCTGCCTGGTGTGTTCCTTGTTCTTCATGATGCTCTCTGCGCTTTTAACGGACCTCTGAGACTATCACAGTGCAGGTGCATTTATACGGAGACTTGATTACACACAGGTGGATTGTATTTATCATCATTAGTCATTTAGGTCAACATTGGATCATTCAGAGATCCTCACTGAACTTCTGGAGAGAGTTTGCTGCACTGAAAGTAAAGGGGCTGAATAATTTTGCACGCCCAATTTTTCAGTTTTTGATTTGTTAAAAAAGTTTGAAATATCCAATAAATGTCTTTCCACTTCATGATTGTGTCCCACTTGTTGTTGATTTTTCACAAAAAAATACAGTTTTATATCTTTATGTTTGAAGCCTGAAATGTGGCAAAAGGTCGCAAAGTTCAAGGGGGCCGAATACTTTTGCAAGGCACTGTGTATGTTACAATGGGGCACTTCTTGAATTATAGAGATTGTCATTACCCTCCTGGAGATAATAAATCTGTGTGTTGCAGGACGAACGAGGGCGGTCGGAAGAAATGTGGTCAGTACTGGCCTCTGGAGGAAGGTGGACAGGAGGTGTACAGTCACATGGCTGTGGTCAACCAGAGAGTGGACAACCACTCCCACTACAGCCAGACCACCCTGGAGCTGTACAACATGGAGGTACAGTAGCTAGCTACAGGTCTAAAGTGACCTCTGCTCCCTTTACACAAGGAATAACACATTTCCTATTGCTGATTTGTTGTTTTTTAAGGATGAAAATCTGAGATTATCTGTAACACAGTCTAGCTGCATAGGGATGGCTGTTCACCTTAGCTGGGACAATTTTCACTGTGCAACACTACCTTAGTGCTGGTGTTGGCCAACATCAAAACTTCCAACACAAATCATGCACATCAGTGATTGTTTACCACAATTTAACACTATTATCATGGTGTGTCTATCCCTTCCCTACCAGAATTGTGAGCAAAAGCAGGTGACCCACTTCCAATACCTGAGCTGGCCTGACTATGGCGTCCCCACTTCGGCCTTGACGCTCATCGACTTCCTGGGGGCCGTCAAGAGGCAGCAGAGACAGGCGGTGAAGGGCATGGGGCCCCGGTGGAGAGGCCACCCCCTGGGACCCCCCATGGTGGTTCACTGCAGTGCGGGCATAGGCAGAACAGGTGAACTATTAATTCTCACTGATGACCACCACTCCTTCAGTCTATGCGTATCAGACTTTACTCCAGTCCTTGAGACCAAAATAAAGACACACAAAATATATTATTTAGGCTCTGTATTTTGCACAATTATGTGACATGGCAAGATTTTATCCTGTATTTTAAGCCTTATCCAGAAAGGAGAATTACACCAAAAAGGAAAGCAATTGTCTGAGGATGCAGCTGGACCATCTGCTGGGACAGTTTGATGAAAAAGCTATAAAGGTTAAAAATCCAGGCATGTCACATGATTTCACAAACCACAGGGCCCTAATAAGACAAAAAAAAGGCTCATACATGCTTTTAACAAGTAAGTTAATTCCCCCCAGATCACCTCAGTAACACGTAATGCACACAATTAAATAAAATCTCTATGATGTGATAGTCATAGGTGTCACCCCCATTTCTCTAATAGGGATTCTATTTCTATGGCTATCATGTATGGAGTCCATAGTGAACTAATGTTATTTCTGCATCTTCCCCACTTCGTAATATATCTGTTGATAATGATGTCTCCCAAGGTACCTTCTGTGCCCTGGACATTTGTCTGTCCCAGTTGCAGGACATGGGGACACTCAATGTGTGTCAGACGGTGCGGTGGATGAGAACGCAAAGGGCCTTCACGATCCAGACCCCCGACCAGTACTACTTCTGCCACAACGCCATCCTGGAGCATGCTCAAAGACAGGGCCTGCTCTCAGCCAGTCAGTGATGCCAAGGGGGTCACCTTGTAGTTCTCGCAGCCAATCAGTGATGCCCTGGGTGTTGTTCTCGCAGGCAATCTGTAAATCCAGGGGACACTTTGTAGCCAATCAGCATGTCTGCTTCTAGGGATTGCCATCACTTATTCTACCCTTTAAGAGGCCTCTAAGACAGACTCATTCCTCCTGACTCTCTCAAATTTTAACGACTAGTAAGATTGTTTTGTAGTATCTCAATAAGTCACGGTTCAAGTTGTTGTTTTCTATGAATGGACCACCATTTATTTGTTTTGGTAGTTTGGGCAATGTAAAATCCCATGTCCTACCAAATAGAAATTGTTTAGCTACATTCAAGTCTACTTTCCTATATTATTAGTTCTGTGTCCTCACTGAAATCTGTATTTTTATTTTGTCAATAATATCCACATAGGGACGGTGAGCCAATCTTGCAAAACTCAAGAGGAACATTTCCTCTTGACTTAAACTTCTCCTGGAGCTGATTAAATCGGATGGCTACTTGTAGAAGTTGTCCTGATATGTATGCGGACTTCTCATCTTGCCCTACCCCCAATCCAAGCCTCAACCACGATAAAATGCATAGATTACCTTAAGTTCAACTTAAAGTAATGCTACACCTTAAAGAAATTGCGAGCTGCTGATAATGTTGCCATATCAATGCATTTCCTGCAGATTGAAGAATTAAGGGCTGCCCTCACAACAGACTTCATTAAGTTATTCACATTGGCTGTTCAAATTTGTTGTGAAAACCTTGTGATCATGACATTAAATGTTTGGTCGCCGCAATAGTCGTTACGTATGCTTCAGTGTGACACTGTCATGTACTTCTGTTGAGCCGCCAATGCTGCGATGAACATGATAACCATGCTTCCGCCTTAAGACCCCAGTAATGTGCAATATACTTTTAAACACAGCCATGTTGAAGCACTTTGAAATGGCTCTTCCCATCGTGCTTTAGGATATTGCAGTTCTTGTGGTGGTATAGTGTATTTAAGGTCAAATTGCAATTATGGGAGGTACTAAACATGTGATATAGGCATAACTTGATTGTTACTGTTGATTGGATCTTTGACCTTCAGGCTTGTCTGGTAGTTCAATGGACACTTATAGAGGACTACATGTAGAATATTACCGTTCCCATTGCTGAACAGTGCGTGTGCATCATATTATATGATATCTTGTTGGATGAAAAAATGTGTTCTTTGCTACTAAATTCATATTGAATTTGCTTGTAGTGAAGCCTTGTTTAAGTCTGCCATCCTCGTACACTCTTACTGATTTTAGAATGATTACTTTCAATGAAGGACAGTGTGACCAATTGTATTTTTCTATTGTATTAAACAACTTTTTCTTACAGGTATTCAGACTTTAAAAGTAGACATTATATTTGCTCTGTTACTATTAGGTAGTATGATTGAGGACAATTGAATCAGATGTTGCTGTATGAAAAAACATTTGTCTACACATGTACATTTCAAATGCTTCTTATGCCAATTATGTTTTCCAACCAAAGGAGATAGGGATATGTTCAATAACATTTCAAAGGAAGACCAAACGTGTATTCAGCACATTAAATGTTCACTCCTAATGGATTGTGTGTGCTTTTGTCATATTTTAGTCTGGTTTGTGTCTAGACAAATCATCTCTCTGAAAATCTTGAGTTTAAATGCCCAGTGCAGTCAAACGTGAATTCCTGTGTTATATATATACAGTTCAAGTCGGAAGTTTACATACACCTTAGCCGATTACAGGACCACGTTTACGAAATCCTGCCATATACAACAGAGTTCTCCCTCCCCATATTGACTGATACCATTCAATAATAAAAAATTTAAAGACAATACAAGTAAAAGTTGTCTAGTAACATTTGAAGGCAGAGTCCAGGTCCCTCCATTCAGAGACATCAGTATCAAGCCCATCTGTCTGGACTTCATCTTGCAAGTCTCCATACATATTTATGTTCTATTACCAATGGCAGTTAATATCTGACACAAACAAGTACTACCTATCCTATGTTGAAGTTTGAACAGGCTTATAAAACCTACCCAATTTCGGTTTCCACAGAACGAGGCTGCCATCTGGCAAAAGCATCTCCAGTCCATCCTGTATAAATCGGCAGTTCATCAGTGGAACATGGAATGAAAAGGGTGTTGCTACTACTGGACATTTGTGCTGTACCATATACTATGTTGAAGTTTGAACAAGTCAGACTAAACCTACCTAATGCTCTTCTCCCCATCGACGACCGTTGGTGAGCAGGCAAGATGTGATGCTGGAAGTGAGATCTTTGCCAGAGCCACATTGATGGGCATAGCAGTGTCGATCAGCTCCTGGCCCATCATCAAAGATACTGGTTGGTCACACACAAACACACACAGCACTGATTACATTATCAATGTTGGTTACGATTAGCCTGGTGGAACCAACTTGAATGCTGTGTGAAAGTGAAATAGAATGGTGAACACAGCGATCAGGCTGGTTCCAACAGGCTAGGTTATGCACTGGACATTATATGCATCTTAAAAGTAGAAAATAAGAAGCAAATAATGTCTACATAAAGTATGTTTCACAATTGGGTTATGAAATGTATCAAAAAGTAATTTGTACAAATCAATGTCTTAATGCATGGAAGGAATAATTTGACCACGAGAACGGTGTGAACGTCAAAACCCCTCTAACCGGCTGAAGAAGAGCAACAAAGGCGTTCAATCCAGCCCTGCCCGCACCACTTCTACCAAGAGACCTGAGTCCGAGCCAGCCACCGTTGTACAGCATCCAGTCAAAGCTATCAACTGCTTTTCTCTCAGGAGGGTGACAGGAGAACACGTGGAGTAAGCATGGAGAGAGATCTGTTCCAAAACTTCTCTCATGTAACTGGTGTGCTGGTTGGCAAGGGTGAGACATTTGAAATTGGGACATGATCATGGGCCATCCTCTTGAACTATGAAGCTATCTGGAGAAAACTATGAAGAGACGCCAGAAGATTGAGTGCCTGAAGTGGTGGGGGGGTGGGGGGGTATTAAGTTGATTGTAGAGGTAGGTATACACACTGCTAAATTGAGTCATTTATGAAGAATGCATTGGGATACTGATCTGTGGTTATAATCATGATAAGAAAGTGAATACTATAATTATGCTGTGTGATAAAATAAATGTACATTCTGCAAGTGTCAATGTGCAAAGTTGAGGGTTTTTAACTTTGAGTACTAGGACCAATGTGAATCACTGAAGCATTGTTATTCTAATTTTGGGTTGGATAATTAATTGGGTTTTGATTTGGAAACAAAGATTTTTGAAAACTGACTCAATTGATTTGAGTATGTTCATAACTATATGAATGAAGTAATTAATGTGTGGATTGATTGTTTTGACTGATGTTATGCTAATTGTGACATGGGTAAAGAAGTTGTGTACTAAAGATGTTGACACTATTCTCAGCATGCCCTGGTGAATGGAGAGGGTGAACCTGATCCATTACCAAATTACATTTTCAAAATTTCCACCATGCTGACCCTTATTATTGTGCCAGGTGCCAGTGTGATGATTGTTCTGTGTGTTGTAATGAAGCTTGCGCGCTATGTGACAAACAGAAGATTGTCGTATTTGTGCTACATTCCTTTGTGAATTTTTTTTTTTTTATTGTAATGTTTGAGTTGGAGGTTTTACCCCCAAAGGGGGTATGCTTTGATATCTGTACATTACAATTCTACCTGTGATTACAAAAGTAGAATGATGTGAATCACACTGCTGCTCTCTCATTTAGCTATTTGTGCCTTACGGATTGTGGTTGTTGTGGATGGCTGTTCACAAGTCTAAATGTGTATTTGAACCCAATAATGGGTTCAAGAAGTTGAACCTCTCTGAGATATTCGGGACGCAAGGCGCCAAATTCAAAACAACAGAAATCTCATAATTAAAATTCCTCAAACATACAAGTATTTTACACCATTTTAAACGTGTTGTAAATCCAGCCACAGTGTCCGATTTCAAAAAGGCTTTACGACGAAATCACACCAAACGATTATATTAGGTCAGTACCTAGTTATAGAAAAACAGCCATTTTCCCAGCCAAAGAGAGGAGTCACAAAAAGCAGAAATAGAGAGAAAATGAATCACTAACCTTTGATGATCTTCATCAGATGACACTCATAGGACTTCATGTTACACAATACATGTATGTTTAGTTCGATAAAGTTCATATTTATATCCAAAAAACTCAGTTTACATTGGCGCGTTATGTTCAGTAGTTCCAAAACATCCTGTGATTTTGCAGAGAGCCACATCAATTTACAGAAATATTCATAAACAACATTGATAAAAGATACAACTATTATGCATGGAATTATAGATACACTTCTCCTTAATGCAACCGCTGTGTCAGATTTCAAAAAAGCTTTACGGAAAAAGCACACCATGCAATAATCCGAGTACAGTGCTGAGACAACAAAACAAGCCATACAGATATCCACCATGTTGTGGAGTCAACAGAAGTCAGAAATAGCATTATAAATATTAACTTACCTTTGATGATCTTCATCAGAATGCACTCCCAGGAATCCCAATTCTACAATAAATGTTTGATTTGTTCGATAAAGTCCATCATTTATGTCCAAATACCTCCTTTTTGTTTGCACGTTTAGCCCAGTAATCCAAATGCTCAATGCATGATCGCTTAGTTCAGACGAAAAGTCAAAAAGTTATATGTTACAGTTCGTAGAAACATGTCAAACGATGTATAGAATCAATCTTTAGGATGTTTTTATCATAAATCTTCAATAATGTTCCAACCGGAGAATTCCTTTTTCTTCAGAACTGCAATGGAACTCAAGCTAACTCTCATGTGAACGCGAGTCTCAACTCATGCCACTCTGCCAGACCACTGACTCATTCAGCTCCCATTCCCCCCTCCTTTACAGTATAAGCATCAAACAAGGTTCTAAAGACTGTTGCCAGTCTATTGGAAGCCGTAGGAAGTGCAATTTGACCCCATAAACACTGTATATTCGACAAAGAGTTGAAAAACTCAGATTTCCCACTTCCTGGTTGGATTTTTTCTCAGGCTTTTGCCTGCCATATGAGTTCTGTTATACTCACAGACATCATTCAAACAGTTTTGGAAACTTCAGAGTGTTTTCTCTCCAAAATCTACTAATAATATGCATATATTAGCAACTGGGCCTGAGTAGCAGGCAGTTTACTCTGGGCACCTTAATCATCCAAGCTGCTCAATACTGCCCCCAGCCATAAGAAGTTAATGTTGTAAATGACTATTGTAGCTGGAAACAGTAGATTTTTAATGGAATATCTACAGTTGAAGTCGGAAGTTTACATACAGGTTGGAGTCATTAAAACTCGCTTTTCAACCACTCCACAAATTTCTTGTTAACCTCTCTGGGATATGTGGGATTAGCGTCCCACCTAGCTAAAAGCCAGGGAAAATGCAGAGCGCCAAATTCAAATAAATTACTATAAAAATCAACCTTTCATTAAACATGCAAGATAGCAAATTGTGAATCCAGCCAACATGTCAGATTTCAAAACGGCTCTTCGGCGAAAGCAAACGATGCAATTATCTGAGGATAGCACCTCCGTAAACAAAGAGAGAAACCATATTTCAACCCTGCAGGCGCGACACAAAACGTAGAAATAAAAGTATAATTCATGCCTTACCTTTGACAAGCTTCTTTTGATGGCACTCCAAAATGTCCCATAAACATCACAAATGGTCCTTTTGTTTGATTAATTCCGTCGATATATATATCCAAAAAGTCCATTTATTTGGCGCGTTTGATCCAGAAAAACACTGGTTCCAACTTGCTCAACCTGACTACAAAATATCTCCTCTATCTAACAGTTCACTTCAAGTGACCCTCGTTCAAGATGGCTGTACTTCTTCATTACACAAAGGAATAACCTCAACCAATTTCTAAAGACTGTTGACATCCAGTGGAAGCGATAGGAACTGCAAGAAGGTCCCTTAGAAATCTGGATTCCCAATGAAAAATCATTGAAAGGAGAGTGACCTCGGGGTTTCACCTGCTAAATAAGTTATGTTATACTCACAGACATGATTCAAACTGTTTTCTATCCAAATCTACTAATACTATGCATATCTTATCTTCTGGGGATTGGTAGCAGGCAGTTGAATTTGGGCATGCAAATACTGCCCCCTGTCACCAAGAGGTTAACAAACTATAGTTTTGGTAAGTCAGTTAGGACATCTACTTTGTGCATGACAAGTAATTTTTCCAACAATTGTTTACAGACAAATTATTTCACTTATAATTCACAGTATTACAATTCCAGTGGGTCAGAAGTTTACATACACTAAGTTGACTGTGCCATTAAAAGGTACCACATTAATCTGTACAAACAATATAAACGCAAGAATAAACACCATGGCACCACGCAGCCCTCGTACCGCTCAGGAAGAAGACGCATTCTGTCTCCTAGAGATAAAGGTACTTTGGTGCGAAAAGTGCAAATCAATCCCAGAACAACATCAAAGAACCTCGTGAAGATGCTGGAGGGAACGGGTACAAAAGTATCTATATCCACAGTAAAACGAGTCCTATATCGACATAACCTGAAAGGCTGCTCAGCAAGGAAGAAGCCACTGCTCCAAAACCGCCATCAAAAAAGCCAGACTACGGTTTGCAACTGCACATGCGGACACAGATTGTACTTTTTGGAGAAATGTCCTCTGTTCTGATGAAACAAAAATAAAACTGTTTGGCCTTTATGACCATTGTTATGTTTGGAGAGAAAAAGGAGAGGCTTGCAAGCCGAAGAACACCATCCCAACCATGAAGCAAGGGGGTGGCAGCATCATGTTGCACGATTGCTTTGCTGCAGGAGGGATTGGTGCACTTCACAAAATAGATGGCATCATGAGGGAGGAAAATTGTGTGGATATATTGAAGCAGGATCTCAAGACATCAGTCAGGAAGTTAAAGCTTGGTTGCAAATGGGTCTTCCAAATGGACAATGACCCCAAGCATACTTCCAAAATGGCTTAAGGACAACAAAGTCAAGGTATTGGAGTGGCCATCACAAAGCCAAGACCTCATTCCTACAGAAAATGTGTGGGCAGAATTGAAAAAGTGTGTGAGAGCGAGGAGGCCTACAAACCTGACTCAGTTATACCAGTTCTGTCAGGAGGAATGGGCCAAAATTCACTCAACTTATTGTGGGAAGCTTGTGGAAGGCTACCCTAAACGTTTGACCCACTCCGGGATGCTGGCCTTCTAGGCAGAGTTCCTCTGTCCAGTGTCTGTGTTCTTTTGCTCATTTTCATCTTTTCATTGGCTAGTCTGAGATATGGCTTTTCTTTGCAACTCTGCTTAGAAGGCCAGCATCCCGGAGTCGCCTCTTTGCTGTTCACATTGAGACTGGTGTTTTGCGGGTACTATTTAATGAAGCTGCCAGTTGAGGACTTGTGAGGCTTCTGTTTCTCAAACTAGACACTAATGTACTTGTCCTCTTGCTCAGCTGTGCACCGGGGCCTCCCACTCCTCTTTATATTCTGGTTAGAGCCCGTTTGCGCTGTTCTGTGAAGGGAGTAGTACACAGCGTTAGAAATCTTCAGCTTCTTGGTAATATCTCGCATGGAATAGACTTAATTTCTCAGAACAAGAATAGACTAACGAGTTTCAGAAGAAAAGTATTTGTTTTTTGGCCATTTTGAGCCTGTAATCGAACCCACAAATGCTGATGCTTCAGATACTCAACTAGTCTAAAGGCCAGTTTTATTGCTTCTTTAAATCAGGACAACAGTTTTAAGCTGTGCTAACATAATTGCAAAAAGTTGTTTTAATGATCATTTAGACTTTTACAATTATAAACTTGGATTAGCTAACACAACGTGCCATTGGAACACAGGAGTGATGGTTGCTGATAATGGGCCTCTGTACGCCTATGTAGATATTCCATTAAAAAAATCTGCCGTTTCCAGCTACAATAGTCATTTACAACATTAACAATGTCTACACTGTATTTCTGACCAATTTGATGTTATTTTAATGGAAAAATTTTTAAATGTAAGGGTGTGGTGACTGTCCTTGTATACTATTCAGGCTACCTGTAATTATGCAATCCTGAAGTATTATGCCTTCTGCTGACCTTATAAAAACATTATAAATGATAACAAATGTGTTTTGATAGATTTTTATCATGATTTGAACGTCTATTTCAGACTCTGTAACATCCATAACGGAGGTTGTAGCCACTATAAAGGTTATTTTTCCTCTCTAAAGTAATCATGGACATTACCATGTTTTCAAAATGATCATTTCGGTTTTCAGCCAAGCCCTTCCTTCCAAAAAGCTTGTTCATGTAACATCCATAATGATTCTTATTTACTTTATTTCTACAACATGCTAGCATGTAGAAGTCCGCTTTCTTGAAATTCCAAGGGGGACACATACATCCAAAGTTTCATTTATGTTCATTCATATTCATTTTTGTCCATTTTGTGAGATATTAAAGTTGTGATTTTGCATGCAAATGTAGTGTCCACAACACTGGAATCGCCCTGGGGCTGCTGTTGGGCCCGGCTTCTGAGGAAGGCTTGGTTTGATAGGCAGATGATGCTGCCACTGTGGACAGGAGGGGAGTGGGCCTACTGTTTGCAAGTTCAGTCGCACATCATTAATCTGCAAATAACACAGAAAAACAAGGTGATCTACAACACAAAGTAGTCTGGTTATTATGACCAGTTGCACAGATACAAAGGGCACCTTTGAAAATAATCTGAAATCCTCAAAATGAAAATATTTGGACTATTTTCACAAAAGCAGAACTCTAAATGCACTCACTATAAAGGGGGTAACTCTAATTAGCATCCCGTCTCTGCTAATTCTGTCAAAAAAAATATATATATTTTCAAAGATATTTACATAAGGCAAGCTGCACTCACAAAAGGCAAAACGGTTTAGAGACCAAGCATATGTCTCATGCAGGATTTGCATTCTGAGATGTTACAATGTAACAAAGAAGGCAATCTCTGGACGTTCGAAGTGACCGCGAGAAACCCCTGTCCAATCAATTGTTGTTGAGGGCTGTAGTATCTGGGATCTATATCTGTTTATATTAGTTACTATGCTGTTACTAAGCAGTAATGTATTACGGCAGTGTTACGTTACTACATCTAATAGGAAATGCACATGCGCACTAGGGTGCCGCGAACTGTAGAGCACGAGGGGTTTTCACTAAACGAAAACTAACTGTACTCCCGTCTCCTACCTGGTCATTTCTCCACAACACAAATATTACAGTGGCGATGAGGTGATTAAACTACATAAACGGACATTGCTTGAAGAGAAGAATGTTGCATGAGTAATGAAACTAAAAATAATTATGTAATTCGTCCGTTATTATTTATTTTCTTTCGCCAGGAGAGAAGGCTAAGCACTGCTAGTAGGTACGGTATTCAGGAGCTGCCAAGTAGCGAGTCCAGAATAGCGACACTGCACTCTGGTTGTTAAATAAAAAAAACTGTCATTGAACCCATTGAAATTAGGCGATCTCAGTGGAGAAATGTTGTCAAGAAAAAAAAAAGGAAGAAGGAACGTACATTATTACAAATGAGTGCAGTGAATGAAGTAATTGCAGAAACTCCTGAAGTGAAGAATTAGATAAATTCAGAAAATTAAGGAATACAAGGAATAAGGAAACTGAACAATTAACTGTGAAAATGGCATCCATTCCATTGGTCGAGTACCAGAGTTTGAGGCTACAAAAGAGGATTTTGATTCCTATTTGGAGCGTTTTGAGCGTTGGCTGGCTGCAAATGAAATCAAAGATGAAAAGAAAGCAGACGTATTTCTCAGTGTTTTGGGTCCAACTGAGTATGGATTGCTGAAAGTTCTCATTGAACCAATAAAAGCAGTGGAGTTGAACTATGCAGAACTGACTGAAACTCTTTCAAGGTATTTCAAGCCTAAGCCAATTCTCATTGCAGAACGTTTCAGATTTTACTAATGTCACCAGAGTCAAGGGGAAACCGTGGCTGACTACATCCTTGCCTTAAAAAGGCTGGCAAGTACATGTGAGTTTACACGATTTCTTGATGATGCTCTCCGAGACAAGTTTGTATGTGGTCTCACAGGTGAAGCATATCACAGAAGGCTTCTGTCAGAGAAGGACCTGACCTTTAAGAAAGCCAGTGATATCGCACTTGGACTCGAGCTTGCCCACAGGGATACTATTGAGCTATCGGGACATGCAGAACGTCAGAAAGGTGTTCACAAGGTCAGTGATGCACATGGTGAAAAAGGCTCACAAAAGTCACACTTTTCTCAGTCCCGTCCTCAAGGTTACACAAGAACAAAGCAGCCCACATCTCAAAGGTCTAAGCCCAGTTGCTACAGATGTGGGGGAGATAATCATCAGCACAGTGAATGTCGATTCCAAAATGAAAAGTGCCACAATTGTGGAAAGGTTAGACATTTACAGAGAGTGTGTAAAGCCTCGAAATGCACAGCAAGAGCGCACAAAGTGTCAGACGCAGAACAAGAAGAGGAAGGTACAACTGAAACAGTAGTGGAACTGTTCACAGTGTACACAGCTCAACAACAAAAAGATGGAATCTATCTCAACATGGAGTTAGCAGGAAAACCAGTAAAAATGCAGCTGGACACCGGAGCGTCTGTATCTCTGGTTCCAGAGAGACTGTACAAAGAAAAACTGAAAGAGTGCCCTCTTCAGCCCGCGTCCATTCGCCTTTCTTCATACACTATTCCCGTGTTAGGGCAGATCCAGGTACCAGTCCGGTATGAGGGGAAGGAGTGGAGGCTACTGCTCGTCATTGTTCTGCTAGGTAGAAACTGGCTACAAAAGATCAAGTTGAACTGGGGAGAAATCGTCAGTCTGAGAAATGACAAACCAGTGAGTCAGGCTACACTCACTAACAAACAAATAACTTTTCAAAGATGGCTACGGTGAAATACAAGACTTCACAGCAAAAGTCAGAGTACAAGAAGGAACCAAGCCTATCTTTCACAAACCACGTCCGGTTCCCTATGCTCTTAACCAGTTGCATCTCTAGGGGCGCTATTTCATTTTTGGATAAAAAACGTTCCCGTTTTAAGCGCGATATTTTGTCACGAAAAGATGCTCGACTATGCATATTCTTGACAGTTTTGGAAAGAAAACACTCTGAAGTTTCAGAATCTGCAAAGATTTTGTCTGTAAGTGCCCCAGAACTCATTCTACAGGCGAAACCAAGATGATACGTCAACCAGGAAATGAGCAGAATTTCTGAAGCTCTGTTTTCTAATGTCTCCTTATATGGCTGTGAATGCGACAGGAATAAGCTTAGACCTTCTGCCGTTTCCCCAAGATGTCGGCAGCATTGTGACGTATTTGTAGGCATATCATTGGAAGATTGACCATAAGAGACTACATTTTCCAAGTGTCCGCCTGGTGTCCTGCGTCGAAACTGGTGCGCAAAGCCATGTGCAAGTATTTTTCCATTTGATTGAGGGGAGAAACCATGCTTCCACGAACGATATATCATTGAAGAGATATGTGAAAAACACCTTGAGGATTGATTCTAAACAACGTTTGCCATGTTTTCAGTCGATATTATGGAGTTAATTTGGAAAAAAGTTCGCGTTTTGAGGACTGAATTTTCGTTTTTTTTTGGTAGCCAAATGTGATGTATAAAACGGAGCTATTTCTAATACACAAAGAATATTTTTGGAAAAACTGAGCATCTGCTATCTAACTGAGAGTATCCTCATTGAAAACATCAGAAGTTCTTCAAAGGTAAATGATTTTATGTTTTTGTTGAAATGTTGCGTGCTGGATGCTAACGCTAATGCTAACGCTAAATGCTACGCTAGCTAGCTACTTTTACACAAATGATTGTTTTCCTATGGTTGAGAAGCATATTTTGAAAATCTGAGATGACAGTGTTGTTTACAAAAGGCTAAGCTTGAGAGATGGCATATTTATTTCATTTCATTTGCGATTTTCATGAATAGTTAACGTTGCGTTATGGTAATGAGCTTGAGTCTGTATTCCTGATACCGGATCCGGGATGGGTAGATCAGAGAGGTTAAGGAAGCAGTAGAGAAGGAACTGGACCGCCTACAGAAGAATAACTCGAAAGTAGCGAGGAGCGACTGGGCCGCTCCGATTGTTGTAGTCCCAAAGAAAGACAAGACCGTCAGAATGTGTGGTGACTACAAGGTCACAGTAAATCGCTGCATACTACCAGAGGAATATCCACTACCAAACGCTGAAGATCTGTTTGCCACTCTAGCTGGTGGGAAGGTTTTCAGTAAGCTGGAACCTGGCATTCGCTTATCAGCAACTGAAGCTGGATCTGGAGTCAGAACAGTATCTGACCATCAATACACACAAGGGGCTATTCAGATTCGATCGCTTGGCCTATGGAATCTCGACAGCTCCAGCGATATTCCAACACACAATGGATCAGATCTTGGATGGTATAGACAATGTTGTGTGCTTCATGGACGACATCCTCGTGTCAGCACCAACCATTGGAGAGCACCTTGTAATGCTGGACAAAGTGATGTCAAGACTGAAGAAATACGGAGTGAGAATGAAACGCAGGAGTCCTCCAGGACTCAGTGGAGTATCTCGGATACAAGATTGATGCACAAGGCCTGCACCCAACCAACAGCAAGGTGGAAGCAATCGTAAACACACCAGCACCCACAAATATCTCAAAGCTCATTTTTGGGGCTCCTGAACTATTACGGAAAGTTTGTGGCAAACTTGTCCACATTGTTGCATCCGCTTCACCAACTGCTGCAGGCCGTTACAAAGTGGAATTGGTCCCCACAATGCAAAGAAGCATTCAAGACTTGCAAACAGCGTCTGATAAAGAGCAAGTGGCTTGCCCACTACAACACAGAGATGAAGCTGAGACTCACGTGTGATGCATCTCCATACGGAGTAGGAGCCATCTCACATGTTCTACCGTCAGGTGAAGAACATCCTATTGTATTTGCATCATGGACTCTGTCACCAAGTGAGAAAAATTATGCTCAAATTGAGAAGGAAGCCCTGAGCATAATATTCGGAGTGAAGAAGTTTCACAAATACCTCTACGGAAGGAAGTTCCAACTACTGTCAGATCACAAGCCTCTGTTGGCCATCCTTGGACCAGAATCAGCTATACCAACCCTTGCTGCACTTCGAATGCAACGTTGGGCTCTGATATTGTTAGCCTACGACTACGAGATTGAGTACAGACGATCCAGTGATCACGCAAATGCCGATGCACTATCAAGACTACCGTGCAATAGTGACTCCGACAGTGAAGATGATAGAGCAGTCTTCCAGATCTCTCTCATTAACAAACTGCCCATATCTGCTTCAGACATAGCAGAGGAAACAAGGAAAGACCCAGAGCTTTCCAAAGTCTTGGACTTAACATTAGGCTGTTGGCCAAGCTTCGTAAATGACGATACCCTTCGTCCATTCATCGACAAGAAAGACCAGTTTAAGAAGGCCTGGACTAGACTCAAGGTTCAGTCTGTGCCCGCCCACCAAAGGTTTCCCCGGTTCCTGTTTACTTACCGTAACACACCACACACAGTAACGGAATGTACACCAGCTAAACTTTCTGAAACACCAACCACGTACCCGCCTGACATTGTTGAAACCAGACTTGTCAAGCACCAGCTACAGCAGAAGAAAGCACATGACAGACACTCAAAGACTGTCAGAGAATTCAAAGAGGGAACGTGATTTCAGACACCCCAAGCGCCTGTGGAACTCAGGTGTGATCTTGCAACGCAGAGGACCTTTCATTTACCAAGTTCAAATCGGTCATCGCCAGGTCAACGTTCATGTGGATCATCTGCTACGGTCCAACGCCCCAGCAGAGACATGCCGAGAGAACAAGAACAATAACGACCCCCAAGACTATTCTCCTGACTACGGACGTACGGGAGAGACAGAGCCTGACCTTCCACCTGAACTTGGCCCACCACCGGAAGCCCAGGAGGAGCGGAGATATCCTATTCGACAGCGAAGGGCACCTCAACAGCTTGACCTGTGAGTTGAGCTGGTTAAGGAGGTAACAGACAGTAAAACAAACAAACACTTTAATATGGCCTAGATAAAAGGAAAGAAAAAGGACATTACCTGGGTTAGTTATTAGGACACAAACTCCATCTTCGGGGCAGAATAATCCTCTGGATTTGTGCTGGGCTCTGAAAAGTTTGCTTCAACCCAGTAGTTGAAAAATGTTTAAGAATGTGTTGTTCAGATATTGCATTAGTAGTTCCCTAACATATTTACCTTGTTCTCTGGGAGTTAAACACTATGGGGGAGGAGTGTGGTATCTGGGATCTACATCTGTTTATATTAGTTACTATGCTGTTACTAAGCAGTAATGTATTACGGCAGTGTTATGTTACTACACCTAACAGGAAATGCACATGCGCACTAGGGTGCCGCGAACTGTAGAGCACGAGGGGTTTTGACTAAACGAAAACGAACTGTACTCCCGTCTCCTGCCTGGTCATTTCTCCACAACACAAATATTACAAGGGCTATGGCCGCAAATCCCGAATTCTAAAATATTGCGGCAGTTCTAATTTGGTCGTCAAGGCTGGCGCTTTCGGAGGACGCTCGTGTATTATCAGTAAAGACGGGTCTACAAATAATGATACTCAAATAACAAACTTACATTTATCGGCGAAGTTTGCTGTTCCTACACAACAACAAGGAAAAGCACAGCAGCATATTCATACTATGTGATAGATTCCAGATATGTCGTGCACTGCGCTATTTCCAGATATTTCCTAAATTCTCGTTTGCAGGCAATTGGCAATTTGCCTAACGCTTACGGAAGCCATTTTCATTGGCTAGTAATACGACTCCCCACCTATAGAATCTGCAGGGCTCCAGAGGGTCTGCGTTGAGCACTTTATCTACCGACCCAAGACTCCGTGATCCCCGTCGTTGACGCACCGCCACTCTTTGATTTCACTAGTCCACGGAAATGCAAAGTTGTTCCTATTAGAAGTAATTACTATGAGCCGGCCGAATCTCTCGGCTTTGACTAACTTTTTATTCCAGGAAATGACATGAAAAACGGAAGAAAGCTACTTTAGTTCAGAAATAAAAGACGCAGTACAAAAATGTGAGTTAAATTGTCACCTTTCGTCCAACGCGCATTACTAGATGTGCTGTGTGGGCGCGAGAGAAACAACCTTGAGACAGAATGCTCAGAAACGAACCTATGGAATGTTTACACGCAAAAAGTAAAAAAAGCTTTTACATTTAGGCAGGGTAGATTGAGAAACTGTCCTCAATTATGTCCTCCAAAAATATTGCTGAAATCAATTTATGGCTGAAATCATTTGAAAATGGTACACAATCAAAACAGACCTCATCAGTTATCATGGACAATGGCATAATATAAGCGTGAAAGTAAATTAAAGTTATATTTAAACTATTTAGTTAAAAGTAAATAGTTAAATGATAGAACAAAATTTAAATGCAATTCTAAAGAAAATATTATTTTGACTACTCCCCCTCCCACCAAACTTAAACACACACTTCAATGACAAGGCAGGTTGCTTTTGACTATTTATTAACAAAATGATAAAATAAATAAATACAAATTGATCAAATTTTCCTAATATCAACTTCTTCCCATATTCCCTACAGTATTTTCTAAACAATGCATACAAATAACTAATCACAGAAGAGGCTCAATACAGGAGAGGTAAGAAACACACCGGATCACTCACAATGTCAGGTGAACAAACAAATGAGAGATCTGTAACAGAAGAGATGCCAAAAAAATAAACACTCCTTTTAAAATGATGAAAAATACAAACATTTTACAAATATTTCATTTTGTGTAATTAACAATTTACACAATTCAGCACACCAGGTGAACCTTTTATTCGTATCGCTACAATGCATCATCTTTCACCAAATGTCATTTTTTTTATTATACTTTTTCGCACTCTTAAAGAAGAAAGTCCTCCAATTGAATTTACAGTGGATGAGGTAAGACTCTCAAGGTGTTACAACAATAGGGAAGTCACAACATATGAATTATAAGTATTATGGATGATGAAATGCATCAACAATACTAGAAGGCCACAATCATGACTTGGTATACCAGAAGAACAAAAAATCTAGACTATATTAAAAAGCCATTGACAGAATATATAATGCACTGGTGAGAATGTATAAGTGAGCTACTCTAGATTCACTCTGGAATTAACTGGAAATGCCATTGTTATGCATAAAATATACTACTTCCACTGTAAAACCCACAAGCCCAATAACATATATCTGAGTGAGTCTCAGCTGCCAACTGCTTTTTCTTTCACACCTGTGAACATTGTACTGAAGCAGAAATTAACCGTTTTTGAGGCTGATATATATTAAATGCATAAGGGCTTCCAAATATAAATGCACATTTGCTTTTGGTATATTGGTTTTAGAGCTTAGTACTTTAAATGAATGTGTTAATTATTATTTCTATTTTTTTTTTTACAGGACAGTGTACTGAATTTTGCACTCACTGTCCCAAAGTAACAATAACATTAGGCATGGTGCATTAGTGAAGGCAGAAATTGAATCAAAAGAATGGTCCAATTGCACAGAGACTTCATAGTTCACGGCATTAAAATCCTCTGCCATTAGATAATTCCAATTATGAACTGGGTGGTTTGAGCCCTGAATGCTGATTGTCTGAAAGCCGTAGTATATATCAGACTGTATACCACAGGTATGACAAAACATGTATTTTTTACTGTTCTAATTACGTTGGTTACCAGTTTATACAGTTGAAGTAGGAAGTTTACATACACCTTAGCCAAATACATTTCAACTCAGTTTCACAATTCCTGTCATTCATCAGACTCCATTGTGAGACGCCTCACTGAGGATATTCAACCATAATTGCAAATCCAAGATCTCAATATCCTTACAGTAGAAGCTAACAAAACACACAACCTGACAAGTAAAGAGAAGAGAGGCTACCATTCTAGAATGCTCCCTTCTTTCTGCAAGGTTCTCACAATGACAAATCAAATCAAATCAAATCAAATTTATTTATATAGCCCTTCGTACATCAGCTGATATCTCAAAGTGCTGTACAGAAACCCAGCCTAAAACCCCAAACAGCAAGCAATGCAGGTGTAGAAGCACGGTGGCTAGGAAAAACTCCCTAGAAAGGCCAAAACCTAGGAAGAAACCTAGAGAGGAACCAGGCTATGTGGGGTGGCCAGTCCTCTTCTGGCTGTGCCGGGTGGAGATTATAACAAAACATGGTCAAGATGTTCAAATGTTCATAAATGACCAGCATGGTCGAATAATAATAAGGCAGAATAGTTGAAACTGGAGCAGCAGCACAGTCAGGTGGACTGGGGACAGCAAGGAGTCATCATGTCAGGTATTCCTGGGGCATGGTCCTATGGCTCAGGTCCTCCGAGAGAGAGAAAGAAAGAGAGAATTAGAGAGAGCATATGTGGGATGGCCAGTCCTCTTCTGGCTGTGCCGGGTGGAGATTATAACAGAACATGGCCAAGATGTTCAAATGTTCATAAATGACCAGCATGGTCGAATAATAATAAGGCAGAACAGTTGAAACTGGAGCAGCAGCACAGCCAGGTGGACTGGGGACAGCAAGGAGTCATCATGTCAGGTAGTCCTGGGGCATGGTCCTAGGGCTCAGGTCCTCCGAGAGAGAGAAAGAGAGAAGGAGAGAATTAGAGAACGCACACTTAGATTCACACAGGACACCGAATAGGACAGGAGAAGTACTCCAGATATAACAAACTGACCCTAGCCCCCCGACACATAAACTACTGCAGCATAAATACTGGAGGCTGAGACAGGAGGGGTCAGGAGACACTGTGGCCCCATCCGAGGACACCCCCGGACAGGGCCAAACAGGAAGGATATAACCCCACCCACTTTGCCAAAGCACAGCCCCCACAACACTAGAGGGATATCTTCAACCACCAACTTACCATCCTGAGACAAGGCTGAGTATAGCCCACAAAGACCTCCGCCACGGCACAACCCAAGGGGGGGGGGGGGGGGCGCCAACCCAGACAGGATGACCACATCAGTGACTCAACCCACTCAGGTGACGCACCCCCTCCAGGGACGGCATGAGAGAGCCCCAGTAAAGCCAGTGACTCAGCCCCTGTAATAGGGTTAGAGGCAGAGAATCCCAGTGGAAAGAGGGGAACCGGCCAGGCAGAGACAGCAAGGGCGGTTCGTTGCTCCAGAGCCTTTCCGTTCACCCTCCCACTCCTGGGCCAGACTACACTCAATCATATGACCCACTGAAGAGATGAGTCTTCAGTAGAGACTTAAAGGTTGAGACCGAGTTTGCGTCTCTGACATGGGTAGGCAGACCGTTCCATAAAAATGGAGCTCTATAGGAGAAAGCCCTGCCTCCAGCTGTTTGCTTAAAAATTCTAGGGACAATTAGGAGGCCTGCGTCTTGTGACCGTAGCGTACGTGTAGGTATGTACGGCAGGACCAAATCAGAGAGATAGGTAGGAGCAAGCCCATGTAATGCTTTGTAGGTTAGCAGTAAAACCTTGAAATCAGCCCTTGCTTTGACAGGAAGCCAGTGTAGAGAGGCTAGCACTGGAGTAATATGATCAAATTTTTTGGTTCTAGTCAGGATTCTAGCAGCCGTATTTAGCACTAACTGAAGTTTATTTAGTGCTTTATCCGGGTAGCCGGAAAGTAGAGCATTGCAGTAGTCTAACCTGGAAGTGACAAAAGCATGGATTAATTTTTCTGCATCATTTTTGGACAGAAAGTTTCTGATTTTTGCAATGTTACGTAGATGGAAAAAAGCTGTCCTTGAAATGGTCTTGATATGTTCTTCAAAAGAGAGATCAGGGTCCAGAGTAACGCCGAGGTCCTTCACAGTTTTATTTGAGACGACTGTACAACCATTAAGATTAATTGTCAGATTCAACAGAAGATCTCTTTGTTTCTTGGGACCTAGAACAAGCATCTCTGTTTTGTCCGAGTTTAAAAGTAGAAAGTTTGCAGCCATCCACTTCCTTATGTCTGAAACACATTCTTCTAGCAAGGGCAATTTTGGGGCTTCACCATGTTTAATTGAAATGTACAGCTGTGTGTCATCCACATAGCAGTGAAAGTTAACATTATGTTTTCGAATGACATCCCCAAGAGGTAAAATATATAGTGAAAACAATAGTGGTCCTAAAACGGAACCTTGAGGAACACCGAAATTTACAGTTGATTTGTCAGAGGACAAACCATTCACAGAGACAAACTGATATCTTTCCGACAGATAAGATCTAAACCAGGCCAGAACTTGTCCGTGTAGACCAATTTGGGTTTCCAATCTCTCCAAAAGAATGTGGTGATCGATGGTATCAAAAGCAGCACTAAGGTCTAGGAGCACGAGGACAGATGCAGAGCCTCGGTCCGATGCCATTAAAATGTCATTTACCACCTTCACAAGTGCCGTCTCAGTGCTATGATGGGGTCTAAAACCAGACAATAGGATTACAAGTGTTCTACACTTTCTTCATTTGATCCAATTCAAAGTTGCCAATTATTTTATGGGATGAGAATTAAGTGGAGTGACTAATCTTAGCTGGTCTGAGAAAACTGATGAGACTTATCTCCTTTATGTATACATTGGGCCATTTAAAAAGACACCAATCTGAAGAATCTCTGATTAATGATTTATTTCAACTTTTATCACATTCCCAGTGGGTCAGAAGTGTACATACACTCAATTAGTTTTTGGTAGCATTGCCTTTAAATTGTTTAGCTTGGGTCAAATGTTTTGGGTAGCCTTCCACAAGCTTCCCACAATAAATTGGGTGAATTTTGCCTCATTCCTCCTGACAGAGCTGGTGTAACTGAGTCAGGTTTGTAGGCCACCTTGCTCACACACACTTTTTCAGTTCTGCCCACTCCATTACCTTGACTTTGTTGTCCTTAAGCCATTTTACCGCAACTTTGGAAGTATGCTTGGGGTCATTGTCCATTTGGACCAAGCTTTAACTTCCTGACTAATGTCTTAAGATGTCCACCAGTCCCTCCTGCAACAAAAGCACCCCCACAACATGGTGCTGCCACCCCAGTGCTTCACGGTTGGAATGGTGTTCTTCGGCTTGTAAGCCACCCCCTTTTCCCTCCAAACATAATGATGGTCATTATGGCCAAACAGTTATATTTTTGTTTCATCAGACCAGAGGACATTTCTCCAAAAAGTACAATCTTTGTCCCCATGTGCAGTTGCAAACTGTAGTCTGGCTTTTTCATGGCGGTTTTGGAGCAGTGGCTTCTTCCTTGCTGAGCGGCCTTTCAGGTTATGTCGATATAGGACTCGTTTTACTGGGGATATAGATACTTTTGTACCCGTTTTCCCCAGCATGTTCACAAGGTCCTTTGCTGTTGTTCTGGGATTGATTTGCACTTTTTGTACACCAAAGTACGTTCATCTCTAGGAGACAGAACACATCTCCTTCCAGAGCGGTGTGATGGCTGCATGGTCCCATGGTGTTTATACTTGCATTCTATTGTTTGTACAGATGAACATGGTACCTCCAGGCGTTTGGAAATTCTCCCAAGGATGAACCAGACTTGTGGAGGTCTACAATTTTTTTCTGAGGTCTTGGCTGATTTCTTTTGATTTCCCCATAATGTCAAGCAGAGAGGCACTGAGTTGAAAGGTAGGCAATGAAATACATCCATCAGAAGCTTCTAAAGCCATGACATCATTTTCTAGAATTTTCCAAGCTGTTTAAAGCCACAGTCAACTTAGTGTATGTAAACTTCTGACCCACTGGAATTGTGATACAGTGAATGATACGTGAAATAATCTGTCTATAAACAATTGTTGGAAAAATGACTTTTGTCATGCACCAAGTAGATGTCCTAACCGACTTGCCAAAACTATATTTTGTTAACAAGAAATTTGTGGAGTGGTTGAAAAACGAGTTTTAATGACTCCAACCTAAGTGTATGTAAACTTCCGACTTCAACTGTTATACCAATAAGTTACCTCAGGGGTTTATGGTATATTGCCAATATACCACGGCTAAGGGCTGTATATCCAGGCACTCTGCGTTGTGTCATGTATAGGAACGGTCCTTAGACGTGGTATATTGGCCATATAGCACACCCCCCCTGGGCCTTATATTTAAGCAATAACATTATTGCCAGAGATGCCATACAAAATGGTGTTTATTTGTAAGAAAAGCTTCAATTTTCTTATACTGAGACATCCATCCACTGCATACTATAGTTATGGAATCATGTTGCCAGAATGGAAAAAGAAAAGTGACTAATTTCACATAAAAACCGAAGGTAATGTGTATTAAAAAAGTTTGACAAACATTTGTATAAAAAAACTTGCATAAAATGGCATAATTTCTGTTGGAATGATTGGAAAGCTGCTGCTAAGGGGGTTTAAATGGGCAATCAGAAGTTGCTACATCCATTTTCGGACTTATAAATTAATGATATGTACCCGTTGATTCTTGAAGAATATAACTTAGAAAGTAAATGCCTCATGAGCTTAGTTCAACTGTCGTTCCCCATCAGAACCCAAAATAAACGTGTTTTACTCCAATGTTTGTAAACAAAGTAAAATAAACACTGCAAAGCCTCAAAACATTAAAACTACAATTTTGATATCATGGATGGTCAGTCCTGGCATCCATAGCTCTGTCTATTCATTTTAGAGTGGTTACTTTTTCCAGCTCCATCCCTCGGCTTTTTACCAAAACAGTGGCTGAAAAACGCTTTGTTTTTGTTTCAACTGCTGATTTGCCCTTAAAAAAAAAAATCCAATGCAGAAGTTGTCTCAATATCAAGTAATTTCAAGGTAACAATTAAGTACCTTACTGTGATTGTTTTCAGTTAAAATGCTCAGCAATAAATAAAATAGTTTCTTAGCAAAGAGCAATTTCTTATGCAAGACTTTTGGTAGGACTGTCTGGGAGTGGTCTGAGTCGGACAGGGAAAACTAGCTATTATTGGCAGAGGTTTGAAACTTCCTTATTGTCTATTAACTTTACCGCCTAGTGATGTCACCAGGCAGGATGAAATTTCAGGCTGTGTTTTCAAACAGCTCTTACACTAAAATGTCACTATCATTTTCATAGTATTATTCCAACATCATACTGGAAATATTTATAAAACACAGGAAAATCACATTTTTGACTGCACTAGACCTTCAAGAAGTCTATCCAATCAGGGTGCTGTTTCATTTGTTCAAACGCACACAGGCCAAGGCTCAATTCATATGACCTGATGTTATCAAGCTTACGGCAAGACAGAGACAAAAGAATGGGTGAGAAAATAAAAAAAGGTGCACAAGTAGGGGACAAGTAGGGGACAAATAGGACACTGGCGCTGTCCTGGCTGAGTTGTAATGCTGAGGAGACTAGACTACCACAACATGCCTATGTAGAATCTCAACAATAGAGAGGTAAATTCAGGGTAAAAGGATATAATCCAGATTTCTATTTCATATTATATACACACATCACATATTTTAGTCTGGGAATTCAACCAAAAGTGCATCACAAAAAAAACATTCTAAAAGTCACACCTGTTTAAGAGTTTTTGAATAATCCTTCACAAATATCGTACCAGTTCCTGTGACATTTGAACAAACTACTGAGTGGTGTACATCTATGAAGAAACCACAGAGATTTGCCCATTCATTTTACAGGTATCCCCAATACAGATCATTCAAAATAAATTGAATTCACCTTTTAAGGACAAAAAATACATTACAAAAATACATTTAAGGCAGCTGCTATACAGACTACTTGTAGAAAAAACAAACATATCCAATAGCCTGAAACAAAGTCAACTCCACGTACTTAACTTAAAGCCCAAAGTTATTTTCCATATGCTGATTCAATTGTGCTCTATATTTCAGATACATATATTTGCTGAAGATTCTTGAGTTTTGTGGGTGGATATAAAATCACATGGGAATAACATAGGACAAGAAATAGACCAGTGTGTTTGTGTAGTAAGGTAATAATACATGTCACAGTGCAAGTCAAGAGACAAAATATGCTGTTGGAAGAAAGGCACTCGAGGTACCTAAAAAGGGGAAAGATCAAGTTGCTCTGTAACATACGTTCAGGCTTTACAGACAATGTCTGAATATTTTGTTGTATTCAAGGGACACAGTATGAAAAACATGGGACACCCAGGAAATCAATTCTGTACGGTCTTGATGTAGATATGTCCTTACGAGTACCGTGTAAGACTCACAAGGCAAAGAACCCCTTTCATTCAATCTATGAGGATGTACAAGACAGTATAGCCATTGCAGTTGATTGCATATCTTTGTCAAACTATCCCTTTTCCTTGGACATTAAGATGGGTTAAAAGAAATATAAAAAATTAATCTCTATAACAACTTAGAGGAGAAAATATAGATGCTATTTATTATATAGCTAACTATAAAAAAAAATTGCAATGTTAAGAAGACGTCGTCATATATATTGAATGTCATATATTTGTTAAATGATTTAAAGTCCCTGTTATTTAAACAGCAAACATTCTCCAAAGATATGTCGATTGGTCATGGATTGAAGTAAACATGATGAACAGTGGGGTCTGAAAGTATTGACACCCTTGATAAAGATGAGCAAAAATGACTGTATAAAATAAATAATTCAAATACTGAGCTATATTGTATGCTCGAAAAATTAAGGAAATTACATTATTTTATACGAATACAAATTGCTCAGTGACAGAGATTTTGTTTAACAAGTAATACATTTTTCCCTCAAAAGGTAGGGATCAAAATTATTGACACCCCTGTTTTCAATACCTCATCTTGTTAGGATAACGGCACTGAGCCTTTTTTCTACAATGTTTTATTGGTTGGAGAACACATTGGGAGGGATATTAGACCATTCTCCCATACAGTATCCTTCCAGATCCTTGATATCCTTTGACTGCGCTTATGGACTGCTCTCTTCAATTCATATACAGGTTTTCAATGGGTTTCAAGTCCGGAAACTGAGATGGCCATTTCAAAATGTTGATTTTGTGGTCAATAAATTCAGAAGTGTGCTTGGGGTTATTGTCTTGCTGAAAGATCCACTTGCGGCCAAGTTTCAACCTCCTGGCAGAGGCAACCAGGTTTTGGCTAAAATGTCCTGGTACTGGGTAAAGACATGAAAATATAGCTGTGGTGGGTTTGGTGTTGAAATTAGAATGCATGAGCAGAAAAGACTATTATAAAATATGGTAGGGAATATTTTATGTTATGCGGCTCTTTTGCTTCCACAGGTCCTGGGGCGCTTGTTAAGGTCAACGGCATCATGAACTTTTCCCAGTATCAGGACATTTGAGCCAAAACCTGGTTTCCTCTGACAGGAGGATTTGGAAGGACTCTGAATGGACAAATGGTTTTAGATCCCTCCAAGTGTGTTCTCCAACTCATAAAACATTTTATAAAAAGGCTCAGTGCCATTATCCTCACAAGGTGAGGTATTAAAATGCTATTGACAATAGGGGTGTCAATAATTTTGACCCCTACCTTTGAGAAAAAAAGATTACTTGCTAAAACAAAATCTTTCTGAGCAATTGTATTAGCAATTGTATAAAATAATATAATTTCCCCATTTTGTTGAGTGTACAATATAGCTAAGTATTTTAAATATTTATTTTACAGTCATTTTTTATAATCTTTATCAAGGGTGTAAATCATTTAAGACCCAACTCCATGTTGCCCTCTTTGCACTTTATATAATGCAGTATAGCATAAACATTTTTTTTAAAATTTCAATTGAGAAGACCTGAGGCTCGCTCAAAAAAGATCCTTCACAGATCTTCTGAATAGTCCCAACCCCAAAGGTTTATGAACAGTCTGGTGAAATTCATGATCGACTTGGTCGAAAAATGGAAAAAACCTGGGTATTGGCCCAACAAATTATAAAACAGACAAATAAACTCAGCAAAAAAACAAATGTTTCTTTTTCAGGACCCTGTCTTTCAAAGACAATTCGTAAAAATCCAAATAACTTCACCAAAAGAAAGATGCCCAGGGTCCCTGCTCATCTGCGTGAACGTGCCTTAGGCATGCTGCAAGGAGGCATGAGGACTGCAGATGTGGCCAGGGCAATAAATTGCAATGTCCGTACTGTGAGACGCCTAAGACAGCACTACAGGGAGACAGGACGGACAGCTGATCATCCTCGCAGTGGCAGACCATGTGTAACAACACCTGCACAGGATCGGAACATCGGAACATCACACCTGCGGAACAGGTACAGGATGGCAACAACAACTGCCTGAGTTACACCAGAAACGCACCATCCCTCCATCAGTGCTCAGACTTTCCGCAATAGGCTGAGAGAGGCTGGACTGAGGGCTTGTAAGCCTGTTGTAAGGCGGGTCCTCATCAGACATCACCGGCAACAGCACAAACCCACCGTAATTGGAAATTGGTTTTATCTCACCAGGGGTGATTGTCGGATTTGCGTATATCGTCGAAGGAATGAGCGTTACACCGAGGCCTGTACTCTGGAGCGGGATCGATTTGGAGGTGGAGGGTCCGTCATGATCTGGGGCGGTGTGTCACAGCATCATCAGACTGAGCTTGTTGTCATTGCAGGCAATCTCAACGCATTACAGGGAAGACATCCTCCTCCTTCATGTGGTACCCTTCCTTCAGGCTCATCCTGACATGACCCTCCAGCATGACAATGCCACCAGCCATACTGCTCGTTCTGTGCGTGATTTCCTGCAAAACAGGAATGTCAGTGTTCTGCCATGGCCAGCAAAGAGCCCGGATCTCAATCCCATTGAGCATGTCTGGGACCTGTTGGATCGGAGGGTGAGGGCTAGGGCCATTCCCTCCAGAATTGTCTGGGAACTTGCAGGTGCCTTGGTGGGGTAACATCTCACAGCAAGAACTGGCAAATCTGGTGTTGTCCATGAGGAGGAGATGCACTGTAGTACTGAATGCAGCTGGTACTGACTGTTACTTTTGATTTTGAACCCCCCTTTGTTCAGGGACACATTATGTAGGTGGAACTTGAGCAGTTTATGTCTCAGTTGTTGAATCTTGTTATGTTCATACAAATATTTACACATGTTAAGTTTGCTGAAAATAAACGCAGTTGACAGTGAGAGGACGTTTCTTTTTTTGCTGACTTTATGTTGATGGAGCATTACAAAAAAAAAAAAACAGAGGAAGCGCAAATCTATTGAGTTTTTGGGGATAGGGTTCTTGGTCAATTCTCTTATCCAAGCATGTTCCAGCGGTAGGAGAGAGGGAACATTTCTCCTGGACAAGGCCTAAGACTCACTCTCAAAGATCAGTTGGGCCATACAAAAATATTTTGTTGGGACTAAATTACATGACAACAAACAAAATGCATAATCTGTTTTGTTCCATACGTAACATACAAAAAAGCTTTTCAGCACTTATTTGTTATACAGCAAGCTTGTGCTTTAATCACCAAAATGGTCTGAAACAACAAACCCTCCAGTTTCCAGAAAATAAAGATATTTTGATGAGATTGTTGAATAAGCACTTATTTACCAGGGATTGCCAATTCCCAAGATGGTATTGAATAATACATTTAGTTCTTTATCTTTCCATACAGTTAGTGGACATGTCCCTGCTATATTTGGATACAACAGCATTTTGGCAGTTCAGAATTAAACAAAAACGTACATTTCATAATATGCAAAGGTCACCTCTTTTAAAAGATAATTAAATGCATAAACTATGCCAGTTAAAAACATTTATTAACAAACAACTGTTTTATGCAAAAGAAATGCACTTACTTTTGAAGACTAGGAAGACCTGAATGAATATCTTATCCTAGAAAAGAAACACACTGCAGATATTTTTTGCGTGTTTGTTTTTGACAATGCAATATTATTGCAATTTCACATTTAGTGCTCACAGTTGACACTGACTCACAAATTTAACTCAATTACTGCACTGGATCTACACCATTTTAAAACATTAAGATACCATGATACCGTGATCTGACTCCACTCTATCTTGAGATGACCGTCTTTGTTACCTGGGTCTTCCTCAGCAAGGCCCTAACCAGCCAGCTCTATAAGCAGTTTGCCTCATACTTCCAAAGCACGTGGATGCTGCTTTACTTTCTTATTTTTTGCCTGAGGTTTTGTGTAAATGGGTCCATAGTTATCGGTCATGTAAGAGTGAGAATGGGGAAAGGGGAGGAAGGTATTGGGATAACTGAAGGCTCTCCTGTTTTACCTATTTGATTTTCAATGACGATCAAACACCTCAATGTTTCCCCACTGTTAACAAATACTGACACTTTTTCAAAGCCCTGTCCCTCAGCTGTTTCGCTTATCTTTTGGTTTTATTTTGTTCTCAGTTAATGCAGTAGAAACATGGTCTCTGTTCAGCACGCAGTCTTTAGACATCTCTAACCTGCATCCCCAGGAACAGAAGATAACCTAAGATACAACCCCTATGAGAGTTCTGAGGGGAACTGTTGCAGGCACACACTGGTGTGATGTTATAAATTATCTTACTTTTACCATTACTACTGTTATTTTCTATCCTTAAATTGGCATGTCACTGGTACACAAGCCACCCTTTCACCCATGTTTGTGGTATAATAACCTACAGCATCCAATAGCAATCTCAGACTTGGGCTGTAGATCTACTATTTACACAGTCTGAATATACATTGGAATCAAGTATGTATATAGATTGGCAATTTCAGTTACCTTTCAAAAGTGAAAGTTAAAGTCTTCTTTTTTTATGTTGGGGGTTTTCAATCCAAGAGATGGAGTGTTAGTCTTTATTGTCCAAACTGTCGAGAAGAGCTTGCAAAGATTGCTGGCAAGGTTCTGAGGTTTTGCTGTTGTTGGTGCTGCTGTTGTCAATGTTTGTGTTCTCCTCCTGTTCCTCTTCTATCACCTCCTCTGTGCTGCTCGTGGTGGTGACCTTGTTCTCAGGTATGGTGTTAGTGTTGTCAGTACACACAAGGTCAGTGGTAGCATTGTTTGTGGCCACTGTAAAGTTCACTGCACCGACTACTGCAGTGGCTTCCGTCACTTCCTCAGCGTTATTAAACTCAGCCACAGGTTCAACACTGCTGCCCACTGCAGTCTCAGTGTAGACCTCGGCAGCAGGCTCAACGCAGATGTCAACAGCAGCCTCAGCACTGACTCCTGCTACCTTGTCTGTGGCAACATGAGCTACAACAACTCTCGTCCCGGCTTCAACATTGGTGCTGTTCAGTGCTGTGACCTCGGCCTTTACCCCATCCACAGACTGGATATGGACTTCTGCTACAGCATGGGTGTTGATGGCGTCTACTGCATTTTCAGCTGGGACAATTGCATCCTTGGCCCCGATGTCTTCTGTGAAGGCACCTGTCTCCACGGTTTGACTGAAATGGAAAGCCTGAATGAGGCGGACCAAGTGTTTGACCTTCTCCAACGAAACTTGCATTTCATTCTGTCGAGACATGATGGTGTTTTTGGTCTCCATGCATTCCTATTTAGAGGGGAGGAAACAGGGTTGGGCATTTCAGAATAATGGACATAATAAATTAAGTCACTTAAATTAATCCAATAAATGCAGTGACTTAAAAGTAGACTCAGTGATATGACAGATGCAGAAAGTAATCAGCATATTGGGTAAATTTTCGCAACAACTAAGAGCGCTGAAGCGCGAGGTTCAACTTCTCCACTGTTTTGGTCCCGTGGCTACCTTTTAAAAGAACAGTTTCAAAATACAATAATGGCTTGTGGAGTCCCACAAGGCTCTATATTTAGACCGTTATTTTTTATATTTTACATCACTGCACCTCATCTGGTGTCAAATGTCTCCATTTGGTTTCAGTCAGGTTAAGACTCCCAGGAACTAGTCTAAGCTATATGTTCGATTCCCAGTGACACCCACGTAAAATGTATGCACGCATGACTAAGTCGCTTTGGATAAAAGAGTCTGCTAAATTACATTTCTTATGTTGGTTCCTGACAGATCCACATTTGCTTCCTAACAGGCCAGATAGCAAGCTAGATGTCTCCATCTCTGGCAATTTTTTGAACTCTCTCTAATTATAGCACTACCAGTGATGTTTTTATAAATGTATCGTTTTTATAAATGAGCTAAAGTATTAGTATAACAAGGTAACTGAGACTTTATCCGATTAGCAAGCATTTTGCTATGTAGCTAGCTTTGTTATCAGTGTGCAAATGTATCTTTGGATGCGTTTCTATGACATTTTTTAAATGTATTTAACCTTATTTAACTAGGCAAGTCAGTTAAGAACAAATTCTTATTTACAATGACGGTCTACACCGGCCAAACCCAGACGACGCTGGGCCAATTGTGTGCCCCCCTATGGGACTCCCAATCACGTCCGGTTGTGATAAAAGCCTGGATATAACATGGAATAAGCTAAGAGAGAGCATCAAAGACTGGTAAGCAATAGGGGTAGTTACGTAAATTACCTAAGCCACACTATTATTCAAGATCTCAAATACTTCCATCTATTTCAGTACATCCATCTGAAAACAACTCGCTTATGAAGGTGGTTTGCGGTTACTATGGAGCTTACCGTTATGGAGTTACTGAGTTGGTTGACCCCTTGTTCCAACTGTTCTCGCTCCAGTTTCAGCTCAGCACTCCACTTCATTAGTTTTTGTTTCTCCTCTTCTTTAGCTTTTAGGAAACAGAAACAACTCTCATCTACCACCGCTTCAGCTGACTGAAACGGAGCCACACATTTGATGTTTGTCAAGGCACAAGGTCTTTAGTGTGCTATTCCTACCTTCTTTATAGGCAATATAGGAATGAACAATAGCCAATGTTCCTGGCCATTGAATTGAATCTTCTTTTTTCAATATCTGGAGAGAAGAGCACAGCTTTGTTGTATTGTGATTGCAAAGTCACGACATTACCTAGACGTGGAAGAGAACAATGCTGTGGTCATCCTTTGGAGATGTCACAAAGAACAAACAAAATGAATCAGATGGGAGTGTAAGATGCCATCCTCCATTAACAAAATGAATGGGAAAGAATTACTTAAAACAATACTGAATCATGTTGAAGCTTTTAAAGGAAGGAACAGTCATATCGTCGTAATGTTTTCGCCTAGAAATAAGGACTAGCTGATGAAAGCCTGAGGGGAAAACTATGTCTCTGCCAATGTCAATAGATTATCCACTTTGAAAGAGTAGCCAAATTCTCAGATCTATACTGGTGAACCACTGGACTGAAGGGCCAAGCCCCTCGATTGTGGGTGCTGCGTTTACCTGCTCTTGACATTTGGGACAGATCCACATGCCTTTAGGAATGGTTTTCAGGGGTGGGTCCAGGCAGTCCAGGTGATAGACACGTGAGCATGTGTCACACATGAGCAACTGGCCACTGCGTCTGCACACAGTGCAGAAATCCTCATGGATGTCTCCCTGTCAGGATGAATTGCACCAATCAGTTTCTCTGCCTGTCTAGGCCTGACCAATCACGTGTGCAGAGGCAGGGCAGAGGGGCCGTGTGTTGATTTGAGGATCATCCAATCATATTACGGTTTCTGTGTTGTTTTAAAAGGTAACACTTAAATAGTGTGTGTAATTCCAACACTGAAATGGAAAAGCCCATTCTAAAAGCCATTGTGAATACCATTCTGCATTTCCTATTTGAAAAATATAGTTTAAAGTATGTAATAAACTACTTTAATACTGCATCTTAGTAATCGTTAACTTTTATTCTGCTGGAGCGAGAAGTAAGAAGCAGAGTACTTCATTTTTTTTTTTTTTTAATGGCATTTAAAAGAAGATCTAAACTAACTGATCCTACTTAAAAAATAATATAGGTAAAGTAACAATTTCACTCAGGCTGTATCACTTGTTCCTTTTTGAGAGTAGGGGGAGTACTGAATTTGAGGCGAGGAGTACTGTTCACTTTGTAAGATTGCATCAAAAATGAAGGATCAGACAGTAGGGAGTAAATCAATAAAAACATGTCTGTACTTGTCTAGGTCTTTAGACGTGAGGTACTGGGACATTTCAACTCCACTGAAGTATTTGTAACAGCCTGTGGACAATACCACCAATATAAAAAGGGAGGGGCAAGAGTAGATGAAGTCAGTATGTTAGGATAGAGCCCCAGAAAGACCAGGCTGCTGTGCTCTCTCCAGCTGCTACTTACATCCCCAGAGCTGGGGCTGGGCAGGGGGAGAGTGTGGTGGGGATGGACATGGAAGGGGAAGCTCCCCCCTGTGTTGGGCCACTCGGGTGCCGGGGAGGCAGTGAGACAGCTGGAGGGGGAGGTCGGGGTGTGGCTGCCCAGCGTTTCGCTGCTGTATTTGGGAGGGCGACCTGGATGAAATGAGACAGACGAAAAACAAAAAGTGGGAAGGAAACAAACAAATAAACCGTCTGTCCGACATACCTTTGACAGGGGGTCCTCGTTGGCTTATGTGAAAAGGGGAGGGTGTTGAGTTGAGGGTGGAAGAGTAGGAGAAGCACAGAGAGCGGAGTTAGTGCACTAAAATGTACTACAAGCTCTACGCAGACGAAAGATTGAGTGTTGCCATGTCCTTTTTCGTCACAAAAGGGGCGGCTCCTTGTAATATGCTCCGGCATTCAACATTATTTTTTACTACATGGAAATTGAGACACGCCATATCATTCCTTCCGCAGTCGTAGGGGCAGTGTTCTTGCTTGGTTCCTTGATCTTATCTATAGGCTATTCATCAAAGTAGACTATTTTTCATTGATAACCAAATATAATTTCAGCGACTGTTCAAACAGTAAACAAAAAAACGATCCACTCAAAAAGGTATTTTGTTTAGAAGTAATAATAACTAGTGATTACAGGCTATTGTGAAATAGTAGAACCTGCTGTAGCTAACTAGCTAGTCATGTGCTTTTTTATCCCAGAACAAAACATGATGACATTCTATTTTTAAATGATAAGGGGATGAATACACAAGTAGCATGTCAAACTGGGACAATGTTTAGGTTACACCAAGTACGAATATTTGCCAGGGCATATTTTTATATTATAAATCAGATTATTTCACATGGGGATGTGGGAAGCTAAAAAAGTTAGCTAGCTTGCTATGTTTTTAGCCAGCTAGACATGCTGCCAGCTAACTTATTCTAGCAAGGGATACATTCCTTGCTTTCACAACATTTAAAGACAAAAGGCTAAAACTTTGCTATAGCCCCCTTGAATGGAAGTGAGACTGGCAAGGATTTTATGTTACCAAAAGCTGTCCTTTACTCCAAAAATCCCATTCCACTAAGGCTGTTGCGGTGACTGTATTACTGCCCTTACGAAAAAAGATTGCAATCAGAGTGCAGTATAACTGCAGTACAATAACTGCAGTATGTTGCAAATACTGCGTCCAAAATAACAAAAAAAATTTTACTACAGAATTTTGCAGTGTAATTGCAGTTACAGTGCAGTACACTGCAGTTATTCTGCAATTACTGCCTCCAAAATACCACAGACGACTGGAGTTAATGTACTTTAAAAACGACAATCTTTTTTTGTAAGGGTGCCACACTGGCAGTCATGAGTCATGACCGCAGTAAAATTCCACGTGATCGTTGAGTCACGGTAATCTCCTCTTATGCACTCTGGACATGCTTGGTAGTGCCCAACTTGCTAATGACCATCAGGTCGCTAATGGCCTGATATTCAGAGCTCTATTGTCTCTTTAACCCAACTCACTGTGATTGATCAATTTGAAGAAAGAAGTTCAACAACAGGTTGAAACTTAGTGGAAAACATGGTCGTCATGGATGTTGTTTTAAAGCCCAAGCACGAAAAATAAAACCAGAATTAAAATAATGGGGGGGTTTCCAGCAGGTCAATCACGAGCTACCAGTAGTTCACAGCCCACCTATGAGTAGCTCGTCAAAAACAAATCTCACAAGTCTCAGACACCGCAAGCTCCCAGCTAATCAACGCAACATTATCCCACCCCTGGTTAGCCACTATTGGTTTAA
The DNA here is from genome assembly GCF_045791955.1 of Oncorhynchus clarkii lewisi. Classification (NCBI taxonomy): domain Eukaryota; kingdom Metazoa; phylum Chordata; class Actinopteri; order Salmoniformes; family Salmonidae; genus Oncorhynchus; species Oncorhynchus clarkii. Next base: position 52,616,639 of record NC_092147.1, read on the forward strand.
AAATAATAATAATTAAGACAATATCTGCCAATTATTTTCAGGCAAAATTGCTTGTGTCAGGTCTGTGTGGTGCGCCCGTTTGTCTATCACTCCGTGTATAGCCAGTTGATGTTATAACCGTCTTGTGGGTTGACAGAAATACTTTCCCCAAAACCTTCTCAAATAAATATTAACCGCAAAGTAGGCTTACCTGGCAGAAGTATATCATGAGTAAGCATAATTTGTATCTATTATTTGCTATTTGCAAACTTTGCCATGAAATGAGAAGCAGCTGTACAGAACCATCGCTAGACCAGCACAATAGATGGCACATTCCTCACTCGCTACATGCCCAATTAAAGGGCCAGATGAGCAATTAAAGAGGAATAACACTCACCAAAAATGTGTCTTCAAATCAAATCAAACAAAGTTTATTTGTCACGTGCGCCGAATACAACAGGTGTAGGTAGATCTCACAGTGAAATGCATACTTACAGGCACGAACCAACAGTGCAATTTTTAAGTAAAAAAATAGGTATTAGGTGAACAATAGATAAGGAAATAAAAAACAACAGTAAAAAGACAGTGAATAATAACAGTAGCGAGGCAATATACAGTAGCAAGGCTATAACAGTAGCGAGGCTATATACAGGCACCGGTTATCAAGGCGAGACCCAGATGCAGACACAGGAGGCAAATGGTTGGAGTCTTACTTTGTTAAATAATCCAAAGGGGTAGACAAGAGAATGGTCGAGGACAGGCAAAAAGGTCAAAACCAGATCAGAGTCCAGGAAGTACAGAGTGGCAGACAGGCTTGTGGTCAAGGCAGGCAGAAATGAACAGGCAGGCGGGTACAGAGTCCAGAAACAGGCAAGGGTCAAAACCGTGAGGACTAGAAAAAAGGAGAATAGCAAAAGGAGTACGGGAAAAACACGCTGGTTGATTTGACTAAACATACAAGCCGAACTGGCACAGAGAGATCGGAAACACAGGGATAAACACACTGGGAAAAATAAGCGACACCTGGAGGGGGTGGAGACAATAACAGGAACAGGTGAAATAGATCAGGGCGTGACACCAGTTAGTCCGACTGTAGTGTGCACATGTGGGTATGGTTAAAGTGACTATGCATATATGGTAAACATAGAGTAGCAGCAGTGTAAAGAGGGGTTGGGACACACACACACACACACACAGCAAATAGTCTGGGTAGCCATTTGATTACCTGTTCAGGAGTCTTATGGCTTGGGGGTAAAAGCTGTTGAGGAGCCTTTTGGTCCTAGACTTGGCGCTCCGATACCACTTGCCATGTGGTAGTAGAGAGAACAGTCTGACTGGGGAGGGTGGGATCTTTGACAATTTTTAAGGCTTTCCTCTGAGGTCCTGGATGGCAGGTAGCTTAGCTCCAGTGATGTACTGGGCTGTACGCACTACCCTCTGTAGTGCCTTGCGATCGGACCAGTCAGGATGCTCTCGATGTTACAGCTGTAAAACCTTTTGAGGATCTGAGCACCCATGCCAAATCTTTATAGTTTCCTGAGGGGGAATAGGCTTTGTTGTGCTCTCTTTATGACTGTCTTGGTGAGTTTGGACCATTCTAGTTTGTTGGTGATATGGACACCAAGGAACTTGAAGCTCTCAACCTGCTCCACTACAGCCCCGTTGATGAGAATGAGGGCATGCTCATTCCTCCTTTTCCTGTAGTCCACAATCATCTCCTTAGTCTTGGTTACGTTGAGGGATAGGTTGTTCTTCTGGCACAACCCGGCCAGGTCTCTGACCTCCTCCCTATAGGCTGTCCCTGAGGGGCCCACGTGTTGAGGATCAGCGTGGCAGATGTGTTGCCACCTACCCCCACCACCTGGGGGCGGCCCGTCAGGAAGTCCAGGATCCAGTTGCAGAGGGAGGTGTTTAGTAACAGGATCCTTAGCTTAGTGATGAGCTTTGAGGGTACTATGGTGGTGAACGATGAGTTGTAGTCAATGAATAGCATTCTCACGTAAGTGTTCCTTTTGTCCAGGTGGGAAAGGGCAGTGCGGAGTGCAATAGAGATTACATCATCTGTGGATCTGTCTGGGTGGTATGCAAATTGGAGTGGGTCTAAGGTTTCTGGGATAATGGTGTTGATGTGAGCCATTACCAGCCTTTCAAGGCACTTCATGGCTACGGACGTGAGTGCTATGGGTCTGTAGTCATTTAGGCTGGTTGTCTTTGTGTTCTTGGGCACAGGGACTATGGTGGTCTGCTTGAAACGTGTTGATATTACAGACTCATTCAGGGACAAGTTGAAAATGTCAGTGAAGACACCTGCCAGTTGGTCAGCACATGCCCTGAGCACAAGACTTGGTAATCCGCTGGCCCCGCGGCCTTGTGAATGTTGACCTGTTTAAAGGTCTTACTCATGTCGGCAACGGAGAGCGTGATCACACAGTCGTCTGCAACAGCTGATTCTCTCATGCATGCCTCTGTGTTGCTTGCCTCGAAGTGAGCATAAAAGTGATTTAGCTGGTCTGGTAGGCTCGTGTTACTGGGCAGCTCGCGGCTGTGCTTCCCTTTGTAGTCTGTAATAGTTTGCAAGCCCTGCCACATAAGACGAGCATTGGAGCCGGTGTAGTACGATTCAATCTTAGCCCTGTATTGGAGCTTTGCCTGTTTGATGGTTCGTCAGAGGGCATAGCAGGATTTCTTATAAGCTTCCGGGTTAGAGTCCCGCACCTTGAAAGCGGCAGCTCTACCTTTTAGCTCAGTGCGAATGTTGCCTGTAATCCATGGCTTCTGGATGGGGTATGTACGCACAATCACTTTGGGGATGACGTCCTCGATGTACTTATTGATAAAGCCAGTGAAGAATCCCGGAACATATTCCAGTCTGTGATAGCAAAACAGTCCTGTAGTTTAGCATCTGCTTCATCTGACCACTTTTTTATAGACCGAGTCACTGGTGCTTCTTGCTTTAATGTTTGCTTGTAAGCAGGAATCAGGAGAATAGAATTGTGGTCAGATTTACCAAATGGAGGGTGAGGAAGAGCTTTGTATGCGTCTCTGTGTTTAAGTTTCCCTGCATTAAACTTCCCGGACACTAGGAGCGCCGCCTCTGGGTGAGTGGTTTCCTGTTTGCTTATTACCTTATACAGCTGACTGGCACTAAGACCGCACTCAGTGTCCATCTGCGATGGTAAATAAACATCTACGAAAAGTATAGATGAAAACTCTCTTGGCAAATAGTGTGGTCTACAGTTTACCAAAAGAAACTCTACTTCAGGCAAGCAAAATCTAGACACTTCCTTAGATTTTGTGCACCAGCTGTTGTTTACAAATATGCACGGACCATATGCCCCTCCCTCGTCTTACCGGAGTGTGCTGTTGTATCTAGCCGGTGCAGCGTATATCCTTCTAGCTGAATGTCCATGTCATCATTCAGCCACGATTCCATGAGACATAAGATGCTACAGTTTTTGATGTCCCGTTGGTAGGATATTTGTGATCGTACCTCGTCTTATTAATTTTCCAATGATTGTACTTTGGCGAGTAATATTGACGGTAACGGAAGCTTTCCCACTCGCCTTCTACGGATCCTTACGAGGCACCCGACTCTGTTTCCTCTGTACCTGCGTCTCTCTTTCCAATAACGGGGATGTCGGCCTTGTTGGGTGTTCGCAGTATGTCCTGTGCTTCCTGCTTGTTGAAGAAAAAATCTAATCCGAGGAGTGATCGCTGTCCTGATATCCAGAAATTATTTTTTTGCCGCAAGATATGGTGGCAGAAACATTATGTACAAAATAAGTTACAAATAAAGCAAAAAACCCCACATAATAGCACAACTGGTTAGACGTCCGTAAAACTGCTGCCATTTCTTCCGGCTCCATTTTAGATACCGATGTGATTTAAGATTTGACGTGGACTCAGAACATCCAATTTCATTGGTTTTCTATGAACAATTGTAATTTTAAGAGTGACATTTTTTTTACATAATTTGGGAAATTTACAGATTTTATAGGGCCCCTTTGCAGTTGTTTATTAACCATTATTTTACCAGGTATATTGACAGAAAGGACCCGGAAGGGGAGAGGAGAACTAGCTAGACTTTGAAAGCTATAAAAAAAATGAAGAAATTGTAGCTCGCGACATGTAACATTTTTTTTATAGTAGCTCTCATGCTAGAAAAGGTTGGTGACCCATGGTCTATGCCAGAGCTGGGCAATTCCAGTCCTTGAGTGCCTGATTGGTGTCACAGTTTTGCCCCAGTTCCAGCTAACACACCTGACTCCAATAATTACCTAATCATGATCTTCAGTTTAGAATTCAATTTGATTAATCAGCTGTGTTTGCTAGGGATGGAGAAAAAGTGACACCAATCAGGCCCTCAAGGACTGGAGTTGCCCACCCATGGTCTAGAATTAAAAATACAAATTCTAGTATCGCCTTTAAGTGTGGACTGTATTATTATACCAGTCCACCTTAACATCTTGCGGATTATTTCGACACCTTCCGGTGAAATTGCAGAGCACCAAATTCAAATTAAATTACTATAAATATTAAACTTTCATGAAATCACAAGTGCAATATATCAAAATAAAGCTTAACTTGTTGTTAACCTGTTGAGTGTAGGGGGCAGTATTTTGATGTTTGGATGAAAAACTTACCCAAATGAAACTGCCTATTTCTCAGGTCCAGAAGCTAGAATATGCATAGAAAACACTCTAAAGTTTCCAAAACTGTCAAAATATTGTCTATGAGTATAACAGAACTGATATTGCAGGCGAAAACCCGAGGAAAATAAGTGCCTCTTATTTTGAAAACTCCCTGTTCCATTGCATGCCTTCCCTCCATTTAAAGGGATATCAACCAGATTCCTTTCCCTATGGCTTCCACATGGTGTGAACAGTCTTTAGATATAGTTTCAGCCTTTTATTCTGAAAAATGAGCACGAACGATTACATCGGGTCAGTGGATGGCTTGCACCAGAGTTTTGCATGCGCAACAGCTTGGAGCAGACATTTTTTCTCTCTCTCCTATTGAAAAAGCTACGGTCCGGTTTAAATATTATCGTAAAAACAACCTGAGGATTGATTATAAAAAACGTTTGACATGTTTATATGAACTTTACGGATACTATTTGGAATTTTCGTCTGCCCGTCATGACCTGCACGAGCCTGTGGATTACTAAACAATACGCGCCAACCAAATGGAGGTTTTTGGATATAAAAATAATCTTTATCGAACAAACAGAACATTTATTGTGTAACTGGGAGTGTAACTGAGTGCAAACATCCGAAGATCCTCAAAGGTAAGCGATTCATTTTATTGCTTTTCTGACTTTGCTGCTAGCTGTTGGTAATGTTTTGTCTGCTGAGAGAGATGTCCTCACATAAACGCTTTGTTTGCTTTCGCTGTAAAGCTTTTAATTTTTTTTTATCTGACACGCCAGGTGGATTAACAACAAGCTAAGCTGTGTTTTGCTATATTGCACTTGTGATTTCATGAAAATTTAATTAGAATTTGGCGCTCTGCAGTTCAGCGGATGTTGATGAAAATGATCCTGTTATAACGGGATGGGTGCGCCAAGAAGTTAATCCAGCTGCCGTGTCAGATTTCAAAAAGGCTTTACGGCGAAAGCAAACCATGTGATTATCTGAGGACAGTGCAAAGCACACAAATGCATAACAAATCATTTTCAACCAGGGAGTTGCGACACGAAAGTCAGAAATAGCGATATAATATATGCCTTACCTTTGAAGATCATCTTCTGTTGGCACTCCAAAAGGTCCCAGTTACATTACAAATAGTCCTTTTATTTCGATAAAGTCATTCTTTATATCCATAAAAACTCAGTTTAGCTGGCGCGCTTCAGTCAATAATCCACTCGGTTTCCTTCCTTCAAAATGCATACAAAATGAATCCCAAACGTTACCAATAAACTTATCCAAACAAGTCAATCAATGTTTATAATCAAATCTTAGGTACCCTAATACACAAATAAACGATAAACTTTAAGACGGAGAATTGTTATAGTCTTTTTTGTCCCGCAGCGAGAGGCTGCAGGCTACTCAGTGGTTGATGGGTGGAGTGAAATAAACGTTGCCTACCAGGCATGATTGAAAAAGCTATTTGCGTGCATAAGGATGACATGTTTTATTCCCCATGTTCCTGCCCATTTGGTAATGGGCCATCCTAAACAGAAACAAATGTTACATATTAGTAAAGGCCAAGATTCAATTGAGAACAGTCTGATGGCTGAAGATATCATCACTTGAGAGAACAGCATGTGCAGCCTGAGGCAAGGAACAGTGCGCAAGCTTTTTTAGACATTCCCAACTAAAGTTGCCAAAAAACTCAAAATCTAGCATATAGGACCTGTTTCAAAAGCTCACGTTTACGCTCAACTTAGCCATTTCATATGCTTACTCGCTCCTTAATGGGGATAATATATTTTATTTTATTCAGCTAAGTTCAATTACATTATTTTTAATAGGGATGCACAATATATCGGTGAACATATTGGAATCGGCCGATATTAGCTAAAAATGCCAACATCAGTCTCGGCCCGATGTCTAGTGTAGCGCCGATGTGCAAAACCGATGTCAAAGCTGACGTGCATACCTATATAACGTAGGTAGATGACGTAATGACGCCACATAAAATTTTGCGCTACAAGTGCAACACAGAATTCCTAACCTATGACAATGTCTGACAATTTCTGCTGTGTGGATCGAGCAGTCAACAAATCGAGCAGTCATTTGAAAGAGTAAGAACATTTCAGCGAGACAGCTCAAAGGCAAAATCCATTAAGGCCAAGATATTTGAATACAATGCCCTTGACAATCAACCGTTCTCGACCGACTGGTTGAGCACCGGTACACGCTACCAAGTGCGCTATTTTTCAGATGTTGCCCTACTGGAGTTACACAGGTAGCGTCACTGTTATTAGCTTCACGACATACTATGGAACGCCGTTTGGGTCTTTGCATGTCAAAAAAGATACATGTAAAATAACACTATTTGACAATAACACTATTTAACGTGTTAAATAAGCTTTTGACACGTCAAATAACACAGTTCTTTTTATAGAATGTTATGTGTTCTGAATTTGCACGTGCAAGCCAAGCGCCACCACTACTATCAGTAGCACTGTCAAAGCAGTAGCACTGTCTGCAAACAAGCAAACACCGGCCTCGAACGATGTATTACAATACCACGTTGGTAATAAAGCATTATTTGTTTGAACGCAACCTCTGGGGTAGCTAACTAGCTTTAGCTTGGTACCTAGCTAGCACCAATACAACCAGCCTGAAAACAATGACCAGTAGAAACTGCAGTCATTTTCATTATTCTTAGCAATGATTAAGGAATCCTTGTGATTAAGTATTAGGTAGGTGTTGCCACTTGTTGTTCTCCTAATTGAACTTCAGTTCATGAAAATAAATAGCTAGCCAGCTACTTAACCCTGTTGCCCAAAGTTAACGTAATAAGCTGCCTGCTAGCTTCATCTGGCTAGTGAGGCTCGACCGGACTGGGTTATGTGTTGTGAAGCTAGCCACAATGAGGATTAGGCAACTTTTTTTTTCATTCAACTTTTTCACTCCCGACGCTTTATCTGGACATGGTTCGTCAGGACCTCCAACAGCCGAAGCTAAGTAGTAACATTAACATGATGCCTTCTAATTGCAGTCGCTGTACTCATAATATACAGGAGAACAAGCCCAGCTTCAGACGCAATCGTTAGGCAAGGGTAATTTCAGTGTAGGAAAGGATGAAACAGCGTCTGTGCCACCAGTAAGTACAGATAGTAACGTTAGTATAAATCCCCTCGCACGGTCCCCGCAGCCGGACAACTTTCTCACGGTTTCTGGAGGGAAATGCTGTAGGAATGCTCAACCGGTGTCGCTCATTCAGCCTGACAGAAACTTTCAACCGGTTTTCCCCATTACAGTGCCTTGCGAAAGTATTCGGCCCCCTTGAACTTTGTGACCTTTTGCCACATTTCAGGCTTCAAACATAAAGATATAAAACTGTATTTTTTTGTGAAAAATCAACAACAAGTGGGACACAGTCATGAAGTGGAACGACATTTATTGGATATTTCAAACTTTTTTAACAAATCAAAAACTGAAAAATTGGACGTGCAAAATTATTCAGCCCCTTTACTTTCAGTGCAGCAAACTCTCTCCAGAAGTTCAGTGAGGATCTCTGAATGATCCAATGTTGACCTAAATGACTAATGATGATAAATACAATCCACCTTTGTGTAATCAAGTCTCTGTATAAATGCACCTGCACTGTGATAGTCTCAGTGGTCCGTTAAAAGCGCAGAGAGCATCATGAAGAACAAGGAACACACCAGGCAGGTCCGAGATACTGTTGTGAAGAAGTTTAAAGCCGGATTTGGATACAAAAAGATTTCCCAAGCTTTAAACATCCCAAGGAGCACTGTGCAAGCGATAATATTGAAATGGAAGGAGTATCAGACCACTGCAAATCTACCAAGACCTGGCCGTCCCTCTAAACTTTCAGCTCAAACAAGGAGAAGACTGATCAGAGATGCAGCCAAGAGGCCCATGATCACTCTGGATGAACTGCAGAGATCTACAGCTGAGGTGGGAGACTCTGTCCATAGGACAACAATCAGTCGTATATTGCACAAATCTGGCCTTTATGGAAGAGTGGCAAGAAGAAAGCCATTTCTTAAAGATATCCATAAAAAGTGTCGTTTAAAGTTTGCCACAAGCCACCTGGGAGACACACCAAACATGTGGAAGAAGGTGCTCTGGTCAGATGAAACCAAAATTGAACTTTTTGGCAACAATGCAAAACGTTATGTTTGGCGTAAAAGCAACACAGCTGAACACACCATCCCCACTGTCAAACATGGTGGTGGCAGCATCATGGTTTGGGCCTGCTTTTCTTCAGCAGGGACAGGGAAGATGGTTAAAATTGATGGGAAGATGGATGGAGCCAAATACAGGACCATTCTGGAAGAAAACCTGATGGAGTCTGCAAAAGACCTGAGACTGGGACGGAGATTTGTCTTCCAACAAGACAATGATCCAAAACATAAAGCAAAATCTACAATGGAATGGTTCAAAAATAAACATATCCAGGTGTTAGAAGGGCCAAGTCAAAGTCCAGACCTGAATCCAATCGAGAATCTGTGGAAAGAACTGAAAACTGCTGTTCACAAATGCTCTCCATCCAACCTCACTGAGCTCGAGCTGTTTTGCAAGGAGGAATGGGAAAAAATGTCAGTCTCTCGATGTGCAAAACTGATAGAGACATACCCCAAGCGACTTACAGCTGTAAAAGGTGGCGCTACAAAGTATTAACTTAAGGGGGCTGAATAATTTTGCACGCCCAATTTTTCAGTTTTTGATTTGTTAAAAAAGTTTGAAATATCCAATAAATGTCGTTCCACTTCATGATTGTGTCCCACTTGTTGTTGATTCTTCACAAAAAAATACATTTTTATATCTTTATGTTTGAAGCCTGAAATGTGGCAAAAGGTCGCAAAGTTCAAGGGGGCCGAATACTTTCGCAAGGCACTGTAAGCAACGAGTCGGAGTCAGAGGCCGAGCCTTCTTGTCTCTACTCCTCCTGTTACGGGGTCTGAGACGCCGAAGCTTCCCATCATTAGCTCTGACAAATTGAAAACTCTAGTCATTGTCGACTCCATTACCCGCAGTATTAGACTTAAAACGAATCATCCAGCGATCATACACTGTTTACCAGGGGGCATGGCTACCGACGTTAAGGCTAATCTGAAGATGGTGCTGGCTAAAGAAAAAACTGGCGAGTGTAGAGAGTATAGAGATATTGTTATCCACGTCGGCACCAACAATGTTAGGATGAAACAGTCAGAGATCACCAAGCGCAACATAGCTTCAGGGTGTAAATCAGCTAGTAAGATGTGTCGGCATCGAGAAATTGTCTCTGGCCCCCTCCCAGTTAGGGGGAGTGATCAGCTCTACAGCAGAGTCTCACAACTCAATCGCTGGTTGAAAACTGTTTTCTGCCCCTCCCAAAAGATAGAATTTGTAGATAATTGGCCCTCTTTCTGGGACTCACCCACAAACAGGACCAAGCCTGACCTGCTGAGGAGTGACGGACTCCACCCTAGCTGGAGGGGTGATCTCATCTTATTTACCAACATAGACAGGGCTCTAACTCCTCTAGCTCCACAATGAAATAGGGTGCAGGCCAGGCAGCAGGCTGTTAGCCAGCCTGCCAGCATAGTGGAGTCTGCCACTAGCACAGTCAGTGTAGTCAGCTCAGCTATCCCCATTGAGACCGTGTCTGTGCCTCGACCTAGGTTGGGCAAAACTAAACATGGCAGTGTTCGCCTTAGCAATCTCACTAGGATAAAGACCTCCTCCATTCCTGTCATTATTGAAAGAGATCATGATACCTCACATCTCAAAATAGGGCTACTTAATGTTAGATCCCTTACTTCAAAGGCAATTATAGTCAATTAACTAATCACTGATCATAATCTTGATGTGATTGGCCTGACTGAAACATGGCTTAAGCCTGATGAATTTACTGTTATAAATGAGGCCTCACCTCCTGGCTACACTAGTGACCATATCCCCCATGCATCCCGCAAAGGCGGAGGTGTTGCTAACATCTACGATAGCAAATTTCAATTTACAAAAAAAAAATGATGACGTTTTTGTCTTTTGAGCTTCTAGTCATGAAATCTATGCAGCCTTCTCAATCACTGTTTACAGGCCTCCTGGGCCATATTACAGCGTTCCTCATTGAGTTCCCTGAATTCCTATCGGATCTTGTAGTCATAGCAGATAATATTCTAATCTTTGGTGACTTTAATATTCACATGGAAAAGTCCACAGACCCACTCCAAAAGGCTTTCGGAGCCATCATCGACTCAGTGGGTTTTGTCCAACATGTCTCTGGACCTACTCACTGTCACAGTCATACTCTGGACCTAGTTTTGTCCCATGGAATAAATGTTGTGGATCTTAATGTTTTTCCTCATAATCCTGGACTATCGGACCACCATTTTATTACGTTTGCAATTGCAACAAATAATCTGCTCAGACCCCAAAGAAGGAACATCAAAAGTTGTGCTATAAATTCGCAGACAACACAAAGATTCCTTGATGTCCTTCCAAACTCCCTCTGTCTACCCAAGGACATCAGAGGACAAAAATCAGTTTACCACCTAACTGAGGAACTCAACTTAACCTTGCGCAATACCCTAGATGTAGTTGCACCCCTAAAAACTAAAAACATTTCTCATAAGAAACTAGCTCCCTGGTACAGAGAAAATACCCGAGCTCTGAAGCAAGCTTCCAGAAAATTGGAAAGGAAATGGCGCCACACCAAACTGTAAGTCTTCCGACTAGCTTGGAAAGACAGTACCGTGCAGTATCGAAGAGCCCTTACTGCTGCTCGATCATCCTAAATTTCAAACTTAATTGAGGAAAATAAGAACAATCCGAAATTCCTTTTTGATACTGTGGCAAAGCTAACTAAAAAGCAGCATTCCCCAAGAGAGGATGGCTTTCACTTCAGCAGTAATAAATTCATGAACTTCTTTGAGGAAAAGATCATGATTATTAGAAAGCAAATTACGGACTCCTCTTTAAATCTGCGTATTCCTTCAAAGCTCAGTTGTCCTGAGTCTGCACAACTCTGCCAGGACTTAGGATCAAGAGAGACACTCATGTGTTTTAGTACTATATCTCTTGACACAATGAGGAAAATAATCATGGCCTCTAAACCTTCAAGCTGCATACTGGACCCTATTCCAACTAAACTACTGAAAGAGCTGCTTCCTGTGCTTGGCTCTCCTATGTTGAACATTTTAAACGGCTCTCTATCCACCGGATGTGTACCAAACTCACTAAAAGTGGCAGTAATAAAGCCACTCTTGAAAAAGCCAAACCTTGACCCAGAAAATATTAAAAACTAAATCGGCCTATATCGAATCTTCCATTCCTCTCAACATTTTTAGAAAAGGCTGTTGCGCAGCAACTGACTGGCTTCCTGGAGACAAACAATGTATACAAAATGCTTCAGTCTGGTTTTAGACCCCATCATAGCACTGAGACTGCACTTGTGAAGGTGGTAAATTACCTTTTAATGGCATCAGACCGAGGCTCTGCATCTGTCCTCGTGCTCCTAGACCTTAGTGCTGCTTTTGATACCATCAATCACCACATTCTTTTGGAGAGATTGGAAACCCAAATTGGTCTACAAAGACAAGTTCTGATCTGGTTTAGATCTTATCTGTCGGAAAGATATCAGTTTGTCTCTGTGAATGGTTTGTCCTCTGACAAATCAACTGTAAATTGTGGTGTTCCTCAAGGTTCCGTTTTAGGACCACTATTGTTTTCACTATATATTTTACCTCTTGGGGATGTCATTCGAAAACATAATGTTAACTTTCACAGCTATGCGGATGAAACACACAGCTGTACATTTCAATGAAACATGGTGAAGCTCCAATATTGCACTCGCTAGAAGCCTGTGTTTCAGACATAAGGAAATGGATGGCTGCAAACTTTCTACTTTTAAACTCGAACAAAACAGAGATGCTTGTTCTAGGTCCCAAGAAACAAAGATATCTTCTGTTGAATCTGACAATTATTCTTAATGGTTGTACAGTCGTCTCAAATAAAACTGAAGGACCTCTGCGTTACTCTGGACCCTGATCTCTCTTTTGACGAACATATCAAGACTGTTTCAAGGACAGCTTTTTTCCATCTACGTAACATTGCAAAAATCTGAAACTTTCCGTCCAAAAATTATGCAGAAAAATTAATCCATGCTTTTGTTACTTCTAGGTTAGACTACTGCAATGCTCTACTTTCCGGCTACCCGGATAAAGCACTAAATAAACTTCAGTTAGTGCTAAATACGGCTGCTAGAATCCTGACTAGAACCAAAAAATGTGATCATATTACTCCAGTGCTAGCCTACCTACACTGGCTTCATGTCAAGGCAAGGGCTGATTTCAAGGTTTTACTGCTAACCTACAAAGCATTACATGGGCTTGCTCCTACCTCGCTCTCTGATTTGGTCCTGCTGTACATACCTACACGTACGCTACGGTCACAAGACGCAGGCCTCCAAATTGTCCCTAGAATTTCTAAGCAAACAGCTGGAGGCAGGGCTTTCTCCTATAGAGCTCCATTTTTATGTAATGGTCTGCCTACCCATGTGAGAGACGCAAACTCGGTCTCAACCTTTAAGTCTTTACTGAAGACTCATCTCTTCAGTTGGTCATATGATTGAGTGTAGTCTGGCCCAGGAGTGTGAAGGTGAACGGAAAGGCTCTGGAGCAACGAACCGCCCTTGCTGTCTCTGCCTGGCCGGTTCCCCTCTTTCCACTGGGATTCTCTGCCTCGAACCCTATTACAGGGGCTGAGTCACTGGCTTACTGGTGCTCTTTCATGCCGTCCCTAGGAGGGGTGCGTCACTTGAGTGGGTTGAGTCACTGACATGATCTTCCAGTCTGGGCTGGCTCCACCCCCCCCCCCCCTTGGGTTGTGCCGTGGCGGAGATCTTTGTGGGCTATACTCGGCCTTGTCTCAGGATGGTAAGTTGGTGGTTGAAGATATCCCTCTAGTGGTGTGGGGGCTGTGCATTGGCAAAGTGGGTGGGGTTATATCCTTCCTGTTTGGCGCTGTCCGGGGGTATCATCGGATGGGGCCACAGTGTCACCTGACCCCTCCTGTCTCAGCCTCCAGTATTTATGCTGCAGTAGTTTGTGTCGGGGGGCTAGGGTCAGTTTGTTATATCTGGAGTACTTCTCCTGTTCTATCCGGTGTCCTGTGTGAATTTAAGTATGCTCTCTCTAATTCTCTCTTTCTCTCTTTCTTTCTCTCTCTCGGAGGACCTGAGCCCTAGGACCATGCCTCAGGACTGCCTGGCATGATGAATCCTTGCTGTCCCCAGTCCATCTGGCCGTGCTGCTGCTCCAGTTTCAACTGTTCTGCCTGTGATTATTATTATTTAACCATGCTGGTCATTTATGAACATTTGAACATCTTGGCCATGTTCTGTTATAATCTCCACCCGGCACAGCCAGAAGAGGACTGGTCACCCCACAGCCTGGTTCCTCTCTAGGTTTCTTCCTAGGTTTTGGCTTTTCTAGGGAGTTTTTCCTAGCCACCGTGCTTCTACACCTGCATTGCTTGCTGTTTGGGGTTTTAGGCTGGGTTTCTGTACAGCACTTTGAGATATCAGCTGATGTACGAAGGGCTATAGAAATACATTTGATTTGATTTGATAGTGGAATTTGAGGCTTGTCTTCAAAATAAAAGTACTTCTTTGAAAGTGATGCAGAAGGTTACAATTGGTGGAATCATGGCATATTTAGACTAGATAATGTTAAACAAGGTCAGAATGTGAATCAATGAAATGGGGTATCAGTCTACTCGGTGACACCCACAGAACACAACTGTGAAGAGTTTACGCAAATATTAGCGTTGTAGCTCTTATCGCAGGACTGTGATTCTGTGAAATCACCTCCCCAGTCAGCCTATTGTGTGTATTGACATTCATATTAAACTGTACAGCTTTAGCTAAGGATTGGGGATCAATTAAATATATCAGTCTACTCATTACCCAAGATATTTTTTCCCAACGTCCTCATCAGAGTTATCAGACTCCAAAACATCCTCTGGAATAATGTTCAATACACATAGGTTGCCAATAAATGTTGCTCAATTCACAGTTGTTTCAGAGTCCCGCAAAAAGAGCTACGACGCTAATGTTCTCTGGGTGTCACTGAGAAGACTGATACGCCATGTCATTGATCCACAATCCATAGGTAAGGCTGTACAGTGAAAGAAGTATGACCCTAACGCAATTCTAAAGTATAATAAATCCAGTGTGATTTCAACATATTTTTGTCATATTAACTAATTGTCTTTTGTTGATTTCATAGAAACAACATTCCAACCTCGTTTAGCATGATCTATTTAATAATGGCATAATTCTACTATTTGTATTTATTTGCATCACTGTCAATTACATACTTTTATTTTGAAGGCTAACCGCAAATTCCCCTATTGTGGCTAATCCTTATTGTGGCTAGCTTCACAAAGATGGGTCCGACCACCATTAATAATCAAATAAGAACGGTCTTATAAATTAGGGTCATTTTAGATGATGACACCTAGCTATAAAGTTTGTTAGCTAACTATACCTACTGAAACAGATTGTCGTTTTGCTATGTTTTTCGGGAAGAACATTGTTTGCATCCATGAGCTAGCTAGCTTTTTTTATGACCAGCACTGTAGGTGTGCGAGACAACTCTCCTAGCATACGTATCGATAAATCGTTGTGACATATGAAATACAAGTGATAGTTATTACACATTGATTACACTATGTTAAAAAAAATTATGAACTCGTTAAATTATTATGTGACAGTCATATTCAGGTCCTGATTGGTCAACAAGCTTATTTGACATGTAACTTTTTTGACATGCAAAGACCCAAACAGTGTTCCCTAGAAATCCTGGTTCAGAATGAAACGACAAATGAACAACGAAACAGCACAGCAAGTAAATTAAAGAAATAGGTTTTGATTATGTTTTCCTGGTAATGGGGACATACGTAAATGCCAACAAAATAACTTTTTGGTCAGTGGTGTGTGTGTGTGTAACCTCAGGAGCTCACTCGGGATAAAGAAAAAGTGGCCTTTATAATCAAGTCTTCGAGGTCAGAATAGAAAGTCCGGGCTCTGGCTGGGCAACTCCAGGACATTAAGAGACTTGTCCCGAAGCCACTCCTGAGTTGTCTTGGCTGTGTGCTTAGGCCCGTTGTCCTGTTGAAAAGTGAACCTTCACCCCAGTCTGAGGTCCTTAGCGCTCTGGAGCAGGTTTTCTTCAAGGATCTCTGTACTTTTCTCTGTTCATCTTTCCCTCGATCCTTACTAGTCTCCCAGTCCCTGCCGCTGAAAAACATGCCCACAGCATGATGCTGCCACCACCATGCTTCACCGTAGGGATGGTGCCAGGTTTCCTCCAGATGTGACACTTGGCATTCCAGGCTAAAGAGTTTAATCTTGGTTTCATCAGATGAGACAATCTTGTTTCTCATGGTCTGAGAGTCACTTAAGTGCCTTTTGGCAACTCCAAGCGGGCTGTCATGTGCCTTTTACTGAGGAGGGGCTTCCGTCTGGCCACTCTACCATAAAGGCCTCCCTGACCAAGGCCCTTCTCCCCCAATTGCTCAGTTTGGCCAGGCAGCCAGCTTCCATTTAAGAATGATGGAGGCCACTGTGTTCTTGGGTCATTCAATGCTGCAGCAATTTATTGGTACCCTTTCCCAGATATGTGCATCGACACAATCCTGTCTCAGAGGTCTACGGGCAATTTCTATGGACGACCTCATTGCTTGGTTTTTGCTCTGACATGCACTGTCAACTGTGGGACCTTATTTAGATCATGTCCAATCAACAGAATTTACCACAGATCAATGGAAACAAGATGCACCTGAACTAAATTTTGAGTCTCATAGCAAAGGGTCTGAATAGTTATGTAAATAAGGTATTTATGTTTTTTTAATTTTTGAAACATTTCTAAAAACCTGTTTTTGTTTGTCATTATGGGGTATTGTGTGCAGATCGCTGAAGACATATTTCTTATTTAATACATTTTAGAATGTTTCGCTCAAATTCAAGTTGTTGGCCACTGCCAAGAATTGCAATTCTACAAGTAGAAAAGGCATGTTCGTAGATAACAGGACGGCACGCAGCTCGTACCAGTTTTGTTCTAGCAAGAGAAGGAATGGCCTCTCACTGTGATACGTACCTATTGGCAGTCTATCGACAGTGAGATTCTTGTGTGTTTCATGCTTAAGTGTCCCTGCGCAGGATTCAGCCAGCAAGCAAAGAGGTATCAGCAGAAAAGTTGTGTGGTGTGTGAGAGAGAAACTCACAGCATTTCGTACCATTTACATTGAATAGATTAGAACATACAAGCATCAAATATAGGCCAGCTCAGGAATCCATATTAACATGTACAGGGAACTGCCAAAATAAAGGAAACACTTGAGTAAATGAGGGATACAAAGTAAGCAGATGCTTCCACACAGGTGTGGTTCCTGAGTTAATTAAGCAATTAACATCCCACCATGCTTAGGGTCAAGTATAAAAATGCTGGGCAGGCTCACTTGCCCATTACTTTGGCTACCATGGCTAGAAGAAGAGATTTCAGTGACATTGAAAGAGAGTTGATTGTTGGGGAACGTTTGGCAGGAGCTTCAGTGATGAAGACTGCTCAACTTGCTGTGTTTCAAGAGGAACAGTGGTACTGATTGAACCCAATTGAACACAATTTTCCACTACCAGCAACAAAACAACAAACTATGGAAGAACTGTGGAAGAATGATGTTGCATCCCACCAATAGAGCTCCAGACACTTGTAGAATCTATGCCAATGTGCTTTGAAGCTGTTCTGGTGGCTCGTGCTGGCCCTATTGAGACACGTTATGTTGGTGATTCCATTATTTTGGCAGTGACCTGTATATGTCCTGGGCATTGGAGAAGGTGCAGTTGTTGAGTGGATACTAACCTCTTTTCCTGGTGCCCTGGTGGAGCGGAGTGTTTAGGTAGGTCACTGCACTCTTCTTCCTCTGCACAGCGTGGATAGGAACACGTATGTGGGAGAAGAAATACAGCTGTGATTTGTCTGCAAGTTTATCATGTCACTCACTCAAAAAGAAAACCTATTTGCTATTCATATGCTACACAGGGTCAGATCCTACCTTCAATAATTCAGATATGCACATTGAAAACAGTGGCATCCAATTGAATAAGAAACACATTGTGTATCGGCTGTTGTAATAATGTGTGGTTACACTATCAAAAATGTTTGATAAGTAGAAGAACAGCAGTGTAAGTCCATACCTCAGGCTCAAACACAGCTCCACTGTACACCGGATTGGCCGTTGTTCTTCGCTTACGCTCCTGCCTCCTCCTCTGAATTTCTATAACCACAGAGTAGTATATTAATACAGGCATTGCAGTATACACTCCTAGGGAATGCGGGTGAATGTAGGAACTGGAATTTACTTCAGGCGAAACTGGCTGTGCTTACCTTCCAAACGGTCATGGGTAACAAGTCCGAGGGACACCATGAAGGCAAGTTTCTGGGAGGAAACAATAAAAGAGTATTAGGACAACCCCCTCCATAAATTGTGCCTTCTGTGAGGAGAATTCCTAACATGAACAATTACACTATATATAAAAAAGTATGTGGACATCCCTTCAAATTAGTGGATTCGGCTATTTCAGCCACACCCTTGCTGACAAGATAATATTTTTTTTTAGCACACAGCCATGCAATCTTCATAGAATTGCCTTACTGAAGAGTACAGTGACTTTCAAAGTGTAACTGTCATAGGATGCCACCTCTCTAGTCCGTCAAATTTCTGCCCTGCTAGAGCTGCCCCGGTCAACTGTAAGTGCTGTTATTGTGAAGTGGAAACGTCTAGGAGCAACAACGGCTTAGCAACGAAATGGTAGGCCACACAAAGTCACAGAACTGGACCGCCAAGTGCTGAAGCGTGTAAAAAATATAGTCTGTCCTCGGTTGCAACACCCACTACCGAGTTCCAAACTGCCAATTTCCACTAGATGTTGGAACATTGCTGCGGGGACTTGCTTCCTTTCAGCCAAATTCAAAAGTATTTATTTATATAGCCCTTCTTACATCAGCTGACATATCAAAGTGCTGTACAGAAACCCAGCTTAAAACCCCAAACAGCAAGCAATGCAGGTGTAGAAGCACGGTGGCTAGGAAAAACTCCCTAGAAAGGCCAAAACCTAGGAAGAAACCTAGAGGGGAACCAGGCTGTGAGGGGTGACCAGTCCTCTTCTGGCTGTGCCGGGTGGAGATTATAACAGAACATGGCCAAGATGTTCAAATGTTCATAAATGACCAGCATGGTCAAATAATAGTAATCACAGTGTACAGGTCAGGGTTCCATAGTCGCAGGCAGAACAGTTGAATCTGGAGCAGCAGCACAGCCAGGTGGACTGGGGACAACAAGGAGTAATCATGCCAGGTAGTCCTGAGGCATGGTCCTAGGGCTTAGGTCGTGAGTGAGTGAGTGAGTGAGAACTTAAATTCACATAAACTACTGCAGCATAAATACTGGAGGCTGAGACAGGAGGGGTCAGGAGACACTGTGGCCCCGCCACAAGAGCATTAGTGAGGTTGGGTACTGATGTTAGGTGATTAGTAGCTTTCTCCTGGCATCCACCAAAGCCAGATTCGTCCGTCGGACTGCCAGATGGTGAAGCGTGATTCGTCACTCCAGAGAACGCGTTTCTACTGCTCTAGAGTCCAATGGCGGCAAGCTTTACACCACTCCAGCCAACGCTTGGCATTGTGCATGGTGATCTTAGGCTTGCGTGTGGCTGCTCAGCCATTGAAACCCATTTCATGAAGCTCCCAACGTTATTGTGCTGACATTGGATTGGCCGTAGACCATGCTGGTCATTTATGAACATTTGAACATCTTGGCCATGTTCTGTTATAATCTCCACCCGGCACAGCCGTGGCACAGCCGTGGTGAAACTAATAACAGACACATTCTTGTATTTTTCTTGTCTATATTGAATACATTATTTAAACATTCACAGTGTAGGTTGGAAAATATATGTAGGTTGGAAAATGTAACCCCTCGGCTAATCTCACGCTCGTCGTAATGACTGGACCAGGGCGCAGCGTGCGTAGAGTTCCACATATTTTTTATAAATAGAAACTCAATAAACAAGACAATAAAGCACAAATGAAAGGTGAAGCTACTGGTGTGCACACAGGCAACTAACTGTAGACAAGATCCCACAAATCACAAATGAGGAAATGGCTACCTAAATATGATCCCCAATCAGAGACAACGATAAACAGCTGTCTCTGATTGGGAACCATACCAGGCCAACATAAACCATTAATCACCTAGATGACCCACCCTAGTCACTATCACGCCCCAACCAACATAGAGATTAAACAGCTCTCTATGGTTAGGGCGTGACAGTACCACCCCCCAAAGGTGCGGACTTCGACCACAAAACCTGACTCAATAGGGGTGGGTCTGGGTGGGCATCTACAAAGGATGACACAGGGCGTCAGGGGTGGCTCTGGTGCGGGGCGAAGTACCCACTCCGCTCGCAGATACATCATCCTCCATGGTGGCTCTGGTGCGGGGATCTTTGCCGGAAGCTCCGGACCGTGGGTCGTTGCTGGAGACACCGGACCGTGTGTCGGCGCCGGACCGTAGATCATCGCCGAAGGAACAGGACCGTAGATCGTCGCAGGAGACTATGGACTGCAGACCGTTGCTGGAGGCTCTGGACTGCTGACCGTCTCAGGAGGTTCCGCACTGTAGAACGTCTCAGGAGGTTCCGCACTGTAGAACGTCTCAGGAGGTTCCGGACTGTGGACCGTCGTTGGAGGTTTCGGACTGTGGACCGTCGTTGGAGGTTCCGGACTGGGAACCGTCGCCGGAAGCTCTGGACTGGGAACTGTCGCCGGAAGCTCTGGACTGGGAACTGTCGCCGGAAGCTCTGGACTGGGAACTGTCGCCGGAAGCTCTGGACTGGGAACTGTCGCAGGAAGCTCTGGACTGGGAACTGTCGCAGGAAGCTCTGGACTGTGGAGGCGCACTGGAGGCCTGATGCCGGTACAGGTGGCACCGGGCTGATGACACGCACCTCAGGGCGAGTGCGGGGAGGAGGCACAGGACGTACTGGACTGTGGAGGCGCACTGGAGGCCTGATGCGTGAGACCGGTACAGGTGGCACCGGGCTGATGACAAGCACCTCAGGGCGAGTGCGGGGAGCAGGAACAGGACGGACTTGACTGGGGAAACACACTTGAGGGAGAGTACAAGGAGCAGGAACATGACGCACCTGACTGGGAAAGCGCACTTGAGGGAGAGTGCGTAGAACCGGCGCAGGATGTACTGGACCCTGGAGGCGCACTGGAGACCAGGAGCGCTAAGCCGGCACAACCCGCCCTGGACAGATACCCACTTTAGCACGACAAGTGCGAGGAGCTGACACAGGACGTACTGGGCTGTGAAAGCGCACTGGAAACCTGGTGCGTATAGCCGGCATCAATTGTACCGGAACTTTAACACACTTCTCAGGACAAGTGCGAGGAACTGTCACAGATGGCATCGGACAGCTATCACGCTCCTCAGGGCGAATGCCGTGCATACCACGCCAAACCAACAGCTCTCTCTCTTCACTCT
The DNA here is from genome assembly GCF_045791955.1 of Oncorhynchus clarkii lewisi. Taxonomy (NCBI): domain Eukaryota; kingdom Metazoa; phylum Chordata; class Actinopteri; order Salmoniformes; family Salmonidae; genus Oncorhynchus; species Oncorhynchus clarkii. Next base: position 52,637,851 of record NC_092147.1, read on the forward strand.
CCTCCAATTTGTCCAATAACTCCTCGACAGACTCTGACTCACCCCTCAACTTTGCCGACTGCTCCATGTGCCCCCCCAAATATTGGGGTTTCTGTGGCCCACCTCCCCGACTTCGTCACTGTCCCTCTTTCGCTGCTTCCGCCTGCCTCCATGGCGGGCTCTTCTCTCCTGCTATTATGTCGTCCCAAGTCCAGGATGTTCTCTCCCTAATCCCCTCCACAGACCAGGATGCCATTATCTCCCAGGCAAGCTGCATGGTCCGTTGTTGGTGGGATCTTCTGTTACGCTCATCGTAATGAATGGACCAAGAGTAGAGTTCCACATATATTAATTAAATGAAACTTACCAAACAAAAACAAACAAGTACAAACAAAACGTGAAGCTACTGGTGTGCACACAGGCAACTAACTGTAGACAAGATCCCACAAACACAATGGGTAAAATGGCAACCTAAATATGATCCCCAATCAGAGACAACGATAAACAGCTGCCTCTGATTGGGAACCATATCAGGCTACCATAGACATACAATTCACCTAGATGACCCACCCTAGTCACTATCACGCCCCAACCAACATAGAGAATAAACAGCTTTCTATGGTCAGGGCGTGACAGCTAATGACTTCTCCAAAAGCGAATTGGAGTCAGGAGTCAGCTAACCTGGATTCCAATCAATGAGACAGATTGGAGATGTTGGTTGGAGCTGCCTTGCCCTATAAAAAAATACTCACAAAATCTGAGTTTGCTATTCACAAGAAGCATTGCTTGATGTGAATCATGCCTCGAACAAAAGAGACCTCAGAAGGCCTAAGATTAAGAATTGTTGACTTGCATAAAGCTGGAAAGGGTTACAAAAGTATCTCTAAAAGCCTTGATGTTCATCAGTCCACGGTAAGACAAAATGTCTATGAATGGAGAAAGTTCAGCACTGTTGCTCCTCTCCCTAGGCCATCCTGCAAAGATGACTGCAAGAACACAGTACAGAATGCTCAATGAGGTTAAGAAGAATCCTAGAGTGTCAGCTAAAGACTTACAGAAATCTCTGGAACATGCTAACATCTCTGTTGACGAGTCAACGATACGTAAAACACTAAACAAGAATGGTGTTCATGGTAGGACACCACAGAAGAAGCCACTGCTGTTCAACAAAACATTGCTACATGTCTGAAGTTTGCAAAAGTATACCTGGATGTTCCACAGCACTACTGGCAAAATAGTCTGTGGACAGAGTAAACTACAATTGAGTTGTTTGGAAGGAACACACAACACTATGTGTGGAGAAAAAAGGGCACAGCATACCTACATCAAAACCTCATCCCAACTGTAAAGTATGGTGGAGGGAGCATTGAGGTTTGGGGCTGCTTTGCTGCCTCAGGGCTTGGACAGCTTGCTATCATCGACGGAAAAATGAATTCCAAAGTTCATCAAAACATTTTGCAGGAGAATGTTAGACTACCTGTCTGCCAATTGAAGCTCAACAGAAGTTGGGTGATGCAACAGGACAGCGACCCAAAACACAGATGTAAATTAACAACAGAATGGCTTCAACAGAAGAATATACACCTTCTGGAGTGGCCCAGTCAGAGTCCTGACCTCAACCCGATTGAGATGCTGTGGCATGACCTCAGGAGAGCAGTTCACACCAGACATCCCAAGAATATTGCTGAACCGAAACAATTTTGTGAAGAGGAATGGTCCAAAACTCCTCCTGACCGTTTTGCAGGTCTGATCCGCAACTACAGAAAACGTTTGGTTGAGGTTATTGCTGCCAAAGGAGGGTCAACCAGTTATTAAATCCAAGGATTCACATACTTTTTCCCACCCTGCACTGTGAATGTTTACACAGTGTGTTCAAGAAAGACATGAAAACGTATAATTGTTTGTGTGTTATTAGTTTAAGCAAACTGTGTTTGTACATTGTTGTGACTTAGATGAAGATCAGATCAAATTGTATGACCATTGTATGACCAATTAATGCAGAAATCCAGGTATTTCAAAAGGGTTTACATAAGTTTTCTTGCCACTAATTTGTCATGTAGTGTATACTGTATCTATAAATTACTTTATATGTTTACACTACATCTTTGGCAAAGCCTGCCTCCCATTACAGAGTCATCTGTGAAGAACTTTAAGGTTCTATCAGTAGGCTGACATTCAAAAAAGTATGGTATGTATTTGTTATGCAGGTTTGACCCCAAGTTCAGAATGAAGCATAAGCTCCTTCTCCAGTGTACCTGAGGATTGTCCTCTCTCTTTAGTCTCGGTGCTGGAGGCAGAGGAGGGGTCCTGCTCACCAACATCTTCTGCCCCAATCCCCCCCGTGCTTTAACAGTCTGGAAACAGAGGGAGGAAAACAACGCTCTTAAAACATGAACAATGAAAGTAACAGAGTTATACATGTAGAATTACTTCAATTATGAAAAGGGAACAAGTCACTTTCCCATCCAAACTGTCCTGCTGACCCCACAAAATGTATTAATTTCCCTGAAAATGGACGATACAATTCTAGTATCGTAACTTCCCACCCAAACCGTGGTGCTGACCTTGGTGTCGGAGGTTAGGCCGCTGATTTGCAGTGTCTGCACCGATGCCGGGGCCGTGATGACAATGCCCGTCAACATGCCTGTGGGCTGGCCGCTTTTGGCGGCGCAGGGCTGGCCATTGATGATGCGCACCTGGTGGATGAGCCCGGCGCTGGAGGGCAGCGAGGAGGGGCTCAGCTTGTTGGTCAGCATCACCGGGCCTCGCTGGAGCAGCTGGAGCGCCGTCATCATGGGCCGAAGGGGCGCTGGGGCAATGGGCACGCTGTTGGGCTTCGCCCGGACCTGAGTTGGGAGGATAGGGGTCAGAGGTTAGCCAATCATTCATCAGGTGTCATATTGGAGCTTATGGGTCTTCACAAATGTGTGTAAAAGAGACCGACCAGGGAAAGGTAATTCCAATGTGGTGCTCTGAGGTATCACTGTAGATGGAGGCATACAGTGGGGCAAAAAAGTATTTAGTCAGCCACCAATTGTGCAAGTTCTCTCACTTAACAAGATGAGAGAGGCCTCTAATTTTCATCACAGGTACACTTCAACTATGACAGACAAAATGAGAAAAAAAATCCAGAAAATCACATTGTAGGATTTTTAATGAATTAAATTAACAGGTGCCATTAATACAGGTAACGAGTGGAGGACAGAGGAGCCTCTTAAAGAAGAAGTTACAGGTCTGTGAGAGCCAGACATCTTGCTTGATTGTAGGTGACCAAATACTTATTTCCACCATAATTTGCAAATTAATTAATTAAAAATCCTACAATGTGATTAGTTGAAGTGTACCTATGATGAAAATTACAGGCCTCTCATCTTTTTAAGTGGGAGAACTTGCACAATTGGTGGCTGACTAAATACTTTTTTGCCCCACTGTACTATATAATCACAGTCTCTACTTAACTATGAACACTTAGGTAAGGAAGGTGTCAGTAAAAGTTACAACCCAAAAATTGAGCTGTTAAATGAACCTGCGATAGGTTGTGAAATGTAAGCGGTCATTCATTTCACCATCAAAACCAGAAAAAAATGGTGACCTTGGTGGTTTTGCTGATGTTCCTTTTGGCTTTGCTGGTGTTCCTAACCCTTACAAGCAGGACGTCACTTGTGCTCTTGACAAGGATGGCTGTGTAGTTGAGTAGCTCCGTGGAACTGAAATGATTTTGGCAATGCTATTTACCCATTTTGGGGCATAGTTATACAAGTGAAAGGCAGATTTTTGTTACAACGAAAATTAACAGTTCTAAACTGGATAGCCGCAAATCACAGCGTACAAAGGATTCACTGCAGACACAACTGTCCAAGCTTAGCAAGGAAATTGAGGCTGCCTACAGGCCAGATATGCCAGACTCTGCAACTTGCGAGCCCACTCTGACCTTTCTTGACTCTGAAATCAGAGCAATTTGTTTGTCCACCCAAAATACTGAACAAGACACATCAGAAATTAAGACCACAGTGTAGTGTTGGGTTCTGAGAATATGAAAATATACTTATGTCACTGATGGAGTGCTGAGGTTTAGAGGCTCTACACCAGCGGAACCCAGCGACAACATTCCGCTGAAAAGGCAGCAGGCGAAATTTAAAAATATTTTTGGGAAATATGTAACTTTCAAACATTAACAAGTGCAATACAGCAAATGAAAGATAAACATCTTGTTAATCTACCCATCGTGTCCGATTTAAAAAATGCTTTACAGAGAAAACACAACATATGTTAGGTCATTGCCAAGTAAAAAAAAACAGCCATTTTTCCAGCCAAAGATAGGAGTCACAAAAAGGAGAAATATAGATTAAATTAATCACTAACCGTTGATGATCTTCATCAGATGACACTCATAGGACATCATGTTACACAATACATGTATGTTTTGTTCGATTATGTGCATATTTATATCCAAAAATCGCAGTTTACATTGGCGCATTACATGCAGTAATGTTTTGATTCCAAAACATCCGGTGATTTTGCAGAAATACTCATAATAAACATTGGTAAAAGATACAAGTGTTATTCACAGAATTAAAGATAAACTTCTCCTTAATGCAACCGCTGTGTCAGATTTAAAAAAAACTTAATGGAAAAAGCATAATTTGAGAACGACGCTCAGAACCCAAAACAGCCAGAGGAATATCAGCCATTTTGGAGTCAACAAAGTTAGAAATAACACCATAAATATTCACTTACCTTTGCACTCCCAGGAATCCCAGTTCGACAATAAATGACTGATTTGTTCCATAAAGTCCATCATTTATGTCCAAATAGCCACTTGTTGTTAGCGTGTTCAGCCCAGTAATCCATCTTCATGAGGCGCAGGCACTATGTCCAGACAAAAACTCGAAAAGTTCCGTTACAGTCCTTTAGAAACATGTCAAACGATATATGGAATCAATCTTTAGGATGTCTTTAACATAAAACATCAATAATGTTCCAACCGGAGAATTCCTTTGTCTGAAGAAAAGCACTGGAACGAGAGGTAACTCTGTCGGGAGCGCACGTCATGAGACCAAGGCACTCTGCAGACCACTGACTCAAAGAGGTCTCATGAGCCCCTCCTTTATAGTAGGATCATCATTCAAGTTTCTAAAGGCGGTTGACATCTAGTGGAAGCCCTAGGAAGTGCAACTTTATCCATATCTCAATGTGTATTCGGTAGGCCAAGCTTTGAAAAACTACTAACCTCAGATGTCCCACTTCCTGGTTGGATTTTTCTCAGGTTTTCGCCTGCCATATGAGTTCTGTTATACTCACAGACATCATTCAAACAGTTTTAGAAACTTCAGAGTGTTTTCTATCCAATACTAATACTAATATGCATATATTAGCATCTGGGACAGAGTAGGAGGCAGTTCACGCTGGGCACACTATTCATCCAAAAGTGAAAATGCTGCCCCCTATCCCAAAAAGGTTAAGGGTTATAAGAGGAAGGTATATAGTGTGTGCAACTAAGCTTGGAATGTGTTGAGTGCAGGGAAGCGATTACATGTGGCAGGCATTGGTAAGGGGAGAGAGCCATGGATTGGTGATGGAGGGGGGTTGAGGTCAGGTCAGCTTAAGGGATAAATAAAAGTGTATGGCCGGTATCACTAGTGTCCTGCCTAGCAGTAAAGAACGATGTTTGTACAGAAGGGTAGGAGGAGACTCAGCCTATGAGGAAAGGTTGTGTGAAAATGTTTTTGTCTAATGCAGCTGTATTGAACATCTGGGCACAATAAACTTGGTTAAGCTTTCATTGTGTTCGTAAAGGTTTTTACTTTGAGTATTAGAACCTAACAGTTGGCGTCACGAGCTGGGTTCACCACGATTTGTAGTCAAACCAGAGAGTCCAGATGAGTGGAGCAGGAGCTGGCAACAAACAAGGTAGGCACAGTTCCTACAACTGTTTCCACTCATTTTGATATCTTGGGGAGATGAGAATCGTAGGCTGAACAATTATAGGATACGGACCTAGAGAGCCTGAGTTTATTCGGTAGGCCCATTGTGTAATATAAATATCAAATAAAATCTTATTGGTCACATACACATGGTTAGCAGATGTTAATGTGCTAGTTAGTGTAGCGAAATGCTTGTGCTTCTAGTTCTGACAGTGCAGTAATATCTCACAAGTAATCTAACAATAACACAACAACTCCCTTATACACACAAGTGTAAAGGGATGAATAAGAATATGTATATAAAAATATATGGACGATCAATGGCCGTGCGGAATAGGCAAGATGCAGTAGATGGTATAGAGTACAGTATATACATATGAGATGAGTAATAGGGTATGTAAACATTATATAATGTGGCATTGTTTAAAGTGACTAGTGATACATTTATTACATCCAATTATTAATTATTAAAGTGGCTAGAGATTTGAGCCTGTATGTTGGCAGCAGCATTTTTGGCCTTCCTGTGACATCGGATGATGTAGGTGTCCTGGAGGGCAGGTAGTTTGCCCCCAGTGATGCGTTGTGCAGCCCGCACTACCCTCTGGAGAGCTTTACGGTTGTTGTGATACAGCCCGGTGTAGGGTAGGTTCCATAAGGATAGGTCCCGAGTGGAGGTTTTCCTCTGCGATATCCAGGTAAAAAACAGGTCTAGGGTGGGATCCTTCAAGGATAGGTCCCGAGTGGAGGTTTTCCTCTGCAAGATCCAGGAGTGACAATACAGTGTATGGTAGGTTCCAAATTAGGATAGGTCCCTAGTGGGGGTATTCCCCTGTGAGATCTGTAAAAGGGACAAAAGTCCCAGCTGCAGGGAGTTTTTGTAAGACTAGAGTTCTAGAAGCTAGTGAGTAAAAAAGAAAAGAAAAATGAAGATATTCTAACACTGTTTGAGTTACGTGTAGTAGCAGTAGCAATACGGAGAGAGGTTGGTTTATGCCCTATGGGGAGGGGGTGGAAATAGGAAAACAAAGTGTGAATAATTTTGGTAATGTGGGTTATCAACAACAGTGATATTTGGGGCGCATTACTGGAATAAAACATGAAGTAATCCGTATTCTCCAGTAATACATTTGCAGACGCTATAGTATAGGTTCTAATACAAGGTATTAAGTGCCGTGACCAAATCATTATTATCCGGGGAAGTGGGCAGCGCTACCTTGGAAAATGGTTAATAGTAGGTGTCTATTATAGACGGGAGTGAAGAAATCTAAAACACCCTAGACACAGTCGAGAGAGGTTTGGGAATAACTATTTATATTAGAGGTCGACCGAATAATAGGCATGGCTGATTAATTAGGGCTGATTTCAAGTTTTCATAACAATCGGTAATCAGCCTTTTTGGACGCCGATTATGACCAATTACATTGCAATCCACGAGGAGACTGCGTGGCAGGCTGACCAGCTGTTACCCGAGTGCAGCATCAAAAGGACCTTAAGTTGCTGGATAGTATTAAACTTATCTTATAAAAAACAATCAATCTTCACATAATCACTAGTTAACCTAGTAATATCATCAACCATGTGTGGTTATCTAGCTTGTTCTGTGTTGCATATAATCAAATGTGGGGCCTGTTAATTTGTCATCGAATCACAGCCTACTTCAACTTCGCCAAACGGGTGATGATTTATCAAAAGCGCATTCGTGAAAAAAGCACAATCGTCGCACAAATGTACCTAACCATAAACATCAATGCCTTTCTTAAAATCAATACACAAGTATATTTTTTAAACCTGCATATGTAGTTAAAAGAAATTCATGTTAGCAGGTAATTGTGTCACTTATCTTGCGTTCAGTGCAAGCAGAGTCAGGGTATATGCAGCAGTTTGGGCAGCCTGGCTCGTTGCGAACTGTGTTAAGACCATTTCTTCCTAACAAAGACAGTAATTAATTTGCCAGAACATAATTATGAAATACGCTACGGTTCCATATTCCACTGAAAGAATATATTCCACTGAAAGAATTTCTACATTTTAACCTGCGTGTCGTGATTGCGTTTGGTATGGGGAGACAAAATACATTTATGCACGATGGCACACGCGCGCAGCCGGTTTGGGTTCCATGTTAGCAATGCTTGAGGCACAGCGCTGTTTATGACTTCAAGCCTATCAACTCCCGAGATTAGGCTGGCAATACTAAAGTGCCTATAAGAACATCCAATAGTCTATGAAATACAAATGGTATATGAAATACAAATGGTATAGAGAGAAATAGTCCTATAATAACTACAACCTAAAACTTCTTAATTGGGAATATTGAAGACTCATGTTAAAAGGAACCACCAGCCTTCATATGTTCTCATGTTCTGAGCAAGGAACTTAAACGTAAGCTTTTTTACATGGCACATATTGCACTTTTACTTTCTTCTCCAACATGGTGTTTTTGCATTATTTAAACCAAATTGAACATGTTTCATTACTTATTTGAGACTAAATTGATTTTATTTCTGTATTATATCAAGTTAAAATAAAAGTGATCATTGTTCATTCAGTATTGTTGTAATTGTCATTATTACAAATATATATATATGAAAATCGTCCGATTAATCGGTATCGGCTTTTTTGGTCCTCCAATAATCGGTATCGGCAATGAAAAAATTATAATCGGTCGACCTCTAATTCATATGGCGACATACGGCCCCGATTCTCCAAGCGGAGCTAGAGGATTTTAATAAAGCCATGGAGTCGCTGAAAGAAGCGCACGAGCATTCTACCAATTCAGCTCGAATATGGGGAATTAATAGATGTACTTAGCTACCAAAAGGCTGGGTACGTGAGTACATTGATAGAATTTGTACTTCGGCGTTGATGGCAGGTTTGAAACCTGTGATCAAAACGACAGTTGTGGGGGTTGTGGATATAATAGAGGAAGATGTTTTGAGAGTGGAATATAACTCCGCTCACTTCGCAGATGTGCGAGGGGTTAATACGGCCACAGTGAAAGTCAATAACAGTGGTTTCAATGGCCAAGGTAAGACAAAGAAACTTAGAAAAAAAACATCAAAGCGTAAGGAGATAGATGTGGGACTAAAACAGGGCGCTATCGGACATTGTAAGAATAAGGTGATACTGGAACCTGCTGCAGTCGAAGGAAATGCCGCAATACAAGTGTTTGCATCTTTTACAAAAGAGCAACAACAAATCCTTTTGAGAGTAGCAGGAGAGGAAATGTCACAGGTTCAATCGATAGTGGTTCATAGAGATTACAGTTTCTTGTTTTTATGTGAAGGAAGACGTATGAGATCACATCTTACCCAACTTTTTAGTAGAGGCCAGGGATCAAATATCGCAGATTCCCTAAGATGAGAAAATGGCTAAATTTGCCAGAGGAAAACGTACTTTGGGTTGAAGAATCTAGGCAAAATGTCAGGGGAATGGATTCCAGAGGTAACACATTTTAATTATCTGGCCAAACACTCCTTGCAAACTCAGAAAGCCTTGTTTCTCATGAGACATTTTATGTGGTTTTATTCTGAAATAGATTTCTAGAATGTACGAAAGGGTAGAGGGGTAACGAGGAATTAGCAAAGGGGATACTAAACCTAAAATGAACTTTTTTTTATAGTTAGTTCATAAACATTGTGGTGCAGTGGTTATGGAGAATAGTACATGCTAAAGATACATAAACAATACATAAACATCAAGGGTGGTGTGAAGTCAATATGTTTTTGGGTTTCATGGAACATATTAGTGATCATTGTTCCAGAGTCGGGACTGATGTATATTGACTAAATTATTTGAGAATGTTTTAGTATGTTTATAACTGTAGAAGTGCATTAGGAGTAGTGACTAGCGTGTTATGGGTTCGATGGACTGATATATGTGCAAATGTATCTGTAGCAGGAGGAGAGGTGTTTGAGACAGAATGTTTACATAGGGCTGTTAAGTGGGATGGAACGTGACTGCAGTGAAGATCTGAGGGGGCTCATAAATTAAGGTCATGGTGGTAGAGGGGTATCATTCCCAGAGACTATGTATATTGTTACAGGAGATCGCTCATAGGAGGGAGGACAGCTAACTGTTAAGTTAAATTGAACATTACACATACCCAGGTCATGGTGAGAGTAGAAAAGATAGTGGTAATGGTAAACTTTCAAGAAACCTGTAACTCAGTGTTTTGTTAGATTGGATATTCTTCCAACTCATTAATCTCGTTCCCAATTTCTAACAGCCGGAAAACACTTGACAGATTACATGCAGTAGTTATTCTCACGGCAGTCGCTGTAGGGACCGTAATTGAAGGAGGCTATAGTCATGGGCCATGTTAGTAGTTGCAGGGGTTACTTTAGTAGCATTGTTGGGAAAACAGTTTATGAAGACTCATGGATTGGTAACTGGTAACTGGGAGACCGATGGGAGTACAGGGGAGGCTATTACTTAAATGTCACAAATTAGTGATCTTGCTATAACAGGAGAGTTTACGTTGTCAGGAAATGACCCATGTGTTGCAGTGTGTATGTCCTCAGGTGAAAGCAGCACATAAGGAGCCAGAGATAACTAAGGGCATGGGCTGAATTCTGGAGATTGAGTGTACATCAAGATACACCAGGCAGGGATGTTGGGACAGCGTTGGTCTGATCCACACACAGTACTCCATACAGCACCTGCAGCGGTAAAGATCATCATGTTTCTCCTTGGTGGGTGCATAGTTCTCACGTGAAGTTAGGTCCAGCTGCATAATGGGTGAGCTTGAAGACACCATGACAGAGGAAGCGGGGCTAAAGAGAGAGAGAGAGAGAGACTAGATTCCACTGTAAGACCTGCAGATGGGTTGGGTCTGGGAGCTACTTTAACATCATAGTTGGGATAGCTGCTTTATTGGTTAATGCATCATATGAAAGAGGATAGATGTTGGGGTAATTGTACTCTAAACAACATTTTGAAGGCATTCTTGTGAAAGCATATACAGTGCTGAGTTACCTCAAGAGGATGTGGTGTTGATTAGGGATACGCACTTGCCTATCAGGTGACTTGTCTATCAGGTGACAATGGAGGAGATGGGGAACAAAGTGAAATGACATAGCTTGGGAACATCTCTCGGAACCTGGGGCCGGAAAGGGGAAGACTGAGCGAAAGCATGAGGAGGCTTTTTAGGGCATTCATTTTTGTGGAATCCAGCAGTAAAGTATCCTGAAGGCATGGAGTCAGGTGAAGAGAGAGTGGGAATTGTCATGGTCTCAAACTTTGGTTTTCATGCATATATAATTATGCACAGCTTACCACATCGTTAACCACACTAGGGTAGGGGGCACTATTTTCACCACCGGATGAAAAGCGTGTCCAGAGTAAACTGCCTGTTACTGAGGCCCAGAAGCTAGGATATGCATATAATTGGTAGATTTGGATAGAAACCACTCTAAAGTTTCGAAAACTGTTAACATAATGTATGTGAGCATAACAGAACTGAAATGGCAGGTGAAACCCTGAGGACAACCCCCCCCCCCCAAAAAAAATGTAATCCTACCACTGATTTCAATGGCTGGCACTTTTATAATAGGGCAAAATTGTGCCTGATTGCAGTTCCTATGGCTTCCACTAGATGTCAACAGTCTTTAGAAAGAGTTTCAGGCTGGTTTTTGGAAAAATTTGCCAGAAATGGTTGTTTTTCTAGGTGGCTCCTAAAATCCCTATCTTCTTCTGTTGGCAGTCCAAAAGGTCCCAGTTACATTACAAATGGTCATTTTGTTTGACAATGTCCTTCTTTATATCCATAAAAACTCAGTTTAGCTGGCGTGCTTCAGTCAATAATCCACTCGGTTTCCCTCCTTCAAAATGCATACAAAATTAATCCCAAACGTTACCAATAAACTTATCCAAACAAGTCAATCAACGTTTATAATCAAACAATAGGTACCTTAATACGCAAATAAACGATAAAATTTAAGACAGAGAATCGTTTGTCTTTACCGGAGAAAAATACCAAAGAACGCGCTCTCATTCACGCGCTTGGAAACACTACAGCCAAAATGGGAGCCACCTAGAAAAACAACCATTTCTGGCAAATTTTTCCAAAAACCAGCCTGAAACTCTTTCTAAAGACTGTTGACATCTAGTGGAAGCCATAGGAACTGCAATCAGGCACAATTTTGCCCTATTATAAAAGTGCCAGCCATTGAAATCAGTGGTAGGATTACATTTTTTTTTGGGGGGGGGTTGTCCTCAGGGTTTCACCTGCCATTTCAGTTCTGTTATGCTCACATACATTATGTTAACAGTTTTCGAAACTTTAGAGTGGTTTCTATCCAAATCTACCAATTATATGCATATCCTAGCTTCTGGGCCTGAGTAGCAGGCAGTTTACTTTGGACACGCTTTTCATCCGGACGTCAAAATACCGCCCCCTATCCCAAAGAAGTTAAGCTTTCATAGTATTTGTAGAGTTTTTTTCTCTGAGAATTAGAACCTAAAAGTAGGAAATGGAAGGAACATTTATTCGCTGACCACCCGCTTTAGAGAAGCAGAGGACCATGTTGCAACATAGGAGAATGGTGCCGTCTCAACGAAAGGTCAGCTAGATTAAATCCATAAAGAATTTAAAAAATGACAGGACCATGTTGATAACTTGGATAACAGAGGGCATCGCTGTAATATTAAAATCCTGGGTGTTCCCGAGATGGTAGAAATCAAAGACATGATACAGTTCCTACAGAGGAAAATCCCAAATGTGCTGGAATGCCAGTTTGAGAGGTCACTTGTGGTACAGAGGGCACATAGATTCCCCCCTGGCCCGCCGAGAAGAGACCCGAAAGAGGGATGCCGGCCACAGCCCATTATGTTCGACATGCTATGTTACCAGGTGAAGGAATAAATTCTCAGAACAGCAAGAGATAAGACAGGTGACACGGCAGGGATCTACAATTATGTTCTTCCCAGACTATTCTAAACGAGTTAACGACCGGAGGATGGCATTCAAACATGTCAAAATCGATCTAAAATTGCGGAAGATCGAGTTCATGCGTTTTCTGTGTTTTCCTGCTACACTGGAGACCAAACTCAATGGAGCCAAGATCACACGTTTGACTGACAAGACGAAACATCAGCCTTCATCCAGAGAAGATCTGCCAGGGAGGTCCGCTGAATCCAGAATTATATTGGATGTAGGACTATAAGTGCCTTTGACTTTGCATTGCTTTGATTAGACTCAGCCCTAGAGCTGGATTTGACTGGACTGTTTCTTACCAGTAGGTTATTTTTTATTTTTTTGGTTTGTTCAACATCACACTAGCTAGCTGGCTAATGTTAGCTAGTCAGATAACTTGCGAAAATAGCAATTTTCGTAAATTAACTTTATGACAAAAATTATGCACTAACGTTTGTCTCTACATTAACTAACATATTCCTCTCAATTGTAAATATTTTGCTTGACTCATTATGACGTTATAAGAACTTACATCTGGTTCCACCATAATGTTTTGTCCGCCATATTTGTTGAAGAACGCCACAAAGGCAAGGGTCGCTCGCTTCAAAATTCATAATTGGAACCACTCGATATGATTGGTCATATAAAAACCTTGTGACCCAAATGCATGATGAGTTTTCTAACTCCCACTTGTGGTGGTCTGGAGCAATGAAGCTGTGACTCTGGGTAACCCCTAAGTCCCGCGGTGCAAGTTCGCAACTTTTAAAGGAGGAACCACTGTACATCTCAGGGTATACTGGACAAACAAAAGTTGGATAGATTTTTTGCAGACATGAATTTAGCCCAACTCTCAGATAAGGATAGAGATTATTTAGATGCACTACTTAGGGTTGAGGAGTAAGTTTGAAGACAACGAAATCCTTTTCTACCCAAGCTACGGATGAGTAGCTGTGTCTAAGCGGGTGAATTCAAGACGGACCCCCTTAGCATCCAATCCCAGCGAATCGTGGTATCTAAAAGGTTTCATTCCTATGCTGTGAGCTCTGAGCTACAGAGCTGTCTGTCCTCAGGGAACAGACTCCTAAGCCAAAAGGACACTGACATCGGGAGGACGATCAGAGAGGTGCGTCAGAGAGGTGCGCCGGAGAGGTGCGTCATCGAGCAACCTGAACGTTCCCCTGAACGGTCCACGCAGAGAATCCTCGGAGATCATCCCCACGTAATTACATAATTATATTCTGACCCATAAGAGCGGCAGTTTGGGGCAAGGCTAGGGTTAGAATAAGCATAGCTGACAAATTCACCCAAATGTATATTTTTCTTGTGTACTTTCTTTTTTCTCTCTCTCTTTGAAATCCCCATTTTGGTAACACGCGCCATAGTGTGTTGGCCCATTATACTAAGTTCTAATCAATAGCCTATAATGTGTTTTGTCTATATGTATCTTTTATCATCATGTATCTTTTATTATCATCAAATATTCAACTAAGATTGGTGTGGTACGAACTCATTGGTGAGACCTGGGTCCGTGCAGATTCACAGGCTATACGACGTTCAGAACGAGATTGGTAGAGGTAACTGGTTAATTAGCGGCTGTTGTAAAATCGATATTCTGATATTCTTTGAGTTAATTTGGGAAATAGAAACTCAATAAAAACTAGTTTTCCCATGGTGCCCCAGGTTAATGAGTTAATAATTGCTTGATTCTGTTAATCATGCAATTAGAAACTTGTAATCATTCGATGAGCAACAGTCTGAGCATTAACTAATACAACGTCACGACAGTAGTATCATTAACCTGGCTTTATCCCCCACCGTTACAGCTCAGATAACCTTACAACACATAAATACAGTGTGCTGTCCAGGACTCGAGCACTTTGTCATTAGATGCTGCCAAAGCCTTTTATTGTGTGGAATGGGGCTATATTTTTAAATCTCTTACAACAGTTGGCTTTGGGGAGAACTTTGTGAATTGGATAAAATGTTATATGGCACTCCTTATGCCTGCGTTTTAACAAATGGTCTCATACCCAACCCTTTCCAGTTACATAGAAGTACAAAACAAGGATGCCCTTCAAGCCCCAGTTTATTTGTGCTAGCTTTGGAACCCCTGGCCCAGAAACAGAGGTAACCCACTTATTCATGGTGTTATGGTGGGCAACATTCAGCATAAGCTCATGCTTTTATACAGATGACATGTTACTTTTCTTGTCTCAACCTGAGATATCTGTCCCTGATTTACGACACTGCTGAGGAATTTACATCATCTAGTTATCATATTAACTGGCATAAATCTGAGGCTCATCTTTTATCTGGCTTAAGCCCATCCAATTTCTTCAACCAATAGAAATGTACATGGTCCCCTTAGGGCAGGGGTGTCAAAGTCAAATGGACGGAGGGCCAAATAAAAAAATCAGCTACAAGACGAGGGCCGGACTGTTCGAATGTTCATTGAAAAATTTTTAAATGACGCATATAGTCTAGTGAACCTAATTGAACCTACTGAAAACCTAACAAATATATTACAATATGATCAGATAAATAAAGCAATATTTTCTTATGGCTCTGTCAGTAATCTTTAATTTTCAACAGACACAAAAGACAAATTTCCTTTATATAAATATCCCCATAACATGAACATTAAATGAAAGAAACCGGTATTCAAGGCACCATCAGTAGACTATATTTTCTATTTTAGCAAAAGTGGGCTAAATTTACTTCAAAGAAAAAACAATAATAGCAATTTTCTATCATCCACTCAACTGAAATATTTTAAAAATATAATTGGATTGAAATACAAAAAAATAAAGTGCAAAAATCTATTAATCAAAAACAACACTTTGTTTAAGGAGAAGTAACATGCAGTGAAAACAAATATTAAATTTTAACTTTTAAACTTGAACTGAGTAAAAACTCTAAATATGTGATTGCACAGTAATGTTCACTTGTTTGAGGTTGAGGGTGATACTTGGTGGTGTCCCATCTTTTCCACAAGTTCATCAATGTTCGGGGTAAGGCTCTGAGCTGAAGAAATCCTCAGAATTGAGTGGAGGTGTTCAGCAGTAAGTCGACTTCTGTGTGATGTTTTGTTCAGGTTCATCAAAGAAAACAGTTGTTCACACAGGTATGTGCTGCCAAACATAGACAACGTTTGAGCAGCCTGGATGCGCAGCTGGGGCATTGTGCCGGGGAGGAAACGGGCGAACTCCGCAGCACCCACTGCCGCATATTTTGCCCTCAGTGCATCATTGCATTGGAGGTCAATCAACTCCATTTGGAGGTTTGGTGGTGAGCTTTCCACGTCAACAGCAAATGGGTTACCGAGCAGTTCCAACCTGCTTTTTTGTGCTTCAAAGTCAGCAAATCGGCGTCGAAAGTCAGCGGCAAGCATACCTATTTTATCAGCCAACTGTGTGCTCGGGAACGCACTGGTAGAGAGCTTCTCTTTCATGGTCTGGCAGCTGGGAAAGTGGCTCAAATTTTCTTTCCGCATCTGCGTCTCCCACAGAGTCAGTTTGGTTTTAAATGCCTTCACTGTACTGTACATATCAGAGATGACACGATCCCGACCCTGCAGCTGCAAGTTTATTGCATTCAGATGACTCGTAATGTCACACAGAAAAGCCATTTCACACAGAAACATTTCGTCTCGGAGTTGTGTTGTGTCTTTCCCTTTGCTGTCCAAGAACAGACAAATCTCCTCACGAAGCTCGAAACATCTTTGAAGCACCTTTCCCTGGCTTAGCCATCGCACCTCTGTGTGATAAGGCAAATCACCATGCTCCGTTTCTAACTCCGTCAGAAATGCCTTGAACTGGCGGTGATTCAAACCTTTGGCTCTGATAAAGTTAACTGTGCGCGTGATGATGCTCATTACATGCTCCATTTTCAAGGCTTTACCGCACAACGCTTCCTGGTGTATGATACAATGATAAGCTGTCAGCTCACCTGTCGCGTTTTCCTCTTGCATCTTTTCCCGTATCTTCGCCACCAGTCCGCTCCTGTGTCCACACATCGCAGGTGCTCCGTCGGTTGTCAAACCCACGAGTTTTTCCCAAGGCAGCTCCATCTCATTTACACATCTTGACACCTCTTCATACAAATCATGCCCCGTAGTTGTGCCATGCATAGGACGTAAAGCCAAAAACTCCTCTGTCACGCTTAGGTTGGAGTCCACTCCGCGGATGAAAATTGACAACTGGGCAATGTCAGAAATGTCGGTGCTCTCATCCACAGCCAAGGAATATGCAATAAAATCTTTTCCCTTTTTCACAAGCTGCTCTTTTAGATTGATGGACAACTGGTCTACTCTCTCGGCAATGGTGTTTCTGCTCAGACTCACATTTAAAAAGAGTTGCCTTTTTTCTGGGCAAACTTCGTCACAAACTTTAATCATGCAGTTTTTGATGAAATCCCCCTCCGTAAATGGCCGGGCTGATTTAGCGATCTCTTCTGCCAAAATAAAACTGGCCTTGACAGCAGCCTGGCCTTGTGATTTGGCTTTTTTGAACAGAGCCTGTCGAGATTTGAGGCCTCGTTTTAATTCCTCTGCCTTTTGTAGCCTTTGTTCCATGTCCATATTCTTGTTTTTGTCCGCGTGTTTCGTTTCATAATGTCGTCTCAGATTATACTCTTTCAGTACCGCCACACTTTCTCCACACAGAAGACACACAGGTTTTCCAGCTACCTTCGTGAACATATACTCCGACTCCCACCTTGTTTGAAACCCCCGGTTCTCAGTATCCACCTTCCGTTTTGCCATTTTTGATGGGTATCTGAAAGTTAATTTTACTGTGATGCTGACGACTGCTGTGCCAATAAATATTGAAATGAAGCAGCCTACTGCTCGGTGCGTCACCTTTGCATTGTGGGAAATGTAGTATTGGTGCGTGTAAAAGATCTGCGGGCTGCCGGCTTGCTGCGGGCCGGTTCTAATAATAAATCAAGATCATCCCAGGGGCCGTAAAAAACCTTCTTGCGGGCCGGATGTGGCCCGCGGGCCTTGACTCTGACATATGTGCCTTAGGGTATCAAATACCTTGGCATACTAATAACACCCAGCCACAGGGATATTGTTGGAGAGAATATAAAAACCGTTACTTTTAAACATGAAGAATGGCTTTGCTAAATGGTCAAAAATATATATTTCATTATGGGGTCAAATTAATTATATTAAAATGTTGCTGGCACCTGTAATATATTATCTTCTAGTTCATCTCCCTCTATATATTCCAGATTCTTACTTTAAAGATATTGACAGGCATGTCCTAGATTTTCTTTGGGGTAACTCACAGATCCATTTAGGTATAAAAAAGACATTCCCCCCCACACCCAAAAGGTGGATATGGTATCCATAACTTCAGGGGGTACTACTGGGCTATCAATGTCAAACATATCAGTATGTGGTTACCATATTGGAAGGGAGGGGCTAAACCAGGCTGGTACCAGATAGAGTCTGAGGCCTGTGGGGGAGTCTCGCCCTGGCTTGGACCACAACTGATGGATCACCCCAATGTTACAAACACCCGAACCTTGTGGGGTAAGGTACATAGAGCTGGACACTGGGACCTTCATACATCGCCTCAGGCCCCTCTGTGGCAAAATAAGAGTATCCTAATTGGAAGTAAAACCATTTTTGGGGTACAGTGGCAACAACTAGGAATCAATTATCTGTTGGATCTATTTGATGAGCATTCTAAGCAATTCTTAAGCTTTTCCCAAATTTCCAAGAAATATAAGTTGCCACAGAATACATTTTGGAGACACCTCCAGCTACGAAGTTTAGTCAATATGGTCGGGAAGCTCCCTTACTTGTCTCACTGCCAGCCCTATTGAAGAGATAATAAACAAGCAATTAACCCGTGAGGGTTGGTTCCAATAATGTATCATCATCTGCTACAGGAGCAATTGTATATCCCTATAAATAAGGTTAAAGTACATATATAGATACAGTACCAGTCAAAAGTTTGGACACAAGTACTCACTGCAGGGTTTTTCTTAATTTTTACAATTTTCTACAGTACCAGTCAAAAGTTTGGACACACTTACTCATTCCAGGGTTTCTTTTTTTTGTGTAACTGTCAGAATGAGCCCAGTGTTGAGGGACTCTGAGATCCCAGGGGCATTACACACCTCAATAGCAGGGCATTAAATCACACATTCACACCCAGGGTTAAAAACAGGTCATCACACTGACAGCCAAAACAACGAGTTTTCACCATAACGACGCAACAGCCGCAAAGGAAAGTATTAACACAGATCAAAGCAACAACATGAGCACACATCATTCTGAAAGCTGAAGAAGACTAGAGGAAAGTAAATGAACAAAGCAGCACAATGCAAACAGTAGCTTGGAGCCAGGGAGCCAAGACTGTGACTGCACTGGGTTTGTGTCCTTGGATACACTGTCGCCCTCTAGTGACGTCTGAGTTAAATGCCTCATGTGTCCACTCACACATTGGAAAGTATTGGTGGGGATTAGGGTTAGGGGGCAGGTCTTACTAGGACGCAACTGTGGTTGAAAGGTGGGTTGAGGCGTCATTTTAGGAGACAAACTGAGGAACTTTGACTGGCTGTGCTGAGGTGGGGGTGGTGGTGGCACCTCCTCATTAACAGACATTCTCAATTTTGACCATGCATATTTCCATACAAAGATGTTCAACCCATCTTGCTCTAAGAGACTCTGTAAAACAGAAAAAAACTGGTTGAATATTTACTGCTTAATTTGAACACACTCTGGGGATCCCAAACTGCCACCAATTACAAGAGAAAGAGTTTGAAAGAGTTGAACTACAAAGGATGACAATGATAGTACTGTAGAATGTACAGGAAGTGAATGCCCCTTACCACAACTGAATTCTTTGACACCAGACGCACGGACTCTGAACCCTGATTGGTCAACTTGCTGGCCACCTGGAGGTTGACTGGTGTGTTTCGGAAGTTGGCGTTGTTAGAGATGATGGCACCGGGCTTGGAGGTGTGGCTGATGGCAGTGACCGTGGAGGGGGGCTGCACCATGACAGAGGCAGGCATGGTGGGAGTGGCAGCTTTCAGCACTAGAGGTAGAGTCTTAGTGGTGATGACTGGGGTGACTGCCAGCATCTTCTGACAGCGAGAGGAGAGAAAAAATACAAATAAATAAAAAGTTTCTAAATCGGAGACAGAAGAGAGAGAAATTAGATGAGATGGGGTCAAAAAAGGGAGTGGAAAAGTGAGCATAATAATGCTAAATCCAAGAAATATGAACTAATGTGAAGCCTAGTGACTCACTACTACGGCTACCTTTATTAAACCATTCTCTGGAGGAGTGAATCTTTCCTCCCGGTTATATCAAACGCCACAGAAAATCTGGCAGCCGAGCACGTACATCTCACTAAGAGCTGGAGATAAATCTACAGAGTCATGAATGATGGAGGGTTTACAACATGTCTGTGTTTGTCTAGCGGGGAACGTGGTCCGCGAGGTCATAGGAACGAAGAAGTACTACCTGAAAGAACTGGCATGGCTGAAGGACATCTGATAACGGAGCTAATGCCAGTACAGAGAACCATCCAGAGTATCGGGGACTTTTTCTTAGCATGATTCTTCACTCTCTATCTTTATAGTAGTAAACGATTATGAACACTGACAGGTTTGGGGCTTTTCAGGGCATGCTAGTGTTGCAAACTTTCCCAAACTGCCTAGGTTTTCCAGAAATCCTGGTTGGAGGATTCCTTGGATCAGGAGGGAATAAGCAGGAGAGAATAAGTTATCCAACAAGGAATCATCCAAATGGTATTTCTGAAAAACCTGGGAAAGTTTCAGGAATGTTTCTAGGCTACTGCAAAGTTATGACACAACAAGCCTTTGTGCAACATAACAAGCAGCTGAGTTGAGCTAAGGTTGACTGTGGACTTGTGTGGCTACCTGCTGCAGGGCCTGGGTGTGTGTGGTCTGCTGTAGGGCCAGCAGAGTGGCAGAGGAGGGGATCTGGAGGACGTGTTTGTCTGCAGCCGGCACCTGCACCGTCACCTCTGGCTCCTGTTTCACCAGCAGGTCCTTCCTCAGCTGCTCCACAACGCTTTTCTGGAGGACAGAAGTGAGAGGGGTAGAGAAAGAGTGGGAGTCGAAGAGGGGTGAAGGATGGTGGGAGAAGAGTGGGAAAAGAGCGGTGAAGAGCATGGGGAGTGAGAAGAGGGCGAGAGAGGGAGGGGTGTAGAGGATGGGGAGAGAAGAGGGGATGAAGGGAGAAGAAACAAGATGAAGGAAAGCAGATTGAATAAAACTCCAATTGAGTTTAGTGTCACTGTTCCCTTTAAATGTTCTGTACCCTTTTTTGGCAATAACCCCAACCGGTGATTAACATTGTATTATGGTAACTACTCAAAAGTCTCTTATATCAACATTTGCTAACAATTGGTTGTCAAATCAAATCACTTTCATTGTTCCACGTTGACATAGTTGATTAATTAATGTTGAGAATACTTGGCTTTAAGACCAAACCAACTTTTGTGACTTAAATTTGAGGCCGGGGGCTCTGACCTTTCCCTTTGACAACAACTGCAGTTCTCACAAGAGCAGAATACCAAATTAGTATATGCAGCAATGCCAAGTCATTTCAATAGCTAATTCCGCTACTACGCTAACTCGAAACGATTTTCCCGACAGGGAATTAGACCTGCTCTGAGGAGGGGTAGAGACTGGGGAGCAGAGGAACAGGCAAGTATGAAATAAGTACTGTTGCAGTGCACTCTCATTCTCTCTAGTAAATATTAATGCATGGAACAGGGCTTAGGCCATTGAATATGCATTCACTGTGTCAAACCAATAAATGTGCGTACTTCCAGAAATGCATACTTCCAGCTGCTTCTCTTTGTTTTGCTCATCATATTAGCTTCAGCATGCATAGAGCTGCCTTTCACACATTGTCATAACCTGTCATAATATGGTAATAACACTGTAATGACACATTTAAACCTGTTGTGACATATGGCATTATTTTATGCCTGGTTACAATCCCTACATAAGTGACAAAACCCACAAAACCAACCACACCATAGCTTACTTATCAACAGTATGTTTATGTTATATAACATTTTCTGAAACTGACCATATTAAATTATCATTGTTATTGCGCACAAATTGATGTCAGACATCCCTACCCAATGCTCTGTTGCTGATGACAGATGAATACAGGAGCAGATTTCAGGAGCAGGACGAGACCCTCTTTTTGACTGATGACTGACATAAGGGCATGTACGTGAGAGGCCTATCTGGCTTATATGATTATGATGGTTATAATGCTTCTTGACAGTGTCATAAAGTGTATTTTCTTTGTCCAAGTAAAGTGACCGAGGATGGTCATAACCAGTGATAAACTAGATTCAGCCACGGGACAATTTCTTTTTTAGCGGATGGTCAGGGGGCTAGAACATAATCAGACAAATAGATTGCAAATTGACTTCAAGAAGCCTAAACAGATATAATATTTGACCAAACCTTGATTACATTTGGGGACATTCCCCTAAGTAGGGTGTCGTCTTTTGGATGGGATGTTAAAACGGGTGTCCGGACTAGAGGTCGACCGTTTAATCGAAATGGCCGATTAATTATGGCCGATTTCAGGTTTTCATAACAATCGGAAATCGGTATTTTTGGGCGCCGATTTGCCGGAAAAAAATTATGTATACCTTTATTTAACTAGGCAAGTCAGTTAAGAACACATTCTTATTTTCAATGACGGCCTAGGAACGGTGGGTTAACTGCCTCGTTCAGGGGCAGAACGACAGATGCTCACCTTGTCAGCTCGGGAGATCCAATCTTGCAACCTTACAGTTAACTCGTCCAACGCAATAATGACCTGCCTCTCTCTCGTTGCACTCCACAAGGAGACTGCCTATTACGGGAATGCATTAAGCCAAGGTAAGTTGCTAGCTAGCATTAAACTTATTTTATAAAAAACAATCAATCATAATCACTAGTTAACTACACATGGTTAATTAGATATTATCTAGCGTGTCCTGCTAATCTGACTGAGCATACAACAAGCATACAAGTATCTAAGTATCTGCCTGAGCGGTGGTAGAAGCAGGTGCGTAAACATTCATTCAAACAGCACTTTCGTGCGTTTTGCCAGCAGCTCTTCGTTGTGCGTCAAGCATTGCACTGTTTATGACTTCAAGCCTATCAACTCCCGAGAGGAGGCTGGTGTAACCGAAATGAAATGGCTAGCTAGTTAGCGCGCGCTAATAGCGTTTCAAATGTCACTCGCTCTGAGCCTGTGGTTGTTTCCCTTGCTCTGCATGGGTAACACTGCTTCGAGTGTGGCTGCTGTCGATGTGTTCCTGGTTCGAGCCCAGGTAAGAGCGAGGAGAGGGACGGAAGCTATACTGTTACACTGGCAATACTAAAGTGCCTATAAGAACATCCAATAGTCAAAGGTTAATGAAATACAAATGGAATAGAGGGAAATAGTCCTATAATTCCTATAATAACTACAACCTAAAACTTCTTACCTGGGAATATTGAAGACTCATGTTAAAAGGAACCACAAGCTTTCATATGTTCTCATGTTCTGAGCAAGGAAGTGCGGGTATGCACTACCCTCTGTAGAACTGCTAATATGGTCAGTTTCAGAAAATATTATATAACATAAACATACTGTTGATAAGTAAGCTATGGTGTGGAAGGTTTTGTGGGTTGTCACTTATGTAGGGATTGTGAACCGTTAGCTTTCTTACATAGCACATATTGCACTTTTACTTTCTTCTCAAACACTTTGTTTTTGCATTACTTAAACCAAATTGAACATGTTTCATTATTTACTTGAGGCTAAATTGATTTTATTGATGCATTATATTAAGTTAAAATGTTAAGTGTTCATTCAGTATTGTTGTAATTGTCATGATTACAAATAAATAAATAAAAATCGGCCGATTAATCGGTATCGGCTTTTTTGGTCCTCCAATAAATCGGTATCGGCGTTGAAAAATCATAATCGGTCGACCTCTAGTGCGGACTCTCAGTGGTGTCATAACTGTCCACAAAAATCCCAAAAGATCAGATTTGCAATGAATAACTTCAATCAGACCCCCTCTCACCCGTAGAGGGGGATGGATATAACTAGTGAGGTTTAACAACTCACGTCCTGTTGTAAATCAAGGGAGAAGATCCAGCCTGCGCTCTCCAAATTCACCAAAGGATTGTGCTTTGTCTCAACATACCTTTTTCCCGCTGAAACTCTAACACATTCAAAAACAAATAGAAATGGAACAATGTTTCTAGTATATAATGTAGGGAATGGTCAGAGGCGATCTATAGAACACTAATGTCATTTTGTTTGTTCTTTTGTGATATCATTACAAATGTTATAAAGGAAATACTGTAACTTGGAAAGTATACCCACTACATATTTGACGTTTCCATACTGTGCGTTGTGCATGTAATATTAAAAATGATTAGTGTTTTTGTTAAGGAAGGGATGTGATTTAAGAGATAATTGTTTTCCATAAGTTTGCACAGTGAGTAACCACCGCCCTGGAGTGAGGTCAGGGAGCGTGCCAGCCTGCCGGACCGCCCCTTTCGAGCAAAAAGGTATAAATTACGAGTTAAGAAAAAACCACATTGAACCAGGAAAAACGTGAAGCTGCAGCTGCGCATTTAAATGGCTTGAACATTGAATCTCAACATGAGGTAGAGACAAACTCACCTCCCTAATCAGCCATCACAGGTATGGCTGATTAGCTATTCTAAGTAAGATATCTTCAAAAGTGAATTTAAGTAGGATCATCCTGTTACTCTGCTTAACCATCAATACAGCTGGCTAATCCTATCTTCAAAGAAGCATCGTTAGGAGTGAATGGAAGGAAAATCAACTCATAAGATCGGTTCAGGACTACACGACAAGTCACCGGATACCGGACAACTACGAAGAAGGACAACAGGAGAAGAGTTGTTGGAACCATTTCGGACATTCAAATCAAACTTTATTTTCCACGTGTCCCGAATACAACAGGTGTTGACCTTACAATGAAATGCTTACTTACAAGCCCATAACCAACAATGCAGTTCAAGAAAGAGTTAAGAAAATATTTACAAAATAAACTAAAGTAAAAAAGTATATAAAATGTAACAATAAAATAACAAGGCTATATAAAGGGGGTACCGGTACTGAGTCAATGTGCGGGGGTACAGGTTAGTCGAGGTAATTTGTACATGTAGGTAGGGGTAAAGTGACTATGCATAGATAATAAACAGTGAGTAGCTGCAGTGTAAAAACAAATGGAGGGGGTCAATGTAAATAGTCCGGATGGCCATTTGATGAATTGTTCAGTGGCAGGTAGTCTAGTGGATAGAGTGTTGGGACAGTAACCGAAAGGTTGCTGGATTGAATCCTCGAGCTGACATGGTAAAAATCTGTCGTTCTGCCCTTGAACAAGGCAGTTAACACACTGTTCCCTGGTAGGCCGTCATTGCAAATAAGAATTTGTTCTTAAATGACTTGCCTAGCTAAATAAAGGTTAAATAAATAAAAGTCTTATGGTTTGGGGGTAGAAGCTGTTAAGGAGCCTTTTGGTCCTATACTTGGCATTCCGGTATCGCTTGCAGTGCGGTAGCAGAGAGAACTGTCTATGACTTGGGTGACTGGAGTCTTGGACAATTTTTGTGACTTTCCTCTGACACCGCCTAGTATATAGGTCCTGGATGGCAAGAAGCTTGGCCCCAGTGATGTACTGAGCACTATGCACTACCCTCTGTAGCACCTTACGGTCAAATGCAGAACAGTTGCCACAGTGATGCAACCGGTCAGGATGCTCTCGATGGTGCAGCTGTAGACTTTTTGGGGGATTTGGGGACACATGCCAAATCTTGTCTGTCTCCTGAGGTGAAAAAGGTGTTGTCGTGCCCTCTTTACGACTGTCTTGGTGTGTTTGGACCATGATACAGTGGTTCCTCCTTTAAAAGTTGCGATCTTACACCGCAGGACTTAGAGGTACCTAGCATCACGGCTTCATTGCTCCAGATCACCGCAAGGGGAGTTAGAGCACTTATTATGCATTTGGGTCCCAAGGTTTTTATATGACCAATCATATCGAGTAGTTCCAATGACGAATTTGACGCAAGCCCCCCGTCGCTGGTGACTTTCTTCAGCAAAGATGGCTGACAAAACATTACAGTGGAAGCAAATGAAAGTAATTATAACATCATAACGAGTCAAGCAAAAAACATACAATTGAGAGGAATATGTTAATGTAGAGACAAAAAAAATTTGGGGCGAAAATCGCTATTTAGTAAGTTAGCTGACTAGCTAATATTAGCCAGCTAACTAGCTAGTGTTATGACATGAGTATGAAATTGTAATTCATGTTGTTTAATGTTTTAAGGACTCCTGAGAAAACCTGAAACAGTGGATGTAAAGAATCTAGCTAGCTAAAGCATTTACTGCAAATTGAATGTACAATTGTGTAAGCTTGCCTTGCTTATACTTTCCATGCAATGCTGCTGAAGTAACATAGCTAGCTAACTATTTACTTGCTTATTGTGTAGTGGAGGATAAAAATAAATGGATGCATATGGATGTGTAGCTAGCTACAGTATGTAGCCGATCTGCGTATGGACCCTAAAACATTTGGTATGAATATTAGTTCAGAACCTATGAACCTCAGCTATCATAGTTGTTGTATTGACTTCAAGACTGAATGGCATTAATGAAGCCTATGGATTGAGTAGAATATAATAACTTTATTGTGCCAAGGATGCAAGTCCTATATACAGTGCCTTGCGAAAGTATTCGGCCCCCTTGAACTTTGCGACCTTTTGCCACATTTCAGGCTTCAAACATAAAGATATAAAACTATATTTTTTTGTGAAGAATCAACAACAAGTGGGACACAGTCATGAAATGGAACGACATTTATTGGATATTTCAAACTTTTTTAACAAATCAAAAACTGAAAAATTGGGCGTGCAAAATTATTCAGCCCCTTTACTTTCAGTGCAGCAAACTCTCTCCAGAAGTTCAGTGAGGATCTCTGAATGATCCAATGTTGACCTAAATGACTAATGATGATAAATACAATCCACCTGTGTGTAATCAAGTCTCCGTATAAATGCACCTGCACTGTGATAGTCTCAGAGGTCCGTTAAAAGCGCAGAGAACATCATGAAGAACAAGGAACACACCAGGCAGGTCCGACATACTGTTGTGAAGAAGTTTAAAGCCGGATTTGGATACAAAAAGATTTCCCAAGCTTTAAACATCCCAAGGAGCACTGTGCAAGCGATAATATTGAAATGGAAGGAGTATCAGACCACTGCAAATCTACCAAGACCTGGCCATCCCTCTAAACTTTCAGCTCATACAAGGAGAAGACTGATCAGAGATGCAGCCAAGAGGCCCATGATCACTCTGGATGAACTGCAGAGATCTACAGCTGAGGTGGGAGACTCTGTCCATAGGACAACAATCAGTCGTATATTGCACAAATCTGGCCTTTATGGAAGAGTGGCAAGAAGAAAGCCATTTCTTAAAGATATCCATAAAAATAAGTGTTGTTTAAAGTTTGCCACAAGCCACCTGGGAGACACACCAAACATGTGGAAGAAGGTGCTCTGGTCAGATGAAACCAAAATTGAACTTTTTGGCAACAATGCAAAACGTTATGTTTGGCGTAAAAGCAACACAGCTGAACACACCATCCCCATTGTCAAACATGGTGGTGGCAGCATCATGGTTTGGGCCTGCTTTTCTTCAGCGGGGACAGGGAAGATGGTTAAAATTGATGGGAAGATGGATGGAGCCAAATACAGGACCATTCTGGAAGAAAACCTGATGGTGTCTGCAAAAGACCTGAGACTGGGACAGAGATTTGTCTTCCAACAAGACAATGATCCAAAACATAAAGCAAAATCTACAATGGAATGGTTCAAAAATAAACAGATCCAGGTGTTAGAATGGCCAAGTCAAAGTCCAGACCTGAATCCAATCGAGAATCTGTGGAAAGAACTGAAAACTGCTGTTCACAAATGCTCTCCATCCAACCTCACTGAGCTCGAGCTGTTTTGCAAGGAGGAATGGGAAAAAATTTCAGTCTCTCGATGTGCAAAACTGATAGAGACATACCCCAAGCGACTTACAGCTGTAATCACAGCAAAAGGTGGCGCTACAAAGTATTAACTTAAGGGGGCTGAATAATTTTGCACGCCCAATTTTTCAGTTTTTGATTTGTTAAAAAAGTTTGAAATATCCAATAAATGTCGTTCCACTTCATGATTGTGTCCCACTTGTTGTTGATTCTTCACAAAAAAATACAGTTTTATATCTTTATGTTTGAAGCCTGAAATGTGGCAAAAGGTCGCAAAGTTCAAGGGGGCCGAATACTTTCGCAAGGCACTGTACATGCAGTTATTACCAGGCATTAGATCCCCACATTGTAGCCTGTACATTGAATATACAGTGGGGCAAAAAAGTATTTAGTCAGCCACCAATTGTGCAAGTTCTCCCACTTGAGAGGCCTGTAATTTTCATCATAGGTACACTTCAACTATGACCGACAAAATGAGAGAAAAAAATCCAGAAAATCACATTGTAGGATTTTTAATGAATTTATTTGCAAATTATGGTGGAAAATAAGTATAAGGAACGTTTTCTGTAAGTCTTCACAAGGTTCACACACTGTTGCTGGTATTTTGGCCCATTCCTCCATGTAGATCTCCTCTAGAGCAGTGATGTTTTGGGGCTGTTGCTAGGCAACACGGACTTTCAACTCCCTCCAAAGATTTTCTATGGGGTTGAGATCTGGAGACTGGCTAGGTCACTCCAGGACCTTGAAATGCTTCTTACGAAGCCACTCCTTCGTTGCCCGGGCGGTGTGTTTGGGATCATTGTCATGCTGAAAGACCCAGCCATGTTTCATCTTCAATGCCCTTGCTGATGGAAGGAGGTTTTCACTCAAAATCTCATGATACATGGCCCCATTCATTCTTTCCTTTACACGGATCAGTCGTCCTGGTCCCTTTGCAGAAAAACAGCCCCAAAGCTTGATGTTTCCACCCCCATGCTTCACAGTAGGTATGGTGTTCTTTGGATGCAACTCAGCATTCTTTGTCCTCCAAACACGACGAGTTGAGTTTTTACCAAAAAGTTATATTTTGGTTTCATCTGACCATATGACATTCTCCCAATCTTCTTCTGGATCATCCAAATGCTCTCTAGCAAACTTCAGACGGGCCTGGACACGTCTGGCACTGCAGGATTTGAGTCCCTGGCGGCGTAGTGTGTTACTGATGGTAGGCTTTGTTACTTTGGTCCCAGCTCTCTGCAGGTCATTCACTAGGTCCCCCCGTGTGGTTCTGGGATTTTTGCTCACCGTTCTTGTGATCATTTTGACCCCACGGGGTGAGATCTTGCGTGGAGCCCGAGATCAAGGGAGATTATTAGTGGTCTTGTATGTCTTCCATTTCCTAATAATTGCTCCCACAGTTGATTTCTTCAAACCAAGCTGCTTACCTATTGCAGATTAAGTCTTCCCAGCCTGGTGCAGGTCTACAATTTTGTTTCTGGTTTCCTTTGACAGCTCTTTGGTCTTGGCCATAGTGGAGTTTTGAGTGTGACTGTTTGCGGCTGTGGACAGGTGTCTTTTTTATACTGATAACAAGTTCAAACAGGTGCCATTAATACAGGTAACGAGTGGAGGACAGAGGAGCCTCTTAAAGAAGAAGTTACAGGTCTGTGAGAGCCAGAAATCTTGCTTGTTTGTAGGTGACCAAATACTTATTTTCCACCATAATTTGCAAATAAATTAATTAAAAATCCTACAATGTGATTTTCTGTATTTTTTTTCTCATTTTGTCTGTCATAGTTGAAGTGTACCTATGATGAAAATTACAGGCCTCTCTCATCTTTTTAAGTGGGAGAACTTGCCAGAATTGGTACTCTTTCTTGGCAAATAAATGTGAGGTTCAGGTATGAATCTCTGTGAGACATTATTTTTCAGTCAAATCCAATACCAGGTGTATCAAACAAATTCTTTGAATTATGGTGTGTCTGCAAGTATGTATTACATGTATACACTTCAGTGTTTACCACTTCTGCTCCTAGGACATCAATGATTACACATTGTAACTATGCAATAGACTAGAGACATGATTTAAGTAAAGGCTGATTTGTAATTCATATATACAGATAAAAAAACAGTACACTATACTTCCTATGCATATCTAACTCCCTTCATCTGCATTAATCTGAGGACACAGGATAGTATTTCAACCAGTGGAGAATGTGAAACACTTTACTGAAAGTTCATTATCCAGGTGTTAGAAATATATAATACATGCATTATAAATATATTCTAAAATACAAGTTCAATCTGTACACTTCAAAGCACATATTTAAAAAAAAGAGAAAGAAAAATTAGATGGAAGGAGAGGTGTAGAAGACCGACAGGGAAAGAGGTAAGAGCAGAGAGGAGCTGGGAAGACAGCATATGATTAATGAATTACAGTGCTACAGTGCTAGTGTCCCTAGCGGTGTCTCCTAACCAGCCTTTGGCCCCCAGTTGGCCCGAAGGTTATCCTAAGAGTGGGTGAGGTGGCGATGATGGAACTGGCTTCCTCTCTCACATCAAAACATACCTGCAGACGAGAGACAGATGGATAGAGAGAGAGCATTATTAAGCTTTGTTTGTTTTTTTCTAACATGGTCAGTCATCATAAAATACAAATATATCAAGATAGCTAGCTAATATGAAGTTAGGTAGCTGGTCAAATGTAATTAACTTAGCTAGCTATCTATACAGTGTGTAAACTAGCTAGCTATGTTAGCAGCTCAATTGGGTTAAAATGCACTGTAGCTAGTTACTGTAGCTAATAATACATTGTTTCTACAACCTTGAATAGGTTCTCCCAGCCATGTGGACGATTGAAAACAGGGCAGCAAAGTATGTCTGTTACCAGAACGGTTTAGAGCATATTACTATTGCCTGTGAATAACCAGACCTTCATACAAACTTGCTATGCTGTATTCTTGACGCACAACTGAATGTGCTGCCATATCCTGCCAGCAAGCCACTCAGGCAGACAATGAAACGTGGAAGAGGGCGAGGAATGAGATGGGAGTAACAATCCAGGCTATTTAACAAGTGGAAAGGGGGAAAAGTATCATTATTATTATTAATATTAACCCTGCATTATAATTATATAAAAGCCCCTTAGATATTTAGTGTTTCGACAGCTGGAGGCATTTTGTTTTCCACAAGCGTACTGTAGCAGGCTGTGAATTGCAAACAATGTTTCTAGGAAGGGCTATTAGTTGAACAATAGACTATTCAACCTTTACTAAAGAATCGTCTAATGTCATGAGTAAATGTGAGTAATGTGCTAATGTCATGAGTAATGTGCTGTTAAAAGTGGTGTATGCCTTATTTATTTAAAGAGCATATTGCATTTAGAAGCAATAGGATTTGAAGCAAAAGCATACAACTATTTTAGCACCATTTCGCACTGCTCTGAGACAAGCACGGGGACTGGTCTTGATAAATCAATGTGATTTTTATTTTCACTGAATCTCCGTTTGGGTATTGGTTAGACTGGAATTTAAAAATGTGGGTGCCGAAATGCTCTTAGTGTAACCTTTATTTGACTAGACAAGTAAGTCAAGAACAAATTCTTATTTACAAGGACAGCATACTCCTTCCTCCCCGTCGGGGAATTGAACCCCAGTCTCCCACGTATCCGCATTCTTTAGAACAGCCATTATTGAAGGTACTTGAGGTCACCGAGAGAGTCTGGACATGGACTGCTCTCCTTTATGTAAGGAATTAGACACTTTCCCCATGTTTATTACAGTATGTATTGTAGGCTGTGTTTTCTTGTCAGACTGCACAGTCCACTAATAAACAAATGCAGGTGGCTTATATCTTCAAAATGCTTGAAATGCTTTATTATCCAAATGTAAAAGCATATACTGTACAGTAATGTATTTCTTCATCAGCTTCTGTTAATAAAATAATGATAAAAAAATACTCTTTAAAACTGCAGATGTTGATTTAGTTATGGATCCATAACGAATTATTATGGGAATAAATATCACTGAATTACAGAATTATTGGAACAAAATTGTCTAATGAATGCAAACACATTGTTGCTTACTGGAAAACTATTTCAAACACACGTAGGCACATTGTACAGCATCATTATGGCTATTAGCAGGGCTATATTTTGGCCCTTAATTCAGATTACAATTGCTCAGTCGTTTTTTTGGAAACAAAATAATCTCCAAAATATATACGTGTATAGCCTTCCCGCTGTGGGCGTCTATTTCAGCACCATTTCTCGCTGCTCTGAGACAAGCATGGAGAAACTAAAATGTTCAAATATTCCATGATATTCTTAAGATATATGTTGACTGAATATAAGAAAGTGATCTCTGCTAAATAATCTTGTTAGGTTTCTCTAGAAATAAATCATTCTAAATAACAAACTGGCTTTATTTACAAATTAGTGAGAATGTCTCACCCCATGTTCAAGAATTGCCTCTCGTTCCCTCTACGTTAAATACAATTTAAATCTCCAAAATATCATTTTTCAACAAAGCAATTGTTATTATTATTAATTAATTAATTTAGAATTATATAAAAGCCCCTTAGATATACACAGATGTTCTCACAGATCCTAAAGGAAAATGCCCCTTAGATATTAATTTATTATTGGCAGAGAATCACATCATTGCATTTTTTTTTTTAGATACCCTGTAGGCCTACCTACCATAGGCGAAATATATATATTTTTTAGATACCCTGTAGGCCTACCATAGGCGAAATGAGTATTGGTAACACTACAATTAGGGTGAGGAAATGTTATGCCGCTTAGAAATTCATTTAGAATCCTCCAATCCTCCAATAGAATAATCCAATCCTCCAATTATGTTGTCGCCTACTCCCGAGCGCAATATTTTACAATCCATCCTAATGGAAACCCTGAGGGTTTCGTTTAAAAAAATTAGACACACACCTGAATGTACCATACACTAAAGAGAAGTCGCTATCTGTTTTATGGGCTTGCTGAAAGCTGCCTATATACAGTGGGGCAAAAAAGTATTTAGTCAGCCACCAATTGTGCAAGTTCTCCCACTTGAGAGGCCTGTAATTTTCATCATAGGTACACTTCAACTATGACAGACAAAATGAGAAAAAAAATCCAGAAAATCACATTGTAGGATTTTTAATGAATTTATTTGCAAATTATGTTGGAAAATAAGTATTTGGTCACCTACAAACAAGCAAGATTTCTGGCTCTCACAGACCTGTAACTTATTCTTTAAGAGGCTCCTCTGTCCTCCACTCGTTACCTGTATTAATGGCACCTGTTTGAACTTGTTATCAGTATAAAAAAAAGACACCTGTCCACAACCTCAAACAGTCACACTCCAAACTCCACTATGGCCAAGACCAAAGAGCTGTCAAAGGACACCAGAAACAAAATTGTAGACCCGCACCAGGCTGGGAAGACCGAATCTGCAATAGGTAAGCAGCTTGGTTTGAAGAAATCAACTGTGGGAGCAATTATTAGGAAATGGAAGACATACAAGACCACTGATAATCTCCCTCGATCTGGGGCTCCACGCAAGATCTCACCCCGTGGGGTCAAAATGATCACAAGAACGGTGAGCAAAAATCCCAGAACCACACGGGGGGACCTAGTGAATGACCTGCAGAGAGCTAGGACCAAAGTAACAAAGCCTACCATCAGTAACACCCAACGCCGCCAGGGACTCAAATCCTGCAGTGCCAGACGTGTCCCCCTGCTTAAGCCAGTACATGTCCAGGCCCGCCTGAAGTTTGCTAGAGAGCATTTGGATGATCCAGAAGAAGATTGGGAGAATGTCATATGGTCAGATGAAACCAAAATATAACTTTTTGGTAAAAACTCAACTGGTCGTGTTTGGAGGACAAAGAATGCTGAGTTGCATCCAAAGAACACCATGCTTACTGTGAAGCATGGGGGTGGAAACATCAAGCTTTGGGGCTGTTTTTCTGCAAAGGGACCAGGACGACAGATCCGTGTAAAGGAAAGAATGAATGGGGCCATGTATCGTGAGATTGAGTGAAATCCTCCTTCCATCAGCAAAGGCATTGAAGATGAAACGTGGCTGGGTCTTTCAGCATGACAATGATCCCAAACACACTGCCCGGGCAATGAAGGAGTAGCTTCGTAAGAAGCATTTCAAGGTCCTGGAGTGGCCTAGCCAGTCTCTAGATCTAAACCCCATAGAAAATCTTTGGATGGAGTTGAAAGTCTGTGTTGCCCAGCAACAGCCCCAAAACATCACTGCTCTAGAGTGGATCTGCATGGAAGAATGGGCCAAAATACCAGCAACAGTGTGTGAAAACCTTGTGAAGACTTACAGAAAACGTTTGACCTCTGTCATTGCCAACAAAGGTATATAACAAAGTTATTGAAATAAAGTATTGAGATAAACTTTTGTTATTTACCAAATACTTATTTTCCACCATAATTTGCAAATAAATTCATAAAAAATCCTACAATGTGATTTTCTGGATTTCTTTTCTCATTTTGTCAGTCATAGTTGAAGTGTACCTATGATGAAAATTACAGGCCTCTCATCTTTTTAAGTGGGAGAACTTGCACAATTGGTGGCTGACTAAATACTTTTTTGCCCAACTGTATAGCCAAAACAGAAAGATAAATGCGGTCAGAGACCTACTGAGCCTGCCTGGCAAGGTTGGTCCTACAAAGCCAAAGCCCCCTGATGGGAGAGCATAATATACAAGGAAATTCTCAAAGCTGCTAATGAAAACCTTGACGACCTTGTACCAAGCCGGTGGGGATTCTGGTGGGGTGCCTCCACCAAGGAAGTGGCAGTCCTGGCAACACTAGCTGCAGTAAGAGAGGGGTCATTCTATTGTGACCCTGTTGGCACTAAATAATCAAAGCTGACTGCACAGAGATGTTTGGGGAAATGGTCATAAACGGGGGACCAGCGTCTGTGTTTCAGGGGAGCGGGGGTGGATCTAATCTCCATCACCTTGGACTTGACCATGGCAAATGTTTTCAAATTTTTGCTCAATCTTGCATTCTTTCTCAAACAGCTGTAACTGTATATTCATTCATAAAGCAGGTCCTTTCCTGAGTTAGGCTCTGGGATGTAACAACCTTTGAGCATCTGAGCTTATGGTTGAGAATGGGGGAAAGGGGTTGAGTGTGTGTGTGTATCCCACATCTGTTGCAAGGGGGTAAGGATGTGTCATGACTTGCCCTTTTGGGTGAGAATCATAGGTGCCAGATTCCCCCCCACACCCACCACCAGTATTATGATGGTCGTAAATACCTTGTAGAAACTCTGCCTTTGGGTTTGGCAGGATTGAGGGGAAAGAAACCTCTGTTACAAGGAGATTCCTCCCACCAAAACGGTAAAATCAAAAAGGTTGAATAGTGAAACAATACTTCTGTAATCCAAACAGTTGGAAATGGAGGGGGGGCTTAAACAATCCTGTCGAATTTGTTCTAATTTGTGATGTACAACAACATCTCTGAATGTGCATATTTCCCAGTGATCAGATTCACATCCAAATGTTGGGGAACTTATATGATTGAATATGAAACTATTTGTGAAAAGATTAAATGTGATTTTAGCCTTATAAATGATTGTTTTTCATGTAAAGTCTTAACTAGCCATCGACCACACCTGCGTGAGCACAGATATTATGTCGGCGTCATGGAACGCCCCCTTTTCGCAATAAAACCCACTTCTAAATGTGCATTAGACCAGACAGCGTGAAGCGGTGGCTACATGGCTGAGAAATAGTTTAAAACTAGAGACCAAGCAGGCAGATGTTGTCACGAATGGATAAGAAATCTACAAAACTAAAGTACAGAGAACGTGCGTCCCCACAATGAAATGGCTACCACTCTATAGGCCAGCGAGACCAACAGGGTGAGCTGAAAGGTATGGAATGGCTAGACACTGAAACTTTCTTGAGTGAAGAAAATTAAGACTACACAGGAACATTCAGTCTGCAGCTGTTTAAGTACAATGCTCAAAAAAAAAAGGGAACACTAAAATAACACATCCTAGATCTGAATGAATGAAATATTCTTATTAAATACTTTTTTCTTTACATAGTTGAATGTGCTGACAACAAAATCACACAAAAATTAATCAATGGAAATCAAATTTATCAACCCATGGAGGTCTGGATTTGGAGTTAAAGTTAAATTAAAGTGGAAAACCACACTACAGGCTGATCCAACTTTGATGTAATGTCCTTAAAACAAGTAAAAATTAGGCTCGGTAGTGTGTGTGGCCTCCACGTGCCTGTAAGACCTCCCTACAACGCCTGGGCATGCTCCTGATGAGGTGGCGGATGGTCTCATGAGGGATCTCCTCCCAGACCTGGACTAAAGCATCTGCCAACTCCTGGACAGTCTGTGGTGCAACAGGTGGGGGTTGTGCTTACAGCCCAACACCATGCAGGACGTGGCGTTGGTGGATTGAGCGAGACATGATGTCCCAGATGTGCTCAATTAGATTCAGGTCTGGGGAACGGGCGGGCCAGTCCATAGCATCAATGCCTTCCTCTTGCAGGAACTGCTGACACACTCCAGCCACATGAGATCTAGCATTGTCTTGCATTAGGAGGAACCCAGGGCCAACCGCACCAGCATATGGTCTCACAAGGGGTCTGAGAATCTCATCTCGGTACCTAATGGCAGTCAGGCTACCTCTGGCGAGCACATGGAGGGCTGTGCGGCCCCCCAAAGAAATTCCACCCCACACTATGACTGACCCACCGCCAAACCGGTCATGCTGGAGGATGTTGCAGGCAGCAGAACATTCTCCACGGCGTCTCCAGACTCAGTCACGTGCTCAGTGTGAACCTGCTTTCATCTGTGAAGAGCACAGGGCGCCAGTGGCGAATTTCCCAATCTTGGTGTTCTCTGGCAAATGCCAAACGTCCTGCATGGTGTTGGGCTGTAAGCACAACCCCCACCTGTGGACATCGGGCCCTCATACCACCCTCATGGAATCTGTTTCTGACCGTTTGAGCAGACACATGCACATTTGTGGCCTGCTGGAGGTCATTTTGCAGGGCTCTGGCAGTGCTCCTCCTTGCACAAAGGCAGAGGTAGCGGTCCTGCTGCTGGGTTGTTGCCCTCCTACGGCCTCCTCCACGTCTCCTGAAGTACTGGCCTGTCTCCTGGTAGTGCCTCCATGCTCTGGACACTACGCTGACAGACACAGCAAACCTTCTTGCCACAGCCTGCATTGATGTGCCATCCTGGATGAGCTGCACTACCTGAGCCACTTGTGTGGGTTGTAGACTCCGTCTCATGCTACCACTAGAGTGAAAGCACCGCCAGCATTCAAAAGTGACCAAAACATCAGCCAGGAAGCATAGTAACTGAGAAGTGGTCTGTGGTCACCACCTGCAGAACCACTCCTTTATTGGGGGTGTCTTGCTAATTGCCTATAATTTCCACCTGTTGTCTATTCCATTTGCACAACAGCATGTGAAATTTATTGTCAATCAGTGTTGCTTCCTAAGTGGACAGTTTGATTTCACAGAAGTGTGATTGACTTGGAGTTACATTGTGTTGTTTAAGTGTTCCCTTTATTTTTTTGAGCAGTGTATAACAAATTATCAATCTTACAAGCAATACAAGACTCTATTATTATGGTGGGAGATTATAATACTGTTTTAAATTCCTCAATGGACAGCAAAGGAAATCATGAATGTCATGGATATATTGGAACTAATAGATATATGGAGGCTTAAATATCCTGACCTAGTCATCTTGACTTCTTTCTTATGTCATTCTCATTGGCACCAAAAGTGTGTTGAAAGTAGGGCTGGACAATATGGACTAAAAGTAATATCTACATTCCTTTTCAAAGGTTTGGACGATTCATGATATATATCTTGATTAGAGGTTGACCGATTATGGTTATGGTTAATTAGGGCCGATTTCAAGTTTTCATAACACAATTGGTAATTCACAACAATTTTGGATGCTGATTATGGCCAATTACATTGCAATCCATGAGGAAACTGCATGGCAGGCTGACCACCTGTTACACGGGTGCAGCGACAAAAGGACCTTGGCTCCTTGCAGCCATGGTAAGTTGCTAGCTAGCATTAAACTTATCTTATAAAAAAAACAATCAACCTTCACATAATCAATAGTTAACTACACATGGTTGATGATATTACTAGGTTAACTAGCTTGTTCTGTTTTGCATATAATCAATGCGGTGCCTGTTAATTTATCAAGGAGTCACAGCCTACTTAAACTTCACCAAACGGGTGATTTAACAAAAGCACATTCACGAAAATAATCACAGTCGTTGCACAAATGTACCTAACCATAAACATCAATGCCTTTCTTAAAATCAATACACAGAAGTATATTTTTTTTAAACCTGCTAATTTAATTCAAATAAATGCATGTTAGCAGGCAATATTAACTAGGGAAACTGTGTCACTTCTCTTGCGTCCAGTGCAAGCAGAGTCAGGGTATATGCAACAGTTTGGGTCGCCTGGCTCGTTGCGAACTGTGTTTCTTCCTGACAAAGACCGTAATTAATTTGCCAGAATTTTACATAATTATGACATAACATTGAAGGTTGTGCAATGTAACAGCAATATTTAGACTTAGGGTTGCCACCAGTTCGATAAAATACGGAACGATTCTGTATTTCAGTGAAAGAATAAACATTTTGTTTTCGAAATTATCGTTTCCGAATTTGACCATATTAATGACCAAAGGCTCGTATTTATGTGTGTTTATTACAATTAAGTCTATGATTTGACATTTGATAGAGCAGTCTGACTGAGCGGTGGGGGGCAACAGCAGGCTCGTAAGCATTCATTCAAACAGCACTTTACCGCGTTTGCGAGCCGGTCTTAGCGATGCTTGATGCACAGCGCTGTTTATGACTTCAAGCAAACCGAGATTTGGCTGGCAATACTAAAGTGCCTATAAGAACATCCAATAGTCAAAGGTATATGAAATACAAATGGTAGAGAAATAGTCGACGCGTCATAATTCCTATAATAACTACAACCTAAAACTTCTTAACTGGGAATATTGAAGAACTGGGAATATTGAACCACCAGCTTTCATATGTTCTCATGTTCTGAGCAAGGAACTTAAACGTTAGCTTTTTTGCATGGCACATATTGCACTTTTACTTTCTTTTCCAACACTGTGTTTTTGTATTATTTAAACCAAATTGAACATGTTTCATTATTTATTTGAGACTAAATAGATTTTATTGATGTATTATATTAAGTTAAAATAAAAGGGTTCATTGTTCATTCAGTATTGTTGTAATTGTCATTATTACAAATATATATACATAAATCTGTATTGGCTTTTTATGGTCCTCCAATAATAGGTATCGATATTAAAAAATCATAAATCGGTCGACCTCTAATCTCAATTTCTTGTTTTTCTCTAAACAAATTTTTAAAAGGCCAAGACATAATTCTTAACTGATTTTTCTTGATTAAAATGTAAAAAAAATATACAAGGCCTCAAAGCCTATTTGTGCAACACAAATGAACAACACACACCCACAAGTCTATTCTATTGCTTAGCAATGTTTGACCACTAGCTATTTGAATATGTAATTTAAATCATAATTTTGATTTAAAATGTATTAGTTAATTTGTTGTTATTAAAACAGCCTGTGGTTATTTGCTATTCGATTGGCAGAATGACACTACTAACTACTAACACATTAGCCTACAGCTGGCCTGAACATAACTTTTTTGAATGCACTTTAACTATCCAATGTCACACTTACCGATGGCGAGGTGAAGCCTGTGCCCAAAGCACTCCAGGCGGGTCCAGTTGTTCAAGCACAATGCTTTTATCATGTTGCCTCTGATGTCAGTTGTCATGCACACCTGTCAGTATTCGCTCATCTTCCACGATGCCAGAGAGTCTTTGAGACCCTGGGCTATTACTTCACCCGTATGATCATCAGGGAAGTAAGATGTTTGGAGGCAGACATTTTGCAATTTCTAGTCTTCATTTATGTAGTGGACTGTCAAACTTAGTTATGGCTCTGACGTTCTGCTCAACCATAGATTGGATGTGGTGGAAAAATAAGAAACACTAGCCAGCTTCTCTGCGACTCTTTCGCGGGTAGCAGTGTATAATCTCGGCAGGGCTTCTTCCGTGAAGCCTTCCGTGAAATATCGGCTTGGCAGCTGATATTTGTGGTCAACTGTACCTAGCAGATTTTGAAAGCCTGGCTTTTCTACTGTAAAGATTGGAACCATGACTTTCGCTATGTAATTGGTCACTGCATCCGTTATCTCCTTCCACCTCAAACTTTTCTTGTCATAAGCGATAACGTTTGAAAAGGATACGGCTATGGTAGTATGTCTTTTAGCAGACGTTTTGGGAATTGGGTGACTGGAATCGGCATTGCCGTAGTCTCACACATTCCTCCGCGTGTTTCAGTTGCATGTGATGGAAGGGGTTGGTTGTGCTGCTGCTTTTCGTAGCAATTGTCTTTAGACACATTTTGCACAGGACATTCGTTTGCTGAACAGCAGACCTCTTAAACCTGAACCACTTCCATATCACTAAAAAACATTGCTGCCCTTTTTGGGGTTGATTTCATCCTCACGAGAGGCTGAGTTGGCTTCCTCGCTTTCCACTTTGGTGGAACTCTTACTACCGCTACACTTCTCCGGCGTGGTTACAATTTGTGAAAGGCTGTCTAGGGTTGTGATTGGTGGGTAACCTCTGTGCATGTGTTGTCAAGCAATTGGGACATGATTGGACATTGGGCTGACAGAAAAGACAGTGAGATGCTGCATTTGTAAATCGTCACAGCCTTATAACAGAACCTTATAACAGAACCTCAATACAGGCATTTTCCATATCGCGCAAAACATATACTTGATTATATTAAAAAAACTCAATATATCGTCCAGCTCTAATTGAAAGGGGATAGAATGTGGTCGGACCATCAGATAATTGGCATATACATTACTCTTACTGAATTTCACGTGGGCAAGGATATTGGAAATATAATATATATATATATATATAAAAAAAAAACTTGTTTTTAACTAGGACAGAGGAATTTATAACTGAATTTTTCCGACTTAACATAGGTACAGCAAATCCGCTTATTGTATGGGACACTTATAAATGTGCATTTAGAGGTCATGGAATTCAGTACTCATCTCAAAAACAAAAGCAAGTTAGGTCAAATGAGTCCATACTTACAAAGGAAATAGAAGATCTAACAGAACAGATTGATAGCAATAAAAACTGTACCATAGAGGCTCAGAGTAAGTTAGAAGAAAAACACTTTAAAAGTACTTTAAGCATATGTTTTCGCTTCAGTCTCCTCAATCTCCTCTAAACGAAGCTAAATGTATGGATTTTTTTCAAATTAATAATGTAAAATTAACAGCCATATAGAAAGACTCATGTGAAGGTGAAATTACAGAGGAGGAACTTCTTGATGCAATTAAAGCCTTTACGTCTGGGAAAACTGGATGGCATACCAGACCAAACCTTTTATGATATTCTTAGAGGACCGTTATTAGCATGTTTAAACCACTCCTATGTAAGTGGTAGATTATCAGACACTCAAGAAGTTCCGATTTCATTATTACTGAAACAGGATACAAGTGGGAAATATAAAGACCCAGTCCATAAAAAAAAAATGGAGGCCACTTACACTTTAGTGTTGTGATGCAAAAATTCTAGCAAAATGTATAGCACATAGAATTTAAAAAGTATTGTCAGACATTATTCATTCTAATCAGACAGGTTTTTTACATGGACAATGCAGTCGAGATAATATAAGGCAAGTACAGGAAACAATAGAACACTATGAAAAATCTGGGAAACCAGGCCTGCTATTCATAGCGGATTTAAAAAGGCGTTTGATAAAGTACGACTGGAGTTCATATGTAAATGCCTGGAACATTTCAATTTTGGAGAATCTATAAAAAAAATGGGTTCAAATCAAGTATAGTAACCCTAGGTGTAAAATAGTAAATAATGGCTACTTCTCAGAAAGTTTTAAACTGTCAAGAGGAGTAAAACAAGGTTGTCCACTATTGACAGATCTATTTATTTTGGCCCCTGAAATGTTAGCTATTAAAATCAGATCCAACAATAATATCAAAGGATTAGAAATACAAGGCTTAAGAACAAAAGTGTCATTGTACGCTGATGACTCATGTTTTCTTTTCTTTTAAATTCACAACCTCAGAGGATCTAGATCATTTTCTAACCTCTCTGGATAACAACCAAATGATAATAAGTGTACTATATTAAGTATTGGATCACTAAAAAAAAAAAATACTACTTTGACTTTACCGTGTGGTTTACCAATAAAATTGTCTGATGGTGATGTGGTATACATATCCCGAAATAAATAAATGATCTCACTCCAATACATTTTTATAGAAATATAGCAAAATTAGATAAGATCTTGCAAACACGGAAAGGTAAATCACCCCAATTAACTCTTTAGTCATATCCCAGTTGACCTATATGCTTATGGTCTTGCCTACACCTAGCGAGCTGTTTTTTAATTATATGAGAAAAAAAATCAATTTTATTTGGAAAGGCAAGCCAGACAAAATTAAACGGGCCTATTTATATAATAAATATGAATTCGTAGGGCAGAAATGATTTTAAAAAATGAAAGCATTAAGACCTCTCACTAAAGGCTTCAGTCAAACAAAAGTTATACTTCAATCCAAACTGGTTCTCTAGTAAATTTGTAAGAATATCTCACCCTGTGTTCAAGAAAGGCCTTTTTCACTTTCTTCAGATTACAACATCTCACTTTGTTATTTGAAAAAGAAACCATCTCTCAAATATCGCTATTTTAAAACAAGCCATAGAAAGTTGGTTGCAATTTCAATTTAATTCACCAGAAAAAAACAGAACAAATATGGTTAAACTCAAATATATGAATTGATAAAAAAAATTATAAAAAATGTAAAAAACAGGTATAATCTTCATAAAATGATACAACATGACTGGTGGAGTTATGACATACATGCAGCTAACTAAAACATATGGAAATGTCTGCTCTACCCAAAATAACAAATCAACTAATTGCGGCATTACCGCAAAAATGGAAGAGGAAAGTGGAAGGGGCAAAAAGTAAGGAACTTGTCTGTCGGATTTTTGACGTACCGATGTCATGGTACATGGTTTAAGAACTGATACGCAAGACGACGCCGGACACAAAACTTAGCATTTTTCAATATCAATTATAATACAGAATTCTTGCAACCAACAGAAGATTTTGCTGCGAAGAGGCAGAAACATTATATCATTTGTTTTGGTATTGTCCATATGTAGCTTGTTTTTGGTCACAGGTTCAGGTATGGCTGAAGAATTGCAATATTTACCTGGAGCTAACCCTGCAGATAGCACTATTGGGTGATCTGAAAAGTCATAGTCAATAGATAAATAATATAATACTTTTAGCAAAGAAAAATATTTTCAATTTACAATCTGCAGAAACAATGAGAATGGAAAGGTTCAGAGCTTCTGTGAAACATCACAGCACAGTTGAAAAAAATGGCAAATAGAAATCCAATATGGACGGTGTTAAGAGATAGATGGGAGGGGTTGAATGAACCTGAAGGTTGGGACTAATAACAACAAGATAACTAATGTGTACTGTGCCCATAAAACGTATATAGGTTTGGAAATTGTTTGTCAAAAGGAAATCAAACCGGATGGACATCATAAATATATGGGAGAGGTTGAGGGTAGAGGAAGGACAAGAGTTAAAAACAAACAAAATAAAACTATTGTAAAATAGACTGTGTCCATAAAACGCATATAGTATGTATAAGCTGTAAATAAAGGCCTAAGCGTTGTTGTTCACTAGTTTGCTCCAATTGGGGGAGGGTAGGTAGGGTAATAAGGGAAATATATATAAATAAAAAATTTAAAAAAATTAAAAAAAGAAAGAAACATCCTCACTGTCACCTGTGTTAATTTTCAGCTAATTTTAAACATAAGTTTCAACAACCTGAACAAGTTCCACAGATATTTGACTAACATAATTAGAATGATGTGTCCCTGAACATAATATGTCACCCCCCGATCCAACCGGTCCCAGACGTGCTCAATGGGATTGAGATCCGGGCTCTTCTCTGGTCATGGCAACACTGACATTCCTGTCTTGCAGGAAATCATGAACAGAACGAGCAGTATGGCTGGTGATATTGTCATGCTGGAGGGTCATGTCAGGATGAGCCTGCAGGAAGGGTACCACATGAAGGAGGAGGATGTCTTCCCTGTAACGCACAGTTTTGAGATTGCCTGAAATGACAACAAGTTCAGTCTGATGATGCTGTGACACATCACCCCAGACCATGACGGACCCTCCACCTCCAAATCGATCCCGCTCCAGAGTACAGGCCTCGGTGTAACACACATTCCTTCGACGACAAACGCAAATCCGACTATCACCCCTGGTGAGACAAAACGGCGACTCGTCAGTGAAGTGCACTTTTTGCCAGTCCTGTCTGGTCTAGCAACGGTGGGTTTGTGCCAATAGGCAACATTATTGCTGATGATGTCTGGTAAGGACCTGCCTTACAACAGGCCTACAAGCCCTCAGTCCAGCCTCTGTCAGCCTATTGCGGACAGTCTGAGCACTGATGGAGGGATTGTGCGTTCCTGGTGTAACTCGGGCACTTGTTGCCATCCTGTACCTGTCCAGCAG
The DNA here is from genome assembly GCF_045791955.1 of Oncorhynchus clarkii lewisi. Taxonomy (NCBI): domain Eukaryota; kingdom Metazoa; phylum Chordata; class Actinopteri; order Salmoniformes; family Salmonidae; genus Oncorhynchus; species Oncorhynchus clarkii. The sequence continues at coordinate 52,682,402 of NC_092147.1, forward strand.
ATGTGATGTTCAGATGTACCGATCCTGTGCAAGTGTTGTTACACGTGGTCTGCCACTGGGTCTGCCACTGCGAGGAGGATCAGCTGTCCTCCCTGTAGCGCTGTCTTAGGCGTCTCACAGTACAAACATTGCAATTTATTGCCTTGGCCACATCTGCAGTCCTCATGCCTCCTTGCAGCATGCCTAAGGCACATACACACAGATGGGCATCTTTCTTTTGGTATTTTTCATAGTCAGTAGAAAGGCCTCTTTTAGCGTCCTAAGTTTTCATAACTGTGACCTTAATTGCCTACCATCTGTAAGCGGTTAGTGTCTTAACGACTGTTCCACAGGTGCATGTTCGTTAATTGTGTATGTTTCATTGAACAAGCATGAGAAACATTTTTTAAACTCTTTACAATGAAGATCTGTGAAGTTATTTGGATTTTTACGAATTATCTTTTAAAAACAGGGTCCTGAAAAAGGGTTTATACACACACATGTACAGTTGAAGTCGTAAGTTTCCATACACAGCCAAATACATTTAAACTCAGTTTTCCACAATTCCTGACATTTAATCCTATTAAAAATGTCAGCTTTGGTCAGATAGGATACCCACTTTATTTTATTATTCTGACAATGCAATGTCAGAATAATAGTAGAGAGAATGATTTATTTCCGTTTTTATATCTTTCATCACATTCCCAGTGGGGTCAAAGTTTACATACACTCAATTAGTATTTGGTAGCATTGCCTTTAAATAATTTACTTGGGTCAAACATTTCAGGTAGCCTTCCACAAGCTTCCCACAATAAGTTGGGTGAATTTTGGCCCATTCCTCTTGACAGAGCAGGTGTAACTGACTCAGGTTTGTAGGCCTCCTTGCTCGCACAAACTTCTTCAGGTCTGTACACAAATGTTCTATAGGATTGAGGTCTGGGCTTTGTGATGGCCATTCCAATACCTTGACTTTGTTGTCCTTAAGCCATTTTGCCACAACTTTGGAAGTATGCTTGGTGTCATTGTCCATTTGGAAGACCCATTTGCAACCAACTTTAGCTTCCTGACTAATGTTTTGAGACGTTGCTTCAATATATCCACAACATTTTCCTCCCTCACGATGCCATCTATTTTGTGAAGTGCACAAGTCCCTCCTGCAGCAAAGCACCCCCGTGCTTCGCAGTTGGGATGGTGTCTTCGGCTTGCAAGCATCCCCCTTTTTCCTCCAAACATAACGATGGTCATTATGGCCAAACAGTTCTATTTTTCTTCCATCAGACCAGAGGACATTTCTCCAAAAAGTACGATCTTTGTCCCCATTTGCAGTTGCAAATCGTAGTGTGGCATTCTTATGCCGGTTTTGGAGCAGTGGCTTCTTCCTTGCTGAGCGGCCTTTCAGGTTATGTCGATATAGGACTCGTTTTACTGTGGATATACAGTGCCTTGCGAAAGTATTCGGCCCCCTTGAACTTTGCGACCTTTATCCACATTTCAGGCTTCAAACATAAAGATATAAAACTATATTTTTTGTGAAGAATCAACAAGAAGTGGGACACAATCATGAAGTGGAATGACATTTATTGGATATTTCAAACTTTTTTAACAAATCAAACTGAAAAATTGGGCGTGCAAAATTATTCAGCCCCTTCACTTTCAGTGCAGCAAACTCTCTCCAGAAGTTCAGTGAGGATCTCTGAATGATCCAATGTTGACCTAAATGACCAATGATGATAAATACAATCCACCTGTGTGTAATCAAGTCTCCGTATAAATGCACCTGCACTGTGATAGTCTCAGAGGTCCGTTAAAAGCGCAGAGAGCATCATGAAGAACAAGGAACACACCAGGCAGGTCCGAGATACTGTTGTGAAGAAGTTTAAAGCCAGATTTGGATACAAAAACATGTGAAAGAAGGTGCTCTGGTCAGATGAAACCAAAATGGAACTTTTTGGCAACAATGCAAAACGTTATGTTTGGCGTAAAAGCAACACAGCTCATCACCATGAACACACCATCCCCACTGTCAAACATGGTGGTGGCAGCATCATGGTTTGGGCCTGCTTTTCTTCAGCAGGGACAGGGAAGATGGTTAACATTGATGGGAAGATGGATGGAGCCAAATACGGGACCATTCTGGAAGAAAACCTGATGGTGTCTGCAAAAGACCTGAGACTGGGACAGAGATTTGTCTTCCAACAAGACAATGATCCAAAACATAAAGCAAAATCTACAATGGAATGGTTCAAAAATAAACATATCCAGGTGTTAGAATGGCCAAGTCAAAGTCCAGACCTGAATCCAATCGAGAATCTGTGGAAAGAACTGAAAACTGCTGTTCACAAATGCTCTCCATCCAACCTCACTGAGCTCGAGCTGTTTGCAAGGAGGAATGGGAAAAAATGTCAGTCTCTCGATGTGCAAAACTGATAGAGACATACCCCAAGCGACTTACAGCTGTAATCGCAGCAAAAGGTGGCACTACAAAGTATTAACTTAAGGGGGCTGAATAATTTTGCACGCCCAATTTTTCAGTTTTTGATTTGTTAAAAAAGTTTTAAATATCCAATAAATGTCGTTCCACTTCATGATTGTGTCCCACTTGTTGTTGATTCTTCACAAAAAAATACAGTTTTATCTTTATGTTTGAAGCCTGAAATGTGGCAAAAGGTCGCAAAGTTCAAGGGGGCCGAATACTTTCGCAAGGCACTGTAGATACTTTTGTACCGGTTTCCTCCAACATCTTCACAAGGTCCTTTGCTGTTGTTCTGGGATTGATTTGCACTTTTCACATCAAAGTACATTAATCTCTGATTTCCTGGTGTTTTTACAGTTTTATGTCCAACAATGAAAATTCAACAATATTTTTTTGCTCAGAAAACTGTCAGGCCGCTAGTTGGGGAACCCTGGTTATAATGCTTGATGAAAATTACTGGAAAGAAATCATTACAACAACAGACTTAACCAGGTAATCTATAAGTCTTTGCTAGGTAAAGCTCCACCTTATCTCAGCTCACTGGTCACGCTCCAGCAGATATATCTCACTGGTCATCCCCAAATCAACACCTCCTTTGGCCGCCTTTCCTTCCAGTTCTCTGCTGCCAGTGACTGGAACGAATTGCTTATATGTCCCTCACTAACTTTGAACATCAGCTAACTAAGCAGCTAACCGATCGCTGCAGCTGTACATAGCCCATCTGTAAATAGCCCATCCAATCTACCTACCTCATCCCCATATTGTTTTTATTTACTTTTCAGCCAGTATTGCTCCAAGCGCGCATCACTTGTTCGCTTACAGCCAGTAGTGATCTCCCTCCCCCCCCTACAGCCTACAGATAATTTGCACGCAGCGAGTGTTAACAGTGAGTGCATTCTGACATGACGTGCATAAAACAACTCACGCTGGGGCGACCGTTAAGAGATATTTGGAACTCGCGTATGAAAAAGTTAAGAAAAACTAAATGAAACGTCTTGGCAGGGAAAAATCATTTTGCATAAAATGTGGGTTGAGACACTTATGTAGCTGTCACAACTAGCCTTAAAATAATGCAATATGTCACAACATGTGTAAATATGTGTTATGAAGGTGTTATGACCATTTTATGACAAGTTAGGTCAGCTGTTAGCACATGGCCATGACCATGTCATAACGTGTTATGACGCTAGATGTCAAGTAAAATGTTACTGAAAAGTGGAATGCTCCTTTTGTGGTTTAGCAGGGCACATCTGAAAAAAGGGGAAATTCAGCAAATCCCTCTTTAAATACAAATAGCTTCTTAGCAAAGAGCAATTTCTAAAACAAGAATTTAGCTAGGACTGTCTGGGAGTGGTCTGAGTTTGGAGGTGGAAACTAGCTGAGTTTGGAGGTGGAAACTAGCCGTTATTGGAAGAGAGGTTTGAAACTCTGCTTCTTATTGGTCTATTAACTACTTGACCGCCTGGTGATGTCACCGGGCAGGCCAAAACACCATCCCAGCAAAACAGGTTGAAATTTCAGCTGATCTTTTCAAACAGCTTTTACTCTAAAATGGCATTATCATTTTCACAATATCACAGTATTATTCCAACCTCAGTGTGGAAATATATAACACGCAGGATTTCACGTTTTTGACTGCACTGGGCCTTTTAAGACTTGTAGAATGTGCAGGGCTCTTCCTTCACTGAATGGCCACTCCCACGTCCTAGAAAAGAATCAATCTCCTCCAGGACATGCAGAGACGTGTCCTGAAGCCACTCCTGCTTTGTCTTGGCTGTGTGCTTCGGTTTGTTGTCCTGTTGAAAGGGGATCCTTCGCTCTAGTCTGAGGTCCTGAGCGCTCTAGATTAAGTTTTCATCAAGGATCTCTATGTACTTTCCGCCGTTCATCTTTCCCTCGATCCTGACGAGTCTCCCAGTCCCTACTGTTAAAATACAAACTAACAGCATGACGCTGCCACCACCGTGCTTCACCGTAGGCCTGGTGCCAGGTTTCCTCCAGACATGATGTTTGGCATTCATAGAGTTCAATATTGGTTTTATCAGACCAGAGAATCTTGTTTCTCATGGTCTAAGAGTCCTTTAGGTACCTTTCGTCAAACTCGAAGCAGGCTGTCATTCCTTTTACTGAGGCGTGGCTTCCTTCTGACCACTCTACCATAAAGTTCTGCAGAGATGGATGTCCTTCTCCCATCTCCACAGGGGAGCTCTGTCAGAGTGACCATAGGATTCTTGGTCACCTACCTGACCAAGGCCCTTCTACCCCGATTGCTTAGTTTGGCCGGGTGGCCTGCTCTAGGAAGATTCTTGGTGATTCCAAACTATTTCCAGTTAAGAATGGAGGCCGCTGTGTTGTTGGGGACCTTCAAAGCTGCGGACATTTTTGGCATCCTTCCCCAGATCTGTGCCTCGACACAATCCTTTCTCGGAGCTCTACGGACAATTCCTTCGACTTCATGGCTTGGTTTTTGCTCTGACATGCACTGTCAACTGTGGGTCCTTATATAGACAGGTGTGTGTCTTTCTAAATCATGTCCAATCAACTGAATTGACCCCAGGTGGAATCCAATCAAGTTGTAGAAACCTCTCAAGATTGATCAATGAAAAACAGCATGCACCTGAGCTTTATTATGAGTCTCATAGCAAAGGGTCTGAATAATTATGTAAATTGTTTTGACATTTGCTAAAATGTCTAAAAACCTGTTTTCACTTTGTCATTATGGGGTATCTTGTGTAGATTGCTGAGGAATTTTATTTATCTAATCCATTTTTTTTTTAAGGTGGGAACGTTACAAAATCTGGAAAGTCAAGGCATCTGAATACTTTCCCGAAAGCATTGTCTATATACAGAACCAGCCAAAAGTTTGTTAACACCTACTCATTGAAGAGTTATTTCATTGTTTTAATTTTTTCTACAATGTAGGAAAATAGTGAATACATCAAAACTATGAAATAACACATATGGAATCATGTAGTTACCAAAAAAGTGTTACACAAATCAGTGGCCACCCTTTGCCTTGATGATAGCTTTGCACACTCTTGGCATTCTCTCAATCAGCTTCACCTGGAATGCCTGAAGGAGTTCCCTTGAAGGAGTACCCACATAGGCTGAGCACTTGTTAGCTGCTTTCCTTCACTCTGCGGTCCAACTCATCTCAATTGGGTTGATGATGATTGTGGAGGCCAGGTCATCTGACGCAGGACTCATCACTCTCCTTCTTGGTCAAATAGGCCTTACACAGCATGGAGGAGGTGTGTTGGGTCATTGTCCTGTTGAAAAGCAAATGATAGTCCCACTAAGCACAAACCAGATGGGATGGTGTGTCGCTGCAGAATGATGTGGTAGCCAAGCTGGTTAATTGTGCCTTGAATTCTAAATAAATCAGTGTCACCAGCAAAACACCCACACCATCACACCTCCTCCTCCATGCTTCGCGGTGGGAAGCACACATGCGGAGATCATCCATTCATCTACTCTGCGTCTCACAAAGACACGAGAGATGGAACCATAAACCTCAAATTTGGACTCAGACCAAAATGACAGATATCCACCTGGTCAATTGCTCGTGTTTCTTGGCCCAAGCAAGTCTCTTCTTATTGGTTTTCTTTAGTAGTGGTTTCTTTGCTGCAATTCAAACATGAAGGCCTAATTCACACAGTCTCCTCTGAACAGTTGATGTTGAGATGTGTCGGTTACTTGAACTCTGTGAAGCATTTATTTGGGCTGAAACTTTGAGGCTGGTAACGAATGAACTTATCCTCTGCCGCAGAGGTAACTCTGGGTCTTCCTTTCCGGTGGCGGTCCTCAAGAGAGCCAGTTTCATTATAGCGCCTGATGGCTTATGTGACTGAAATGTTCTTTATGTCTTAAAGAAATGGTGGACTGTGGTTTCTCTTTGCTTATTTGAGCTGTTCTTGCCATAATGTGGACTTGATCTTTCACCAAATAGGTCCATCTTCTACCACCCCTACCTTGTCACAACACAACTGATTGGCTAATGCGCATTAAGGAAAGAAATTACACAAATAAACTTTTAACAAGGCACACATATCAATTGAAGTGCATTCCAGATGACTACCTCATGAAGCAGGTTGAGAGAATGCCAAGAGTGTGCAAAGCTGTCATCAAGGCAAAGGGTGGCTACTTTGAAGAATCTCAAATATATTTATTTGTCACTTTTTTGGTAACTACATGATTCTATATCTGTTATTTCATAGTTTGATGTCTACATGGTAGAAAATATTTTAAAAATAAAGAAAACCCTTGAATGATTAGGTGTGTCCAAACTTTTGACTGGTACAGAAATATACACTGCTCAAAAAAAAAAAAGGGAACACTTAAACAACACAATGTAACTCCAAGTCAATCACACTTCTGTGAAATCAATCTGTCCACTTAGGAAGCAACACTGATTGACAATACATTTCACATGCTGTTGTGTAAATGGAATAGACAATAGGTGGAAATTATAGGCAATTAGCAAGACACCCCCAATAAAGGAGTGGTTCTGCAGGTGGTGACCACAGACCACTTCTCAGTTACTATGCTTCCTGGCTGATGTTTTGGTCACTTTTGAATTCTGGCGGTGCTTTCACTAGTGGTAGCATGAGACGGAGTCTACAACCCACACAAGTGGCTCAGGTAGTGCAGTTCATCCAGGATGGCACATCAATGCGAGCTGTGGCAAGAAGGTTTGCTGTGTCTGTCAGCGTAGTGTCCAGAGCATGGAGGCGCTACCAGGAGACAGGCCAGTACATCAGGAGACGTGGAGGAGGCCGTAGGAGGGCAACAACCCAGCAGCAGGACCGCTGCCTCTGCCTTTGTGCAAGGAGGAGCACTAACAGAGCCCTGCAAATGACCTCCAGCAGGCCACAAATGTGCATGTGTCTGCTCAAACGGTCAGAAACAGACTCCATGAGGGTGGTATGAGGGCCCGACGTCCACAGGTGGGGGTTGTGCTTACAGCCCAACACCGTGCAGGATGTGTGGCATTTGCCAGAGAACACCAAGATTGGCAAATTCGCCACTGGCGCCCTGTGCTCTTCACAGATGAAAGCAGGTTCACACTGAGCACGTGACTGAGTCTGGAGACGCCATGGAGAACGTTCTGCTGCCTGCAACATCCTCCAGCATGACCGGTTTGGCGGTGGGTCAGTCATGGTGTGGGGTGGCATTTCTTTGGGGGGGCCGCACAGCCCTCCATGTGCTCGCCAGAGGTAGCCTGACTGCCATTAGGTACCGAGATGAGATTCTCAGACCCCTTGTGAGACCATATGCTGGTGCGGTTGGCCCTGGGTTCCTCCTAATGCAAGACAATGTTAGATCTCATGTGGCTGGAGTGTGTCAACAGTTCCTGCAAGAGGAAGGCATTGATGCTATGGACTGGCCCGCCCGTTCCCCAGATCTGAATCCAATTGAGCACATCTGGGAGATCATGTCTCGCTTCATCCACCAACGCCACGTAGCACCACAGACTGTCCAGGAGTTGGCGGATGCTTTAGTCCAGGTCTGGGAGGAGATCCCTCAGGAGACCTCATCAGGAGCATGCCCAGGCGTTGTAGGGAGGTCATACAGGCACGTGGAGGCCACACACACTACTGAGCCTCATTTGGACTTGTTTTAAGGACATTACATCAAAGTTGGATCAGCCTGTAGTGTGGTTTTCCACTTTAATGTTGAGTGTGACCCCAAATCCAGACCTCCATGGGTTGATAAATTTGATTTCCATTGATCATTTTTGTGTGATTTTGTTGTCAGCACATTCAACTATGTAAAGAAAAAAGTATTTAATAAGAATATTTCATTCATTCAGATCTAGGATGTGTTATTTTAGTGTTCCCTTTATTTTTTGAGCAGTGTATATACAGTTGAGGTTTGAAGTTTATACATATTCTTAGCTTGGAGTCATTAAAACTCGTTTTTCAACAACTCCACAAATTTCTTGACAAACTATAGTTTTGGCAAGTCGGTTAGGACATCTACTTTGTGCATGACAAGTAATTTTTCCAACAATTGCTTACAGAGTATGTCACTTATAATTCACTGATCACTATTCCAGTGGGTCAGAAGTTTACATACACTAAGTTGACAGCTTGGAAAATTTCAGAAAATGTCATGAAGCTTCTGATATGCTAATTGACCTAATTTGAGTCAATTGGAGGTGTACCGGTGGATGCATGTCAAGGCTTACCTTCAAACTCAGTGCCTCTTGGCTTGACATCATGGGAACAAATCTAAAGAAATCAGCCAAGCACTCAAAAAAAAAAAAAAAATAAAAACACTTGTAGACCTCCACAAGTCTGGTTCATCCTTGGGAGCAATTTCCAAACACCTGAAGGTACCACGTTCATCTGTACAAACAATAGTACGCAAGTATAAACACCATGGGACCACGTAGCCGTCACACTGCTCAGGAAGAAGACACGTTCTGTCTCCTAGAGATGAACGTACTTTGGTGCGAAAAGTGCAAATCAATCCCAGAACAACAGCAAAGGACCATGTGAAGATGCTGGAGGAAACAGGTACAACATTATCTATATCCACAGTAAAACGAGTCCTTTAAATCAACAGAACCTGAAAGGCCACTCCGCAAGGAAGAAGCCACTGCTCCAAAACCGCCATGAAAAAGAGAGACTACGGTTTGCAACTGCACATGGGGACAAAGATCGTACTTTTTGGAGAAATGTCCGCTGGTCTGATGAAAGAAAAATGGAACAGGAGTCAGGAGGAATGGGCCAAAATTCACCCAACTTATTGTGGGAAGCTTGTGGAAGGCTACCCGAAACGTTTGACCTAAGTTTAAATTGTTTAAGGCAATAGACTCAATTAGTATTTGGTAGCATGTAAACTGTTGACACATTGGGAATGTGATGAAAGATAACTTAAATAAATCGTTCTCTATTAAATCAGGATATTTTCTGCTTGCAGGCTGTAATATTTGTATTTGTTGGCTTTAATGTAAGCAATTTTTTTTTACATAGATGGCAATATAAGTTATTTTAGGTTTGAATCATTTTCATTTAGATTTGGATCTAATTTTGATTAAACACGACAATGATTTTGAGATACGAAGACGTCATTACAAATTAAACTGTTCCATGAAAATGTGCACATGAAAACCATAACTTGCACGCAGATCAGTGGAAATGGTAAGATACATTGGCATTCCACATGAGAAAAAATTGCAGACTACTCGTGTAGCTTATTACCAGCAACTTCAGGAGTGTAACGTTAGAAAGCCAGCAGGAGAAGGATGATTGGGTCAGGTTAAGGATTTTTTTTCTTCAGGTTATCTTGATCTCTGGCTCCCTCTTTTGAGTCATGTGCGTCTTATTTCATCACACAGTGCGCTTAAACCCTCAGACAAGCTCAATGCATATCGTTGATTTTATTAAAGGTGTGTCAGTGTAACGGATGTGAAATGGCTAGCTAGTTAGCGGTGGTGCGCGCTAATAGCGTTTCAATCGGTGACGTCACTTGCTCTGAGACCTTGAAGTAGTGGTTCCCCTCGCTCTGCAAGAGCCGCGGCTTTTGTGGAGTGATGGGTAACGATGCTTCGAGGGTGACTGTTGACGTGTGCAGAGCCTCCCTGGTTCGCGCCCAGGTCGGGGCGAGGGGACAGATGTAAAGTCTATACTGTTACATCTACATAAGGAAAAATACACCTTAGACTGGTCAAAAGAAGACAACTTTCGGTCGGCCAAGATCCAATTTTTTGGACAGCCCAACATTAAACACATTTTTTTCACCTTTATTTAACTAGGCAAGTCAGTTAAAGAACAAATTCTTATTTACAATGATGGCCTACCCCAGCAAAACCTGGACGACGCTGGGCCAATTGTGCGCCACCCTATGGGACTCCCAATCACGGCCGGATGTGATACAGCCTGGATCGTAAAAGGGATACTTTGTGATTTTGGCAATTAGGCCATTTACAGTGGCAAGAAAAAGTATGTAAACCCTTTGGTCATAAAATTTGATCTTCATCTAGGTCACAACAATAGACAGTCTGCTTAAACTAATAACACACAAACAATTATACGTTTTCATGTCTTTATTAATCACACCGTGTAAACACTTCCAGTGCAGGGTAGAAAAAGTATATGTGAACTCTTGGATTTAATAACTGGTTGATCCTCCTTTGGCAGCAATAACCTCAAGCAAACGTTTTCTGTAGTTGCGGATCAAACCTGCACAACAGTCAGGAGGAATTTTTTGACCATTCCTCTTTACAAAACTGTTTCAGTTCAGCAATATTCTTGGGATGTCTGGTGTGAACGGCTCTCGAGGTCATGCCACTGCATCTCAAATCGGGTTGAGGTCAGGACTACTGTGTTTTGGGTCGTTGTCCTTTTGCATCACCGATCTGTTGAGCTTTAATTGGCGGACAGATATAAAGACATTTTGCAGGAGAATGTTAGGCTAAACATGGGGATTAATTTTTCCGTCGATGATAGCAAGCTGTCCAGGCCCTGGGGCAGCAAAGCAGTCCAAACCATGATGCTCCCTTCACCATTCTTTACAGTTGGGATGGGGTTTTGATGTTGGTGTGCTGTGCTTTTTTTTCTCCACACATAGTATTGTGTGTCAACTTTAGTTTAATCCGTCCACAGAATATTTTGCCAGTAGCGCTGTGGAACATTCAGGTGCACTTTTGAAAACTTCAGAATTTGGGAGAGCAGTGGCTTCTTCTGTGGTGTCTTCCCATGAACACCATTCTTGTTTAGTGTTTTACGAATCGTAGACGTTAGCATGTTCCAGATATTTCTTTAAGTCTTTAGCTGACACTCTTCTTAACCTCACTTGAGCTTTGTCATACTTTTGTAACCCTTCCAAGCTTTATACAAGTCAACGATTCTTAATCTTAGGTCTTCCGAGATCTCCTTTGTTTGAGGCATGGTTCACATCAGGCAATGCTTCTTGTGAAATGCAAACTCAGATTTTGAGTGTTTTTTAATAGGGCAAGGCAGCTCTAACCAACATCTCCAATCTCGTCTCATTGATTAGACTCCAGGTTAGCTGACGCCAATTAGCTTTTGGAGAACTCATTAGCCTAGGGATTCACATACTTTTTCCAACTTACACTGTGAATGTTTAAATGATGTCTATATTGAATACAATAATGTGTGCATATAAGCACACTAGGTTAGTCTATTGTTGTGACTTAGATGAAGATCAGAACAAATTTGATGACCAATTTATGCAGAAATCCAAGTAATTCCAAAGGGTTCACATACAGTGGCAAGAAAAAGTATCTAATCTACTGCCCCAGTCAGAAGAACTCATGGATACCATTTTTATGTCTCTGTGTCCAGTATGAAGGACGTTATAGGTAGTATTGCAAGCCAATGCTAACTAGTGCAATGGCTGGAAGTCTATGGGTATCGGATCCTTCATACTGGACAGAGAGACATAAAACTGGTATCCACAATAACATCTGACTCTGGGGAAGTAGATCCCGAAGTATCCCTTTAACTAAAAGAGCCACCACTCTATATATTGAATATATTCCATGTTCTTTGAATTGTTCCAGAGAACAGTCAGTGTGTCACAAACCACATTGATTAGTCAGCTCCCTTGACAGAATGGAGAAAGCAGCAGGAAAACAAGTCGTTGTGGAAGTCACACTAGGTGAGCCTCACAGTGGGCAGAATACTGCTAACAGAGACAGCACATTGGGAAGAGAACACACATTCCAAATAATAATGTGCTTTCATTTCTGCCTCAGAGCATCCATCACAAGACATTAGCTGTGTAAACAGTATGTTTGTGTGCGTGTCTATTCCGTGTTCACTTGCCCATGCACACAGCTCTGCACAGAGGGAGTGACAAATTACTCATTGGGATTTATAAAGCCTTAAACGAAATAAACATACATGATTAACTTGTGCGTATCTTCGAATATGATGTTTAAAGAAACAAATTAGTCTGTCTAAAAGGACCAACTGGTTACACATTTTAATTTGTAAAAATCATGTGTTTCAAACGCATATCAATATTGGTGTGTCTGCTCTCATGTAGGGCAACCTGGGACAGCCTTGTGTTGTGTCAGCATCATCTCCTGAAATACCTGCTTCTCGCTAAGCGCTGTGATCTTAGCCTGAAGTTCGTGGAGCTGCTTCTTCAGATCAGCATTCTGCAAAGGAAGGCAAAGCTCTTTTTAGGGCACTTTCATACCAAGTTCCAAAAATGTACATCCAGGTTCACTTGAAAAGGCAGTTTGGTTCATTTCAACCAAAACTACTTTATTTCAAATTGGAATATTTATGTCTCCACACTGATGTTTCACATGCACACACATCTACAAATGAACAGAAATCAGTACAAACATTAACAATATATATATATATATATATATATATATATATATATATATATATATAAATAAAACACACACACAAACAGTACCAGTCAAGTTTGGACACCCATTTTCTACATTGAGAATAATAGTAAAGACATCAAAACTAGGAAATAATACATTTGGCATCATGTGATAACCAAAAAAAAGTGTTAACAAATCAAAATATATTTTATATTGGAGATTCTTCAAAGTAGCCAACCTTTGCCTTGACAGCTTTGCACACTCTTGGCAATCTCTCAAACAGCTTTTTATTTATTTCACCTTTATTTAACCAGGTAGGCAAGTTGAGAACAAGTTCTCATTTACAATTGCGACCTGGCCAAGATAAAGCAAAGCAGTTCGACACATACAACAACACAGAGTTACACATGGAGTAAAACAAACATACAGTCAATAATACAGTATAAAGAAGTCTATATACGATGTGAGCAAATTAGGTGAGATAAGGGAGGTAAAGGCAAAAAAAAGCCCATGGTGGCAAAGTAAATACAATATAGAAAGTAAAACACTGGAATGGTAGATTTGCAGTGGAAGAATGTGCAAATTAGAAATACAAATAATGGGGTGCAAAGGAGCAAAATAAATAAATAAAATAAATAAATACAGTAGGGAAAGAGGTAGTTGTTTGGGCTAAATTATAGGTGGGCTATGTACAGGTGCATTCAAAATTCAATGCTAAGGCAAGGGGAACAGCAACAAGTACAGTTTACAAGAAAGTATAATTTACTGCTGCTGACAGTCTCAGATCCACAGAGTTTTGTTATGGTATCTGGTTATTTCTTTCACACCTCTGTTTAAATTGTAAATGTTTATGCTCCCAATTGGGATAATGTTGATTGCATTAACCAACTTGTTTCTTTGCTGCCCAATCTCAACCCGCACGATTACATTTTTGGAGGCGACTTGAATTGTGTGATCCACCCAGTCTCGGACCACTCAAACCCTAGATCATCATCTCCCTCAAAATGTCCAGCGCTATTTCTGCATTTATAAGCTAGGCAGGATTTCTAGATCCATGGAGATTACTTTTTCCTAGTAACAAAGAATTCTCTTTTGTTTCACATGTGCACCACTCCTATTCTAGAATAGACTACTTCTTCGTAGATAAAGCTCTTCTCCCCTCTGTTAAGTAGAATACTCTGCCATTGTTATTAGTGACCATGCTCCTCTGTCGCTCGACCTCTCACTGAACTATACAGACCCCCACATGGAGACTTAACCTACTTTCAAACAAGTTATTCTGCACCATTCTATCAAATGCAATTGCTGTCTTTATTGAAACAAATAAAACCGAACCGATCTCTCGATCTACACTTTGGGACACACTTAAAGTTGTTAATAATAATTTCCTATTCCTCTCTTCTCAATAAACGGAAAATTAAAAACAGCTGATCAATGCAATTCTGGAATTAGACCAACAATATTCCACCTCTACATCACCAGAACTTTACAAAGGCTGAGTCTTCAAACTCAGTACAATTTACTATCCACAGATAAGGCTGAGCTGCAGCTACTTGTTCTGTTTAAGAATATAGGGAAAAGGCTGGTCGACTTCTAGCTCATCAACTCAAGTGCAAATCTGCCTCACAGCTGGTCCCTCAAATTCACAACACCTCAGGTGTCTTAAGTAGTCCTTCTGAAACCAATACTACTATCAAATGTTTATTATGATCTATACACATCTGAAGGACCTGAAGAAAATTGAATTATGAATGATTTTGACAATTTGGAAACTCCTACCCTTAATACAGAGAAGAGAGGGAATGGATCTAGCTTTGCAGTTAGAGGAGATTATTAATTCAATAACAGCAATGCAAAGTGGAAAATCGCTAACCCAGATGGCTACCCAATTTAATTCTACAATGTTTGATGCCAAACTCCACCACCACCTGCTTGAAATGTTTGAAACCGATACAGACCAATCTCACTTTTAAATGCATAAGTATTGGCGAAATTGCTTGCCTCTCGATTAGAATCCACTATGACAGACATAACAGATCAGACAGGGTTTATTAAGGGTCGACACTCCTTTTCTAACATTCGATGTCTGCCTAATGTCATACTCTCCTGCATCTTCGGACGTTCCTGAAGTAGTTCTCTCTTTAGATGCGGAGAAGGCATTTGACAGGGTAGAATGGGAATATTTATTCTCTGTAATGGGAAAATTTGGCATTGGTGCGAACTTAATTACCTGGGTCGGACGGTTGTACTCAATACCCAAAGTATTTCCCATTATCAAGGGCCACATGCAGTGGATATCCAATTGTTATTTGCCCTGGCGATAGAACCCCTTTCCATCATGCTAAAGGCCACACCCTCAATACGTGGTATCTACAGATGGGGACTAGAACACAAAGTTTCCTTGTATGCAGATTACTTGCTTTTATATATATCTCAGACCCTGAAGTGTGTGTCCCTGTGGTAGTGGGCCTAATGCGTAGGTTTGGTGTGTTTTCGGGTTATAAATTGAATTTCTCAAAAAGTGAATATTTTCCTATTAATGAATTTGCATTACAAATTCCACGGGATACTATTCCATTTCATATGTCCAAGTCTGGCTTTAAATATTTAGGGGTCCAATATCACCAATATCCAATATACCTCGTCTTCCCTCCATTATGAGAAATTTACTCCCCTAACCAGCAAACTTGAACTGGAATTTCAGAGATTGAGTATTCTCCAGTTCACTTACATTGGACTTATTTTACTATATATCTAATGCTTCAGAAAGGGTTTTAAATAAAGTTGCAGCCAAGTGCAGAAATGTTTTTTTCGGAGTACCAAACAATCAATCTCTGACAAATAGACAGCTCTGCATGCCATTGCCTCCCCATTAGCCCGCAGAAGGATTTCATTCAATTGGAAATCTATCAATCCTCCCTTAGCATCAAATCTTGGAGGCTGTTCCTAAAATCAAAAGAATAAGTATACCATTTGAGGGTCAAAATGTTATCTTCCATTCATTGTGAATAAAATATCACACACACAATACCGTTCAAAAGTTTGGGTCTCTTCGAAATGTCCTTGTTTTTGAAATAAAAGCACATTTCTTGTCCATTAAAATAACATCAAATAGATCAGAAATACAGTGTAGACATTATTAATGTTGTAAATGACTATTGAAACTGTAGCTGGAATATATTCATAGGCGACCAACACTCCTGTGTTCCAATGGCTACTTCTTAGCCAATCCAAGTTTATCATTTTAAACGGCTAATTGATCATTAGAAAACCCTTTTGCAATTATGTTGGCACAGCTGAAAACTGTTGTTCTGATTAACCTGTTTGGGATAAGGGGCAGCATTTTCACGTTTGGATGAAAAGCGTGCCCAGAGTAAACTGCCTGCTACTTGGTCCCAGTTGCTAATATATCCATATTATTAGTAGATTTGGACAGAAAACACTCTGAAGTTTGTAAAACTGTTCGAATGATGTCTGTGAGTATAACAGAACTCATATGGCAGGCGAAAACCTGAGAACAATCCAACCAGGAAGCGGGCAATCTGAGGTTTGTAGTTTTTCAACTCTTGGCCTATCGAAAACAGTGTCTATGGGGTCAAATTGCACTTCCTAAGGCTTCCACTAGACTGTCAACAGTCTTTAGAACCTTGTTTCAGGTTTCTACTGTGAAGGAGGGGGGAATGAGAGCTGAATGAGTCAGTGGTCTGGCAGAGTGCCATGAACTCGTGACACGCATTCACGTGCAAGTTAGCTTGAGTTCCATTGCATTTCTGAAGACAAAGGAATTCTCCAGTTGGAACATTATTGACGATATGATAAAAACATCCTAAAGATTGATTCTATACTTCGTTTGACATGTTTCTACGGACTGTAAGAGAATGTTTTGACTTTGTCTGCTCGTGTGTCATGAATTTGGATTACTGGGCTGAACGCGCTAACAACAAGGAGGTATTTGGACATGAAGATGAACTTTATCGAACAAATCAAACATTTGTGGAACTGGGATTCCTGAGAGTGCATTCAGATTAAGATCATCAAAGTGAATATTTATAATGTTATTTCTGACTTCTGTTGACTCCAACATGGCGGATATCTGTTTGGCTTATATGAGTGCCGTACTCAGATTATTGCATGGTTTGCTTTTTCCGTAAAGTTTTTTTGAAATTTTAACACAGCGGTTGCATTAAGGAGAAGTATATCTTTAATTCTGTGAATAACAGTTGTATCTTTTATCAATGTTTATTATGAGTATTTCTTTAAATTGATGTGGCTCTCTGCAAAATCACCAGATGTTTTGGAAGCAAAACATTATTGAACGTAACGTGCCAATGTAAACAGATTTTGGATATAAATATGCACTTTATCGAACCAAACATGTATGTAACATGATGTCCTATGAGTGTCATCTGACGAAGATAATCAAAGGTGTTTTTTTGTGACTTGGCTCTGACCTAACATAATCATATGTTGTGCTTTCGCTGTAAAGCCTTTTTGAAATTGGACACGATGGGTAGATTAACAAGAAGTTTTTCATTTGGTGTATTGCACTTGTTAACCTGTCTAGGACACAGTTTCCGCTAGCGGAACCACCCCCCAACATTCCGCTGAAAAGGCATCGAAGGAAATTCAAAAATATTTTTTTGAAATATTTAACTTTCACAAATTAACAAGTCCAATACAGCAAATTATAAACATCTTGTTAATCTACCCATTGTGTCCAATTTTTAAAATGTTTTACAGCGAAAACACAACATATATTTATGTTAGATCACCACCAAATCCCCCAAAAAAAGCCATTTTTCCCAGCCAAAGATAGTCACAAAAGCAGAATTAGAGATACAATTAATCACTAACCTTTGATAATCTTCATCAGATGACACTCATATGACATCATGTTACACAATACATTTATGTTCTGTTCGATAATATGCATATTTATATCCACAAACCGCGGTTTACATTGGCGCCATGTTCAGAAATGCCTCCAAATTATCCGGAGTAATTACAGAGCCACGTCATATAACAGAAATACTCATCATAAACTTTGACGAAAGATAGATGTTTTACATATAATTAAAGATACACTGGTTCTTAATGCAACCACTGTCAGATTTTTTATAAAACTTTCAGAAAAAAAGCATACCATGCAATAATCTGAGACGGCGCTCAGACGTAAATACATTTCTCCGCCATGTTGGAGTCAACTGAAATACGAAATTACATCATAAATATTCCCTCACCTTTGATGATCTTTCATCAGAATGCAGTGCAAGGAATCCTAGTTCCGCATTAAATCGTTGTTTTGTTCGATAATGTCCATTACTAGTGTCCAATTAGCTACTTTTGCTAGCACGTTTAGCTCACATGTCCAAAAGCTGGCGCCGGTCCAGGCGAACTCGGACGAAAACAGGTCGAATAAACTGGTCAAACTAAGTAGAGAATCAATCTTCAGGATGTTTTTATCATTTTATCAAATAACGTTCCAACCGGAGCATTCGTTTTTGTCTACAGAGTAATGGAACACATGAAGATATAATGAGTAGTGCGCATAACCAGGAACTGGCATTCTGCCAGACCAGTGACTCATTCCCCTCCCATTTGGCCCCACATCACACTAGAGGCTTCATTCCATGTTCTACTGACTGTTGACATCTAGTGGAAGGCGTAGGAAGTGCGAACAGATCCATATCTTATTGGGATGTGAATAGGCAATGAGTTGAAAATCAACCAGCCCCAGAATTTCCACTTCCTGTTTGGAAGTTTGCCTGCCCTATGGGTTCTGTTAAACTCACAGACAATTCAAACCGTTTTAAAAACTGAGTGTTTTCTATCCACCAGTAATAATACTATGCATATATTCCCATCTGGGAAAGAGTAGGAGGCCGTTTACCCTGGGCACGCCTTTCATCCAAAAGTGAAAATACTGTCCCTTAAAAAAATCATACAATGGGTTTTCTGGATTTTTGTTTTAGATTCCGTCTCTCACAGTTGAAGTGTACATATGATAAAAATTACAGACCTCTACATGCTTTGTAAGTAGGAAAATCTGCAAAATCGGCAGTGTATCAAATACTTGTTCTCCCCACTGTATATCAACCAATTGCCTGTAGTACTCACGCTTTAAAAACTCTCGACCATTGTTACTCTTACTTCCAGGATGGCTACAAGGCCCACCCCGCCCTCCCTTCGGCATATCAGATCACGACTTCCATTCTGATCCTTCCTATAGGCAGATACTCAAACAGGAAGTACCCATGCTGAGGTCTATTCAATGCTGGTCTGATCAATCAGAATCCATGCTTCAAGATTGTTTTGATCATGTGGACTGGGATATGTTCTGGCTTGCCTCAGAGAATAACATTGATGTATACACTGACCGAGTTCGTAAGGAAGTGTATAGGGGATGTTGTAACCACTGACGAAAACCTAAAAAGAAAAAAAACCTACCCAAACCAAAAATCGTGGATAGATGGCACTATTCGCAAAACTGAAAGCTCGAACCACCACATTTAACCACAGCCAAGTGACTGGGAATATGGCCGAATACAAACAGTCCAGTTATGCTCTCCATAAAAACATAAAATCAAACAGGAAAAACGTCAGTACAGAGAGTTGGAGTCGCAATTCAGTATGTGGCAAGGACTCCAGACAATTATGGATTACGAGGGGAAAACCAGCCACGTCGCGGAGACTGACGTCTTGCTCCCGGACAAGCTAAAACACCTTTGCCCGCTTTGAGGACCATCGACGCGGCCTGCTCCCAAAGGACTGGGGGCTTTCCTCCTCCGTGGCTGATAGGAGTAATACATTTTAGAGCGTTAACCCTCGCAAGGCTGCCGGGCGCAGATGGCATACCTAGCCATGTCATTCGCAGACCGGCTGGCTGGAGTGTTTACGGACATATTCAATCTCTCCCTATCCCAGTCTGCTGTCCCCACCATTGGTTACCTGCACTTTCTTGGGTACAGGAACAAACTAAATGACTATCACCCAATAACACTCACTTCCGTCATCATGAAGTGCTTTGTGAGGCTAGGTAAGGATCATATCATCTTCACCTTACCTTTTTAGACCCACTGCAATTTGCATTCCGCCCCAATCAATCCACAGATGAAGCAATCGCAATTGCACTGCACTCTGCCCTATCCCATCTAGAAAAGAGCAATACCTTTGTAAGAATTATATTAATTGACTACAGCTCAGCCGTAAACACCATAGCACGCTCCAAGCTCATCATTAAGCTGGGTCTGAATCCAGCTCTATGCAACTGGATCCTGGACTTCCTGACGGGTGGTGAAGGTAGAAAACAACACCTCCACTACGCTGATCCTCTTCACAGTGGCCCAACAAAGGTGCATGCTCAGCCCCCTCCTGTACTCCCTGTTCACCCGTGACTGCGTAGCCATGCACACCTCCAACTCAACCATCAAGTTTGATGAGTGAGTGGCGCAGTGGTCTAAGGCACTGCTTCGCAGTGCTAGCTGTGCCACTGGAGATTCGGGGTTCGAGTCCAGGCTCTGTCACAGCCGGCCGCGATCAGGAGACCCATTGGGCTGTGCACAATTTGGCCCAGCGTCGTCCGGGTTAGGGGAGGGTTGGTCTAAGGCACTGCATCGCAGTGCTAGCTGTGCCACTGGAGATTCGGGGTTCGAGTCCAGGCTCTGTCACAGCCGGCCGCGATCAGGAGACCCATTGGGCTGTGCACAATTTGGCCCAGCGTCGTCCGGGTTAGGGGAGGGTTGGTCTAAGGCACTGCATCGCAGTGCTAGCTGTGCCACTGGAGATTCGGGGTTCGAGTCCAGGCTCTGTCACAGCCGGCCGCGACCAGGAGACCCATGGGGCTGTGCACAATTTGGCCCAGCGTCGTCCGGGTTAGGGGAGGGTTTGTCCGGCAGGGATGTTCTTGTCCCATAGCGCACTAGCGACTCCTGTGGCGGGCCAGGCGCAGTGCATGCTGACACGATCGCCAGGTGTACGGTGTTTCCTCCGATACATTGGTGCGCCTGGCTTACAGGGTTAAGTGGGCATTGTGTCAAGAAGCAGTGCGGCTTGGTTGGGTTGTGTTTGAGGAAGCACGGTGAGACGACTAACTACCAATTGGATACCATGAAAAAGTGGTAAAAAAATAAAATGAACTTTTGCAGACAACAGTAGTAGCCTGATTTACTAATAATGACGAGACAGCCTAAAGGGAGGAGGTGAGGGCCCTTGCGGAGTGGTGCCAGGAAAATAACTTCTCCCTCAACATCAAGACGAAGAAGCTGATTGTGGACTCCAGGAGACAGCAGCGGGCGCACGCCCCGATCCACATCGACGGGGCCACAGTGGAGAAGGTGGAAATCTTCAAGTCTTCAGTGTACACACAGGTAGTCTTGTGAGGAAGGCTCAACCGTGCCTCCTCAACCTCCGCAGGCTGAAGAAATTTGGCTTGGCCCCTAAGACCCTCACAAACTTTGACAGATGCACCATTGGGAGCATTCGGTCAGGCTGTATCACCCCTTTTGTATGGCAACTGCACCGTCCGAAACCACAGGGCTATCCAGCAGGTGGGGCAGTCTGCCCAATGCGTCCCTGGGGGCACACTGCCTGCCTTCCAGGATATTTATATCACCCAATGTCACAGGAAGGTCAAAAATATTCATCAAGGACATTAACCACCCGAACCACGGCCTGTTCAACCAGCTATCATCCAGAAGGCGAGGTCAGTATAGGTGCATCAAAGCTGGGACCGAGAGTTTACAGTACCAGTGAAAAATGTGGACATCTACTCATTCAAGGGTTTTTCTTTATTTGTACTATTTTCTACATTGTAGAATAATAGGGAAGACGTCAAAACTATGAAATAACACCCATGGAATCAAAAAAGTGAAACAAATCATAATATATTTTATATTTGAGATTATTCAAAGTAGCCACCCTTTGCCTTGATGACCACTTTGCACAGCCTTGGTATTCTCTCAACCAGCTTGATGAGGTAGTCACCTGGAATGTGTTTAAATTAACAGGTGTGCCTTGTTAAAGGTTAATTTGTGGAATTTCTTTCCTTGTTAATGCGTTTGAGCCAATCTGTTGTGTTGTGGCAAGGTAGTTTTTTGTTGTTGTAAAAGAAGAAGTCCATATTAAGGCAAGAACAGCTCATAAGCAAAGAGAAAGGACAGTCCATTACCTTACAATATGAATGTCTGTCAATTGGGAACATTTCAAGAACTTTTAAAATTTCTTCAAGTTGAGTCACAAAAACCATCAAGCGCTATGATGAAACTGCCTCTCATGAGGACTGCCACAAGACACAGTTCTCTGCTGCAGAGGATAAGGTCATTAGAGTTACCGTCCTCAGAAATTGCAGCCCAAATAAATGCTTCGCAGAGCTCAAGTAAGACGCATCTCAACATCAACTGTTCAGACGAGACTGCGTGAATCAGGCCTTCATGGTCGAATTGCTGCAAAGAAACCACTACTAAAGGACACCAAGAAGGCCAGCATCTCGGAGTCGCCTCTTCACTGTTGACGTTGAGACTGGTGTTTTGCGGGTACTATTTAATGAAGCTGCCAGTTGAGGATTTGAGAGTGTCTAGTTTGAGAAACAGACACCTCACTAATGTACTTGTCCTCTTGCTCAGTTGTGCACCAGGGCCTCCCACTCTTTCTATTCTGGTTAGAGCCAGTTTGCTCTGTTCTGTGAAGGTGGTAGTAGTACACAGCGCTGTACGAGATCTTCAGTTTCATGGCAATATCTCGCATGAAATAGCCTTCATTTCTCAGAACAAGAATAGACTGACGAGTTTCAGAAGTTAGTTATTTGTTTCTGGCCATTTTGAGCCTGTAATCGAACCCACAAATGCTGATGCTCCAGATACTCAACTAGTCTAAAGAAGGCTCGTTTTATTGCTTCTTTAACTTCTTATGGCTAGGGGTGGCTAACTTTTATGCATTAAAAAGCATACAATGTGATTTTCTGGATTTTTGTTTTAGATTCCATCTCTCACAGTTGAAGTGTACCTATGATAAAAAATTACAGACCTCTACATGCTTTGTAAGTAGGAAAACCTGCAAAATCGGCAGTGTATCAAATACTTGTTCTCCCCACTGTAAATGCTACCTGAATTTTCTTAGATATACTTTGTATATGCGGTTTCCAGTTTGCACAAAGTCCAGTTTAGTTCCTTGAGGGCCGTCGTGGTATCGGCTTGGGGAAGAATATACACGGCTGTGACGATAACCAAAGACAATTCTTTGGGAGCTAATGTGATCGGCATTTGATTGTGAGGTACTCTAGGTCAGGTGAACAAAAGGGCTTGAGTTCCTTCCTGTATGTTACCACAATCACACCATGCATAGTTAACCTTTTGTGGGTTCCAAATATCTCTAACGGTCACCCCAGCGTGAGTTGTTTTATGCACGTGATGTCAGAATGCACTCACTGTTCCAAAATGTGACTGTTACGCAACAGGACTTAACACACTTATCACACTGCTTGTGATCTATAGACTATTTTTCAATTTGTCAATTTCAAATTATTTTCCAACAAGTTGTATTTTCTAACAAAAATTTGAATGGAGAGGTGTTCCGCTTCCTCATTAACTCACAAAGAAGTAGCCCATTTAAGCTGCTGTACGGATGAGGATAGTATATCCGGAGAGAGCCATGATTACGTGAAACAGAGTATGTTAGAGTCCCTGATGTCTTTCTGGAACTTTATTTTCCATGGACTGAACATTAACAAGTAATACACTTGGAAGCGGTGGATGGTGTGCACGCCTTGAGTCAGACGACAAGTCCATTCCGAATACCTCTTCTCTACCGGTGACGTCTTGGAGCACCCTCGGGGATAAGTTAAATTGCCTTGGGGATACGAATTCGGATCCAATTCGGGAAAGTCGTATTCCTGGTCGGAACGCTGGTGAGTTACCGCCGCTCTGATATCCCAAAGTTATTTCCGGCTGTATGTAATAATGCAAAAAACGTTCTGGGCTAATAATGTAAGAAATAACTACTAAATAAATTCTGCAAAGTTGCTTAGGAGGTAGAAACAGAGCTGCAATTCCTATCGGCACCATCAGTCTACTGAAAACAAACCAATTATTAACTGAAATTGTATTTACCTGTGGGTCCTGTTTCATCTGGGTGACCAGTTTCTGTAGAAGAAAGAGATACATGTGGGTAGGATAACAAATGCATTCAGGGACATTCCGCAAGACTACTACAGCCTGTGGACAGTGAAACCTATAGACAAAACATTCAACTGTGTCCCATACCCAAATTGTGACATTGGCCATCATTCAGTCTGAACAAACATAAAATTGAATAACACATACAACACTTTGTATTTTCATCATTATAGTATATGATTATTATAATTTGAATATTTGATTAGTTTATGACTTTATAAAATACTGAAATGTGACATTTTACATGTAAATTACATACTGATACATTTTACATACAGTATTTACATTCAACTTTATAAAGACATACTATAGGCCTACAGTAGGCGGAGTTAAAAATTGCCTACTCATTGGGAGAGTCCTGTTCAATGTGCTGGGAGTGTGGTTATGGGACAATGGTGAGTGACCTATGTGGTTATGGGACACTGGCCTGACCCCACTGGTGCGCAACAGCAAGGAGGCTGAAGACCTGGCCTGCGTAATGAATAGGGTGTCATTTGGGATGCATCCATTATCTAGCACACTCATGCTTACTCACTAACAAACATGTAATGAAAATGGATGCTTGAAGTTGCCACAAATAGTGCATTTGGAAAGTATTCAGACTTAACTATTTCCACATTTTATTACGTTACAGCCTTATTATGAAATTGATTAAATTGTTTATTTTTTCCCCCTCCATCTTGGTGGTTCATCATTCTTAAATGGAATAAGTTTGAGAGGCCACTGTGTTCTAAGGAACCTTCAACGCTGCAGAAATGTTTTGGTACCCTTCCCCAGATCTGTGTCTTGACACAATCCTGTCTTAGAGCTCTACAGACAATTCTGTCGACCTCATGGCTTGGTTTTTGCTCTGACATGCACTGTCAACTGTGGGGCGTTATATAGACAGCTGTGTGCCTTTCCAAATCATGTCCAATCAACTGAATTTACCACAGGTGGCCTCCAATCAAGTTGTAGAAACAGCACCGATGATCATTGGAAATATGATGCACATGAGCTCAATTTCAAATCTCATAGCAAAGGTTCTGAATACTTATGTAAATAAGGTATCTATTTGTTATTTTTAATACATTTGCTAAAAATGCAAAAAAAAAATTGCTTTGTCATTATGGGGTATTGTGGATTTTATTAAATACATTTTTGAATAAGGCTGTTACGTAACAAAATCTGGAAAAAGTAAAGGAGTCTTTACTTTACAAATGCACTGTAAAAGGAAGATAAGGTTTCGCCACTAATTCTAATACCTAGTTGTGAGTTGCTGTCAAATCGGAGTAAAAATTCTACTTAAGTGGAAGTATGGATTCACCCCATAATGCAATGGTCTTCAGTGGATCTTCTCAAACATACATTGACTCGGTGACTGGGTTCATCAGAAGCACATAGGTTACATTGTTCCTACTGTGATGAAAATGTATCCATTTCAGAAACCAGGGAGACATGGCAGCATTCTCACAAAACAGAAAATGCAAACTACCGTAAGGTGCCTGAGAACATTGACTATTACAAACAGACCAACTACGACCACCGAAAGGCAATCGGAGGCAAAAAGTCAGTACAGAGAAAGTGGAGTCACAATTCAACAGCTCAGACGAGACGCATGTGTCAGAGACTCCAGACAACCCTTGATTATAACGGGAAAGCCCAACGCTTCAGACACTGCGCCTCACTTCTAGACAAGCTAAACACCTGTTTCGAGGAAAACAACACAGAGCCACCGATGTGGACCCCCACCACTCACAAGGACTGTGTATTCCTGATCTCCCTAGCCGAAGCAAGTAAGACATTTAAACAAGTTAACCCTCGCAAGGCTGCCGGCCCAGACTGCATACAAAGCAGTGTCCTCAGAGCATGCCCAGACCAGCTGGCTGGAGTTATGGACAAATTACATTTCTCACTATCCCGGTAGATGGTCCCCACTTGCTTCAAGACGTCCACCATCATTCCTGTAACCAAGAAAGCAAAGTTAACCGAACTAAATGACTTCGCCCTATAGCACTCCTGTAATCACAAAGTGCTTTGAGAGGATAATTAAGGATCATATCACCTCCATCTTACCTGACACCATAGACCCACTACAATTTGCATACAGCCCCAACAGATACACAGACGCAATTGCCATTGCATTGCACACTGCCCTATTCCACCTAGACAAGAAGAATACCTATGTAAGAATGCTGTTCATTGACGACAGCTCAACCTTCAGCACCATAGTGCCTCCAAGCTCATTACTCAGGGCCCCAGGTCTGAACCCCTCCCTGTGCAACTGGGTCCTGGACTTCCTGACGGGCCAACCCCAGTTGGTGAAGGTAGACAATACCGTCGCCAAGCTGATCCTCACACAGGGGCCCCACAGGGGTGAGTGCTCAGCCCCTTTCTGTAATCCCTGTTCACTCATGACTGAGCACATCTCCAACTCAATCATCAAGTTTGCTGACGCCGCAACAGTGGTAGGCCTGATTACAAACAACGACGAGACTGCCTACAGGTTTCTCATCGGTTTCTCAAATGACTGCCTCGCCTGGTTCACAAACTACTTCTCACATAGAGTGCAGTGTGTCAAATCGGAGGGCCTGTTGTCCGGACCTCTGAAAGTCTCTATTGGGTGCCACAGGGTTAAATTCTCAGGCTGACTCTTTTCTCTGTATATATCAATGATGTCACTCTTGCTGCTGGTGAGTCTCTGATCCACCTCTACGCAGACGACACCATTCTGTATACTTCTGGCCTTTCTTTGGACACTGTGTTAACAAACCTCCAAACGAGCTTCAATGCCATAAAACACTCCTTCCGTGGCCTCCAACTGCTCTTAAATGCTAGAAAAACTACATGCATGCTCTTCAACCGATCGCTACCAGCACCTGCCCGCCCACGTAGCATCACTACTCTGAACGGTTCTGACTTGAATATGAATATGTGGACAACTATAAATACCTAGGTGTGTCTGGCTAGACTATAAACTCTCCTTTCAGACTCATATTAAACATCTACAATCCAAAATTAAATATAGATTCGGCTTCCAATTTTCACTCACGCTGACAAACATACCCTCGTAAAACGGACTATCCTGCCGATCCTTGACTTCAGCAATGTCATTTACAAAATAGCCTCCAACACTCTACTCAGTAAATTGGATGCAGTCTATCACAGTGCAATCCGTCACCAAAGCCCCATATATTACCCACCATTGCGACCTGTATGTCCTCGTTGGCTGGTCCTCGCTACATATTAGTCGCCAAGCCCACTGGCTCCAGGTCATCTATAAGTCTATAGGTAAAGCTCCGCCTTATCTCAGCTCACTGGTTACCATAGCAACACCCACCCGTAGCACACGCTCCAGCAGGTATATTTCACTGGTCATCCCCAAAGCCAACACCTCCTTTGGCCGTCTTTCCTTCCAGTTCTCTGCTACCAATGACCGAAACTAATTGCAAAAAACACTGAAGTTAGAGACTTATCTCCCTCACATCTATCACTCCAGTGTTCATTTCTAAATTGTAATTACTTCGCCCCAACGGCCTATTTATTGCCTTACCTTCTTACTTCATTTGCACACTGTATACAGATTTTCTATTTTGTTATTGACTGTATGTTTGTTTATCCCATGTGTAATTCTGTGCTGTTGTTTTTGTCGCACTGCTTTGCTTTATCTTGGCCAGGTTGCAGTTGTAAATGAGAACTGGTTCTCAACTGTCCTACCTGGTTAAATAAAAGGTGAAATAAAAAATAAATTAAATCACTTTAAAAAACAGGGATGAGGTGAGTGCCTTGGCAGAGTGGTGCCAGGAAAATAACCTCAGCGTCAACAAAACAAAGGAGCTGATCGTGGACTACAGGACACAGCAGAGAGAGCACGCCCCCATCCACATCAACGGGCCGCAGTGAAGAGGGTAAAAAACTTCAAATTCCTCTGCATGCACGTCACTGAAGACCTGAAATGCACACCAACAGCGTGGTGAAGAGGGCGCAACAGCGCCTCTAACCTAAGGAGGCCGAAGAAATTTGGCTTGGCCCATAAGACTCTCACAAACTTCTAAAGATACACCATAATGTAGCTGTTCTTGTCTATTGACGTTCTGTATTGTGTCATGTTTCATGTGGACCCCAGGAAGAGTAGCTGCTGCTTTTGCAACAGCTAATGGGGATCCTAATAAAATACCAAAATAATTGAGCATCCTGTCAGGCTGTATCACCACCTGGTACAGCAATTGTACGGTCCGCAACTGCAGGGTTCTCCAGAGGGTGGTGCCGTCAGCCCAACGCATCATCGGGGGCACACTGCCTGCCTTCCAGGACATCTACAGCACCCGGTGTCACAGGAAGGTCAAGAAGCTCATCAAGGACTGTTCCCCCACTATCATCTACAAGGCGAAGACATTACATAAACAGCTTCTATCCCTAGGCCATCAGACAATTAAACAGCCAAAACTAGACAGCCTCCTCCCAGTAAATCAAATCAAATTTATTTATATAGCCTTTCGTACATCAGCTGATATCTCAAAGTGCTGTACAGAAACCCAGCCTAAAACCCCAAACAGCAAGCAATGCAGGTGTAGAAACACAGTGGCTAGGAAAAACTCCCTAGAAAGGCCAAAACCTAGAGAAAGGCCAAAACCTAGAGAGGAACCAGGCTATGTGGGGTGGCCAGTCCTCTTCTGGCTGTGCCGGGTGGAGATTATAACAGAACATGGCCAAGATGTTCAAATGTTCATAAATGACCAGCATGGTCAAATATTAATAATCACAGGCAGAACAGTTGAAACTGGAGCAGCAGCACAGCCAGGTGGACTGGGGACCCAACTCTGTCCCTTAGTCACTGTCACTAGCCAGCTACTCAGAGACGGTTGCCCTACGTACATAGTCATTGAACACTGGTCACTTTAATAATGATTACATACTATTTACATATCTACTGCTGTACAACATTAACATTTAAAAATGTTTCATTATTGTGTGCTTGTTGGACATTTACTGCATTGACTGATAGGAACATACGCATTTCTCTGCACCCGCCATACCATCTGCTAAACTGTGTAATACATTTTTACTTTATTTGATAGGACTCTTAATAATAGCGGTGATTCAACTTGACAGTTAGCCCAGTTGATTAGAGTACTATGTCAACATTTGCAGGCCTAACAAAGAGCCTGAACACTGAGCTGATGAACAAGAGAACACCTCTTTTTCCCCTCCTACCTGATGGACTTGTATTTCCACTTTCAAGGCCTCCTGTAATGTTTGTAATTCCATCATTGAGTCAATCAGTGTGCAAGTCAGTCCGGGGGAACGTTCAGCCTGTGTACAGAGACAGAAGGAGAATGGTAAAAACATCAGACAACAACACCTTTAATTCTCACAGTTGAATCAGTGGTTTCAAGCTTGCAGTCATCGCAACCAGAGAATATTCTACATTCCCTAAGCTTTGTCACACAATCCATGATGGAAACAATTTTTTATGGCAATATGCGTAGTTCAAACAATTACACTGTCCCCATCCGATTCGTAACGAAATACTCTGGAGGTGATAATCATGGCTTGGGTTTAATAGTCTATTCTGCATGTTAAAGAATCATGTCCATTGAATACAGTACATTACATAAGTCCTGAAGGGAATACAGTGCATTCGGAAAGTATTCAGACCACTTCCCTTTTTCCACGTTGTTACATTACAGCCTTATTATAAAATGTATTATTTTCCTCAATCAACACACAATATCCCATAATGACAAAGCAAAAACATGTTTCAAATTGTTGTAAATGTATTAAAAATGTTTTTAAAAAAGAGACCATATTTACATAACTATTCAGACCCTTTGCTATGAGACTCGAAATTGAGGTCAGGTGCATCCTGTTTCCAATGATCATTGTTGAGATGTTTCTACAACTCGATTGGCGTCCACCTGGGGTAAATTCAATTGATTGGACATGATTTGGAAAGACACACACCTGATTATATAAAGGTCCCACAATTGACAGTGCATGTCAGAGCAAAAACCAAGCCATGAGGTTGAAGGAATTGTCCATAGAGCTCTGAGACAGGATTGTGTCGAGGCACAGATCTGGGTAAGGGTACCAAAACATCTCTGCAGTATTGAAGGTTCCCAAGAACACAGTGGCCGCCATTCTTAAATGGAAGAAGTTTTGAACCATCAAGACTAGTCCTAGAGCTGGCCACCTGGCCAAACTGAGCTATCTGGGGAGAAGGGCCTTGGTTCGGGAGGTGACTAAGAACCCGATGTCCACTTTCACAGAGCTCCAGAGTTTCTCTGTGTAGATGGGAGAACCTTCCAGAAGGACAACAATCTCTGCAGCACTCCACCAAATCAGGCCTTTATGGTAGAGCGGCCAGACTAAAGCCACTCCTTAGTAAAAGGCACGACATCCCGCTTGGAGTTTGCCAAAAGGCACCTAAAGGACTCTGACCATGAGAAACAAGAAAAGGTTTTATGAAACCAAGATTGATCTCTTTGGCATGCGTCATGTCTAGAGAAAACCTGGCACCATACCTACGGTGAAGCATGGTGACAGTATCATGCTGTGGGGATGTTTTTCAGCAGCAGGGATTGGAAGACTAGTCAAGATTGAGGCAAAGATGAAAGGAGCAAAGTACAGTGTCATGACTCTCCTGGTCAAGGATTAAAGGCCTCAGATCAGCTTGGTAAATAGCTTACAACAACCAGACCCTCTTAACCACAGAAGAGGTTTTGACCCCTTAACACTCGGTCGTAAATTAGGCAGGAGAGGAATCTCTTTGCTCCTCAGTATTGGGAAAGGAATGTCTTTGTTACAGAGACATTTTGCTGCCCAAAACTATAAAAACATCCAAAGAGTGAACTTTGGAGCAATATTTATAAGATAGGAATGTTAAGAATGGTCCATGGGGATCTAAAGAATGTTGTCATATTATTTATTACTTTGTGATGTTAATAAAAACTGTATTGACCAAATACTGTAACTTAGGAAGGAAAATCATTCTAGCTTTCAAGTTTCCATCCAATATGATGTTAATAGAATATGAAAAACGATGAAACTGTTAACCTTTTTGGGATAGGGGGCAGCATTTTCACTTTTGGATGAATAGCGTGTCCAGAGTGAACTGCCTCCTACTCTGTCCCAGATGCTAATATATATGCATATTATTATTGGATAGAAAACACTCTGAAGTTTCTAAAACTGTTTGAATGATATCTGTGACTATAACAGAACTCATATGGCAGGCAAAAACCTGAGAAAAATCCAACCAGGACGTGGGATATCTGAGGTTTGTAGTTTTTCA
Organism: Oncorhynchus clarkii lewisi; assembly: GCF_045791955.1. Lineage (NCBI taxonomy): Eukaryota > Metazoa > Chordata > Actinopteri > Salmoniformes > Salmonidae > Oncorhynchus > Oncorhynchus clarkii. The sequence goes on from NC_092147.1 coordinate 52,713,616, forward strand.
AAGCTTGGCCTACCGAATACACAGTGTCTATGGGGTCAAGTTGCACTTCCTACGGCTTCCACTAGATGTCGACCGTCTTTAGAAACTGGTTTGAGGATTCTACTATAAAAGGAGGGGCATGAGACCTGTCATGAGACCTGTTTGAGTCAGTGGTCTGGCGGAGTGTCTCAGGCTCGTGACGCGCGCTCCCAGCAGAGTTAGCTCCTTCCAGTGCTTTTCTTCAGACAGGAATTCTCCGGTTGGAAGCGTATTCATGTTTTATGTTAAAAACATCCTAAAGATTAATTCCATACATCGTTTGACTTGTTTCTATGACCTGTAACAGAACTTTGAGTTTTTGTCTGGACGAAGTGCTCGCGCCTCATGAAGATGGATTACTGTGCTGCACACACTAACAACAAGTGGCTATTTGGATGTAAATTATGGACTTTATGGAACAAATCAGTAATTTATTGTCAAACTGGGATTCCTGGGAGTGCATTCTGATGAAGATCATCAAATTTAAGTGAATATTTATAAAATGTTATTTCTAACTTCTGTTGACTCAAAAATGGCAGATATTCCTCTGGCTGTTTTGGGTTCTGAGCGCCGTTCTCAGATTACGCTTTTCCCGTAAAGGTTTTTTGAAATCTGACACAGCGGTTGCAAGGAGAAGTCTCTCTTTAACTTCTTGCGACTCCAAACCCGTATCCGGGAGCGTAATCATAGCCTCAAGCTCATTACCATAACGCAACGTTTCCTATTCATGAAAATCGCAAATGAAATAAAATAAATATATTGAAACACAAGCTTAGCCTTTTGTTAACAACACTGTCATCTCATATTTTCAAAATATGCTTTAACCAAAGCTACACAAGCATTTGTGTAAGAGTATTGATAGCATAGCATTAAGCCTAGCATTCAGCAGGCAACATTTTCACAAAAACAAGAAAAGCATTCAAATAAAATCATTTACCTTTGAAGAACTTCGGATGTTTTCAATGACGAGACTCTCAGATAGCAAATGTTAATTTTTTCCCAAAATATTATTTGTGTAAGAGAAATAGCTCCGTTTTGTTCATCACGTTTGGCTAAGAAAAAAAAACGAAAATGCAGTCAACACAACGCTAAACTTTTTTCCCAATTACCTCCATAATATCGACAGAAACATGGCAAACGTTGTTTAGAATCAATCCTCAAGGTGTTTTTCACAATTCCATTCGATGAAAAATCATTCCTGGCAGTCGGTTTCTCATCAGAGGCAAACGGAAAAATACTGCAGCTGGAGATTACGCAATAATTGCGACGGGGGACACCAACCGACCACCTGGTAGATGTAGTCTCTTATGGTCAATCTTCCAATGATATGCCTACAAATAAGTCACAATGCTGCAGACACCTTGGGGAAAACGTGCAAAAGGTAAGCTGACTCCTAGCTCCTCCACAGCCATATAAAGGAGTCATTGCCATGAGGCGGTTTCAAAAAATGCGGCACTTCCTGATTGTATTTTTATCTGTTATCGGTTATTGTGGATTCAAGAGGTCTGCGACATTCAAAATGAGACCGATATGAGGTAATGATTAATAAGCGACTGTTGGCGATGAGAGTTTAGAGTTTAATTCAGAGATTGTAACTTTTTTTTTTACTTTCCTGTGGTGCCCCAAATTCACAATGAGTTAATTGTTACATGATTAATTTAAAGTTAGTAACAAATAAACATAGTTGATTTGATAACAGTCATCATGTTAATGATCGCCACGACAACAGAGATCCTTGATGAAAACTTGCTCCAGAGTGCTCAGGACCTCAGACTGGGGCGAAGGTTCACCTTCCAACAGGACAACAACCCTAAGCACACAGCCAAGACAACACAGGAGTGGCTTCGAGACAAGTCTCTGAATATCCTTGAGGTGCCCAGCCAGAGCCCAGACTTGAACACGTTCGAATATGTCTGGAAAGACCTGAAAATAGCTTTGCAGCGACGCCCCCATCCAACCTGACAGAGCTTGAGAGGATCTGCAGAGAAGGGAGAAACTCCCCAAATACAGGTATGGAAAGCTTGTAGCGTCATACCCAAGAAGAGTCGAGGCTGTAATCGCTGCCGAAGGTGCTTCAACAAAGTATTGAGTAAAGGGTCTGAATACTTACATAAACGTGATTTAAAAAAAATGATACATTTCAAAAATATCTAAAAACCTGTTTTTGCTTTGTCATTATGGGGTACTGTGTTTGTAGATTGATGGGGGGGGGGGGGGGGGGAGAATGGTAGTCCATTTTAGAATAAGGCTGTAACATAACAAAATGTGGAAAAAGTCAAGGGTTCTGAATACTTTCCGAATGCATTGTACATCCTGGCAAAAAAAGCAAGGTTATGAGTCAAACGGCCTGGGGAAAAAAAAAACAGTTATTAACTTTTTGTTTGAGTATTTTAGGATATTTATCAACATAGCCTTGGACGTACAAAAGGCTGAATGTTGTAACCTTGTGAATAGTAAAAATAGTGAAGGAATGTGATAATTAACTCCCACTTACCTTCACACCGTCTCCAGGTTGAATACCATCCAATTGAAGCATTAAAAGAGCCGCTGTACGCAAAACAGAAAACACAGTAACTGACCTTTGCGCCAACAGCAAATAAACAATTCACCTTTCAGTAACAAAACAAAAAATAAGTTGTTTCTATTAGGGCACACGTCTTCAAATGTTTCGGAACAGAAAACAAAAATGAGCCTTAAGTCCAAGAAGTCCCTGTGTGTTGCAGTCCATTTCCCCCCGTTTGGTACCTAATGAACATGCCCTGATAAAGAGGGTCGCCTATGGGCTTCTCAAAAGACCATCCTCCGTCCCCTCTTCTCTGTGACCCGGAAACCGATAAGCGATCGAGAAGGAGCATGTAAATTCGTTAGAAGGCAAACGTAAGTGTCCTCCCCTCCTTGATCGCCACCTTTCATCAAGGATACTTACGTGTATCCTATCGTGGAAGAGTTTTGAAATCTGCCACACCCCCTTGAGTCAGCTTTTGTTTTGTCAGAGGATAAAAACATACACACGTTTAAAAACAATATGCTATTTATTGTTTTAAAATCGATAAAATGTCTTGCACAACTAACTTAAAAACAAATTATCACTTTACACATTTATTTTGGGATCCACCCCTGTAAAACGTAATTTACCTAACGACGTGTGAACGGAGAAGGACCGCCTCATTTCAAGCAAGCGCATTTCCATCCACGTTCACTTTCCTCGATTCACTTTGACTATTTTCAATAGGAGGCGCAAGAGGACGAAGGATAGAGGATGCAGGAGGTGAGAAAATCTGATAAATGGCATATGACTTGTGTTCACTGCTACTCTGACCCTAATTCCAACTCACCTGAAAGATCTAAAGGGACTGTAATCAGGCTTGGGCGGTATCCAGATTGTCAGACATTCATAACGACCTTGTGCCATCCCGGGATTTTTGGTAATACCGGAAGACGCTGATTTCGGGAAGACACTAACCAGCTAGATAACTACTAAGTTAGCATACCAAAAGTATGTGGACATCTGCTCGTCAAACATCTCATTCCAAAATCATGGGAATTACTATGGAGTTGTTCCCCCCCTCCTTTGGTGCAATAACACCCTCCACTCATCTGGGAAGGATTTCCACAAGATGTTGGAACATTGCTGTGGGGACTTGCTTCCATTCAGCCACAAGAGCATTAGTGAGGTCGGCACTGATGTTGGGCGATAAGGCCTGGCTCACAGTCGCCGTTCCAATTCATCCCAAATGTGTTGGATGGGATTGAGGTCAAGGCTCTATCCAGCCCAGTGAAGTTCTTCCACACCGATCTCATCAAACCATTTCTGTATGGACCTCGCTTTGTGCTGAAACAGGAAAGGGCCTTCCCCAAAATGTTGCCACAAAGTTGGAAGCACAGAATCGTCTAGACTGTCATTGTATGCTTTAGCGTTAAGATTTCCCTTCATTGGAACTAAGGGGCATAGCCCAAACCATGAAAAACAGCCCAAGACCACCAAAAACTTTACAGGTAGCGGTTTCCTGGCATCAGTCAAACCAAGATTTGTCCGTCGAACTGCCAGATGGTGAAGCGTGATTCATCACTCCAGTGAACACGTTTCCACTGCTCCAGAGTCCAATGGCGGCAAGCTTTACAACACTCCAGCTGTATTGTGCATGGTGTTCTTAGGCTTGTGTGCAGCTGCTCGGCCATGGAAACGCATTTTATGAAGTTCCCGAAGAACAGTTCTTGTGATGACGTTTCCAGAGGCAATTTGGAATTCGGTAGTGAGTGTTGCAACCAAGCAACATTTTTAAGCACTACAACACTCGGCGGTCCCGTTCTGCGAGCTTGTGTGTCCTAACACTTTGCGGCTGAGCCGTTGTTTCCCCTGGGCGTTTCCACTTCACAATAACAGCACTTATAGTTGACCGGGGCAGCTCGAGCAGGGCATACATTTTACAAACTGACTTTTTGTAAAGGTGGCATCTTATGACGGTGCCAAGTTAAAAGTCACTGAGCTCTTCAGTAAGGCCATTCTACTGCCAATGTTTGTCTGTGGAGATTGCATGGCTGTTTGGCTGAAACAGGTGTGGCAGTGTGACAAAAACAACAGGTGTGGCTGTATTCAGCAACAGGTGTGGCTGAAAAAGCCAAATCCACTCATTTGAAGGAGTGAAAAACACACTACCTATACAAAGTATCTAACTGGCAAATATTAAGTTGCGTATTCCATACTGTAATTAGAGTGCCTGGCGAATGCAGCACAACAGTCAGTGACTCACAAGGCTCCAGTCTCTCCTTGTTTGTGTACTTGTAAACAAACACCATGTTACTGGGGAATGCTGGTAAATTTCATAATGAAAAATAATGTGAGGGATGAAATAATGAACGTGATCTGCTTTATCTCCTAACATATTGCACATGTTTAACTGCAGGTATTTACTTAAAAAGTAGCTAACAATAATAAAAACGTCAAAGAAATAGTTATCAGAATTCTGTGTTAATGCAACCCGATACCGTTAACTGGGTTATTTGGAAATAGCCACAAGATGGTTTATCAATACCGTTGGAACTATTTCTTTGAAGTTTTTATTTTATAAACTTTGAATATTTGTAGCTACTTTCTAAGTGAATACTTGCAGTCAACTTGTGCAATACATTAAGAGATAAAGCAGATTGTGTTCTTCATTTCACCGGTCACACAGACAAAAAGGTATAAAAATATCTTGCTGCTTTTTAGAAACGCAGATCTAAAATGTAACTCATTGTATTTTCTGCTTGGCTTCAGACTAATTTAAGCACTTCTCCACTCAGATGAAAAATGTTTGCTCGTCATTCATCAGTCAGACAGCACTCTGACTGACGTGTAGCTACTGTTCTCCAGTAAAATGCAACATTACCTTCAAGCAAAACATTACGAAATGTAGCTGGCTTCATTCTTTCTATGATAAACAGAAATACGATGGCCATGCATCGTCTTTTTCATTGTAAGCTAATAGTTGCATGCCCCCGATCACAAATATGTCAAAGTTCCATATAAAATGTAAGTGAAATGGTTTAAAAACGCAGATTGCATGATGGTCTGTGTTTTGAAAATGCTGATTTCTGAAAGCTAATGTGACCCCTGGGTATATACATGGTATACCACCCAAGCCTAACTGTAATGATGCCATGAATCTGCGTAAAGCTCATTGTTTCAAAGGCCCATAGTATTACTTTCAAAGGGACGACACTTTGAATCCTGCACAACCACCTTGGATTATGGATCAACTTGCAACGTCAAAGAAAGCCAATAATTCTGTCTTCTACTGAATTAGAATTTTTGTTCTTAGCATGCACAAGAGTAAATAAAACAACTTGGAAATTAAATTCGCAGGGCAATGACGTGAAGCTCACAAAAGCATACATTTGGCTGGTTCCGTGGGACAACAATAAACAAACAGTGAGAACCGGGAAACCAGCGAGTCCGCCCGAGGCAATGTCACAGCCGTCCAGTCTGATTGATTTCCGGGCCAAAACTGCCAGCCAAGAGAACAATTACAACAGGTGCTGTTGCAGGACTCACACCTGGCAGTGTAACTGGTCTCCACTCTCTCAGACTCCCTGCAAGATAGTAGATGCAGAGCCCACTAGGCCTACATGAGACTCCTCACCACCACAAATTGGACTTTCAGGATGGCTAAGTCACCCCAACATTGTAAAACTACCAGAGCAACCGAGCCAAGTTCACCTGTAAAGTCAGTCATGTTAAACATGGGTGGACAACGTGCAGGATAATTTGCAACTAAACATGGTTTGACCAAACATGAATTTTCATGCATGGTTCTGATCATAACAGACAGTAATTGTATATAGGTAGCAGTGGGTGGCAATACTATCCCTTGGCCACTTTCAGTTTCCCTACTTCTGAACTAAACCACCCGTACAATCCATAATTCCTAATGACACAGATTGGTTTGAAACCTACTAGTGTGAAACGTAATCAGGAAAGCTTACCTAGTTCATTAGGTGGGCTACAGTTACTGTCCATGATAAAATATTTTATTTCCTGTATAGAGGTTGATTCTATGCAGCTAGAAGAGCTGAGCATGTACAGTAAGAGTATGTGTAATTAAGCTAGAATACCTTCATAAAAATTCCAATGGCCATTCTACAGCATGGAGACAGCCTACAGACCAACAGCAGAACAGAAGAGTGACATGATTAAAAACCCATTACTTGGTTAATATACACTTAACAAAAATATTTAAACATGAAACAATTAACGATTTTACTGAGCTACAGTTCATAAGGAAATCAGTCAATTGAAATAAATTCATTAGGCCATAATCTATGGATATCACATGACTGGGCAGGGGCGCAGCCATCAGAATGTTTTTCCCCTCACAAAAGGGCTTCATTACAGACAGAAATACACCTCAGTTTCATCAGCTGTCTGGGTGGCTGGTCTCAGACGATCCCGCAGGTGAAGAAGCCGGATGTGAAGGTCCTGGGCTGGCGTGGTTACACGTGATCTGTGGTTGTGAGGCTGGTAGGACCTACTGCCAAATTATCTAAATGCAATCGACTTCGGCGATGTCATTTATAAAATAGCCTCCAACACTACTCAGTAAATTGGATGCAGTCTATCACAGGGCCATCCGTTTTGTCACCAAAGCCCTATATACTACCCACCACTGCGACCTTTATGCCCGCGTTATCTTGTCCTCGCTACATATTTGTCGCCAAACCCACTGGCTCCAGGTCATTTTTAAGTCTTTGCTAGGTAAAGCTCCACCTAATGTCAGCTCACTGGTCACCATAGCAACACCCACCCGTAGCACACGCTCCAGCACTGGTCACTGGTCATCCCCAAAGCCAACACCTCCTTTGGCCGCTTTTCCTTCCAGTTCTCTGCTGCCAATGACTGGAACAAATTGCAAAAATCACTGAAGTTGGAGACATATCTCCCTCACTAACTTCAAGCATCAGCTGTCAGAGCAGCTTACAGATCGCTGCAGCTGTTCACAGCCCATCTGTAAATGGTCCATCCAACCAACTACCTACCTACCTCATCCCCATATTTGTTTTTTGTTTTTTTCTCTGCTCTTTTGCACACCAGCATTTCTACTTGCACATCTTCATCTGCACATCTATCACGGCAGTGTTAATTGCTAAATTGTAATTACTTCACCACTACGGCCTATTTATTGACTTACCGCCTTACTTCATTTGCACACACTGTATACAGATTTTCTATTGTCTTATTGACTGTACGTTTGTTTATCCTATGTGAGAGACTGTTGTTTTTGTCGCACTGCTTTGCTTTATCTTGGCCATGTCGCAGTTGTAAATGAGAACTTGTTCTCAACTGGCCTACCTGGTTAAATAAAGTTAAATGTTAAAAAATGAACTGTCTCTGAAGCAGCATGTGTACACAGTGTCTGTGTGGAGTCTGGAGTTGTGCCTCCCTGCTCTGCTTGGAAAACAATGGGGGAGGAGCAAATGGGCCGAGACTACAGAAAACCAAGCACACCCCCACTCTCATCGACGGGGCTGTAGTGGAGCAGGTTGAGAACTTCAAGTTCCTTGGTGTCCACATCACAAAACTAACATGGCCCAAGCACACCAAAACAGTCGTGAAGAGGGCACAACACCTATTCCCCCTCAGGAGACTGAAAAGATTTGGCATGGGACCTCAGATCCTCAAAAGGTTCTACAGCTGCACCATCGAGAACATCCTGACTGGTTTCATCACTGCCTGGTATGGCAACTGCTCGGCATCGAACGCAAGGTACTACAGAGGGTAGTGCGTACGGCCCAGTACATCACTGGAGCCAAGCTTCCTGCCATCCAGGACCTCTATACCAGGCGGTGTCAGAGGAAGGCCCTAAAAAAAGAAAAGACTAGCCACCCTAGTCTGTACCCTTACTGTACGGCAAGAAGTACCAGAGCGCCAAGTCTAGGTCCAAGTGGCTTCTACCCCCCCCCATATTATACACTGCTGCTACTCTCTGTTATTATCTATGCATAAGTCACTTTAATAATTCTACCCACATGTATATATTACCTCAATTACCTCGACTAACCAGTGCCCCCGCTCTGTACCGGTACCCCCTGTATATAGCGTCGATATTGTTATTTTACTGCTGCTCTTTAATGTTACTTTATGTATTTATTTTAACTGCATTGTTGGTTAAGGGCTTGTAAGTAAGCCTTTTACTGTAAGGTCTATGTAACCGATGTGAAATGGCTAGCTAGTTAGCGGTGGTGCACACTAATAGCGTTTCAATCGGTGACGTCACTCTCTTTGAGAACTTGAAGTAGTGGTTCCCCTTGCTCTGCAAGGGCCGCAGCTTTTGTGGAGCGATGGGTAACGATGCTTCGTGGGTGTCAGTTGTTGATGTGTGCGTGCAGAGGGTCCCTGGTTCGAGCCCGGGTATGGGCGAGGGGACCGAATAAAGTTATACTGTTAAATCTACACCTACTGTATTCGGCACGTGACAACTAAAATTTGATTTGAACCGGCTTCTCTGCTGTCTGACCCTAGTGCAGCTGTAAGCAACCCGGTTGGATCTGCTGGCTAGCGTGCAGTCTATAAAATGACTCCATGAGCATAAATATTGATTAGTTTTCCTAACATAAGGGCCTCAACTCATATTTAGCACTATTTGGACCTCCTTTGCACAATGCCATGCTATCAGATGCATTGACTTTGTCTGAAAATGCATATTATTTCAGCATGAACGAGTGTTTTATAACTTTCATTTACAAGAGCACAAATCGCCATGTTGCGCAGTGCAGCCGCGCGCACACGTTCAATTCGCGTTCGTTAGCCAGGTAGCTAGTAAATTGTTGTTACATATTTGGTGCAAGCTAATGAAAAACATCAGATTATTTGCTAGCTAATGGCAATGAGTCAGACTTCAGTTCCATTTCACAGTTTAAAACTCATTTTAAAATAAGATATCACTACAGTTGATATACCTTGACATCCTCGTCAACTATAACTAACGACGTTAGCCGGTTATTTCAGCTTGCGAGGCTAGCTAACACAGGGAGAGTTTTCACAGCATCCAGTCACTAGAGAGCAAGCTAGCTCTAAACTAGTTAGCGATAGCTAACTACATATGGCACAAAACTGTAGCAAACAAGCTAGCTGTCAATCTAGATAAGTAACTTAGAAAATAAAACAGTAGCATAACATAATAATAATATTTTGGGGATGGCTTCAAATAAATAACTAAATCCTCACAAATAGGCACGCTTTGGTGGTTACAAGTTAGAATCGGCCCCTTTCTAGCTAGCTATGTCCACTGCCCTCCAATAGCAGTGCACTTCGCTAGCTAGACTAGTGTTCCCAACAAGGAGTACTAGGACCCCCGGGGGTACTTGAAGACTCATGAGACCATAGGCCTACTGGTAAAAATGCACATGAGAGAGTATTTCAGGGGTACTCCGTGCAGAGCAAAATTCAGTTGGTAACCGAAAAGGGTAGGGAACCACTGAGCTAGAGAATATCATCCAACTCTTATAAGAAATAGCTATGAACAAACCGTCCTGCCTATCCTAACACACGATTAATTACAGGTATAGGGATCAAACGCATGTGAAAACAACCAAAGTTTCTAAACAATGAAAATTAAACTTATAATAATATTTTTTTTAAATCCCTATGTGTACTTACCCTTCAATCACATGAACAGCAGCAGTCCTCTCCACAGATATTAATGAAATATTTACAAACAACCCAATACTCTCTACCGATACAATTGATGTGAATATTCAAATATCCTCCATTGATTAGTCTGAGATCTCCGTAGTATTTGTTTAAATTCAATTTGTGCAAAAAGAGAGAAACTGAGATACAAAACAAGAACTCTTCTTCAATCTCATTCACCACAGCCTGAGCACAACAGTTATCCATGCGCTCATGAGGAGCGAGAAGAAAGGGGTAGGAAAACTATTTCTAAAAGGTGACAATTGTAGCCGTTGTATCCCAGATTGATTAATTAATGAATAGTATATGGTTAGTTATACATTTTGAGTCGAGGTTCTTCGCAAGGTGAAACGAAAATGTGTTTGAAAAGCGAACTATTTTTTGTCATGGTGCGGCGAATTTATTTCACTTTGCCTAAGGAACAGGGGTACTACGCCTTCCATTGCCTAGGGAAAAACCCCGGATGTAAACTCGGTGAAACTCATCTGGAGAGAAGTAGCACTCGGGTCGTCACTAGTAACCACAGTCACAAAGTCTTAAAATCCGCCTATTTCTACAAGTTATCTTCTTATAATGTGATTTTAAACTTAACCATGCACTATGCCTAACCCTGACCTTAAATTACGACCAAAAGCAGCAATGTATGTTTTCATAAATTGTTACAATATAGCCAATTTTGACTTTGTGACTGTGCTATCTAATGCAAACCTAGCACTCGATGCAAAGAAATACGCGGAGCAATTTGTTGCTGCTTAGACTTGCCACGGCCCATATCCTGCGCCTCACTGTCGATGGGTGAAAAAGCAGCACTTGCTTTCATATATTTTACTAGCCAGCCATTCTGAATTCAGTTTTAGTATTGAAGGGGCGCTCGACATAATAAAACGGTCATGCCAAGTATCAAACGTTTATGCAGAACCGCTGCACTGTACATGCTTTCTGGTGATGGCTGGCTGTTAATGTGAGGCGTGGGCAAGCGACACTTTACAAGTGCGCCATGATTTTAATATAATTAGAAAATAGTTGTTTTTGATATGTCATATCATCTATATTTATTTAGTATTGTAGAACGACACACTATTATTATTATTATAGATAACTAGTGTAAATTGTCAAAAATAATACTTGATGTTACCAAAACTGATGGATTCCATAATAGGCCTATACAATACACAGGTTTATGATACAAGACAGTGGATAACAGGCTAACAATGGGGTAAAGTACTACTCTATACATTTTACCTGACACCCAAAAGTACTCTTACATTTTGAATGCTTAGCAGGACAGGGATATGGTCCAATTCAAGTACTTATCAAGAGAACAACCCTGGTAATCCCTACAGCCTCTGATCTGGAGGACTCACTAAACACAAATGCTTGGTTTGTAAATTATGTCTGAGTGTTGCAGTGTCCCAATGGCTATCTGTAAATAAATTAACAAAAATTGTGTTTCTGGTTTGCTTGGTATAAGTCATTTCAAATTATTTATACTTTTACTTTTGATAGTTACATATATTTTAGCAATTACATTTACTTTTGATATTTAAGTATATTTAAAGCCAAATACTTTTAGACTTTTACTCAAATAGTATTTTACTGGGTGACTTTTCCTTGAGCCATTTTATATTAAGGTATCTTTACTTTTACTCAAGTATGACATTTGGGTACTTTTTCCACCACTGCAGGCTAAGCACGCTACCAGGCTAAACATACTACCCTGTACTTACAAGTTACAGTAAAAACAAACTGATATAACATAAATCTCTTTTATATCCTCTCATGCATGTAATTTGATTTGTTTGTCCCTGCATGAGTTAAAATATCTATACAACTGTAATATTGAAAAAGGTTTGAACCGCTTGGTGTAATGGCTAATGTACTGGGCTGACAGCCGTGAGGACTCAGGTTCGAGGCCTGTTCGGGCTACCCCCTGGCCTGAATGCTTTAGACTACAATTATCAAACTTTAAAACATGCTATAGCAAGCGTCTTGTCCCTTTGGCCATTATTGTCTCTGGAATGTAAAATAATTCTGTGCGCACTGAAACCTAATTTATCATTAACCTAAAATGAAAATCTCGGGGCCACAATCCAACAAAATTTGACTGATGCATTTACTTGACCACACCAATGGGAAATTAGAGTATTATGGAGAGTAAAACACAAGACATTCTCTTTCAATAGACTAATATATAGACTTAGTGTCACCTGTTTTGTAAATAAAAACATTGAATGATAAATTAATGAGGCTACAAGTTGCTAGTCAAGTGTTCAAATTATTTTCACCATCATGGGCAATGTGGTTGTAGGGATAATACTGTGTCATATTGATTGGTTTGAATTGGGCAAATAATGACACACCATTGCTAATTTACTTTTTAAACACGCCCAAAAGATTCCAAGAGCAGGTGATGACTTTTGAATAAAAGCAAACGGTACCTCATTCAGGAAACACATTTCCATTTGTTACAATGCATGCATGAAGGCTCTCCAAAATAATACAGTTGTAATTGAATGCACACTAGTAAACATTATTGTAAAACTACATATAAAGTACATTTGCTAATGTGCATTTTGTGTTCTAAACAATGAAATCACTTAACTAATAATAATATATGCCATTTAGCAGACGCTTCTGTTCTATCCAAAGTGACTTATGCATGCATACAGTGCCTTGCAAAAGTATTCATCCCCCTTGGCATTTTTCCAATATTGTTAAATTACAACCTGTAATTTATTTTTATTTGGATTTCATGTAATGGACATACATAAAATAGTCAAAATTGGTGAAGTGAAAGGAAAAAAATTACTTGTGGTGCATGCATATGTATTCACCCCCTTTACTATGAAGCCCCTAACTAATATCTGGTGCAACCAGTTACCTTCAGAAGTCACATAATTAGTTAAATAAAGTCCACCTGTGTGCAATCTAAGTGTCACATGATCTGTCACATGATCTCAGTATATATACACCTGTTCTGAATTGCCCCAGAGTCTGTAACACCACCAAGCAAGCGGCACCACCAAGCAAGCGGCACCATGAAGACCAAGGAGCTTTCCAAACAGGTCAGGGACAAAGTTGTGGAGAAGTACAGATCAGAGTTTGGTTCTAACTTTTTTTAATTAATTTTTTACTTTGAACATCCCACAGAGCACCATTAAATCCAATATTAAAAAATGGAAAGAATATAGCACCACAACAAACCTGTTACTAGTACAATTACTAGTCCAACGCTCTCACCACTTGCCTTGCACTCCACGAGGAGCCTGCGTGGCAGGCTGACTACCTGTTACGCGAGGGCAGCAAGAAGCCAAGGTAAATTGCTAGCTAGCATTAAACTTATCTTATAAAAAAAACAATCAATCGTAATGTAGCGTGGTTCGTTCTGCGTTGTGTACTTTTAATTAGGACGCTGCCACAACTGAAGGTCTGCTAGTGAAATTATTTTTATTTGCCCTGCACTCGGAGACAACATTGGACACTCCTCAGGAACTGGCTGTCATCACACTGACCAGAAGGTCCTGGCGTACCCACCACCCGCCAGTAGCTGTCATTTGATTTGAACTGTCTAATCAGAGACTTCAACACGTTAGTGCCTACAATGAGTTCATCAACCTGCCCATCTACAATAAGCACTGGGACTACATAACTGAAGCCATAAAGCTGTATTTTTAAGTCACACATGCCCACTGGGCTAGTTTGCGTTCCACCACAACCCACCAGGATGATGTCTGAAGGAGCTAGAAAGTTCCCCTCTACCACTCCTGCCTCCCTCAACCGAGGTACTCTGCACGCAGAGTAGTAGCCATGGACCCACTATCTAACATTCCCTTCAGCTCAACTTTATCCTGTACCAAACTGTCATTCTGAGTAATTCTCATTGTGTTCTGAAAAATGACTGTGTTCTTGGGTACTAACTCAGAAAAATAAGAATAAACAGATTGGATATCATCTTCAGTGGAGGAAAAATTAGACTGCCCCACATTGCCCTCCTCAGAATGGAGACTTTCTAGTTTTCCTGAGACCTGCCAATCTGTCCACATCCAGGGCTCTTTCGCTTCCCAGTCTCACTAGTCAAAGCTCATGTGGCCAGGAGAGAAGCACTTGAAACACAGCTGGTGCATCTGACAGTGAGCTTTGTTCCAGTGATTAGTGCTTCCACAGACAGCGCGCTCACATTTGGGGAACTGTTTACGGGGTCCTCTGTTCAGACTGAGTATTGCTGAGAAGAGCATTCTCTAACATACTCAAAACTTTCTCTAATGTCCCACCCTCAGATACAGATGGGGCCTGTTCTGGTTCACGGCCACATCGAGAAAAATATGACACATTAGGTCTGCTCTCTGGATCCACTTCCTCCTGGGGGGAGTCAAAGACAGCAGCCACCTGCTGTGAAAGTTGTGTTCTACATGCTTTATGCTCCTGTCGTGTCTTTGGCTATGCCGGATTAAGTGATATGACATGCTATTCAATAAAATAATTTATCCGTAATTAATATTACCTGATTGAGCTAATCATGTAAATGTAATTAACGAGAGTCAGGGCACCACAAAATAATATTTATAGAGCTGTTATCTTCCGAATAAACTCTTAAAGACCTAGTCATATTTTACATCAATAGCAGTCAATATTAATAGTCAACTTAATTCAGTCTCATCTGAAAGTTGTAAATTCTTGGTTATCTGCACAAACCCTGGCTAACAAGTTGAATCAGCAATACAAAATTGGGTTTAATCATTGATTTACTAAATACCTAACTAATCACACAGAATTACACATAATTAAATCATAACTTGATTACAAATTACATCATAAAGGAAAACGTCCCTAGCGGGCGGAACAGATATGACCGCTTGTTACACAAAAGAAAAGGGTTTGAGTGAAGGAGTGGGAAGACTGAGGAACAAAGGCCGAAGCTGTGCTATCGTAAATACAGTATCTTATGCATTCTAAATTACCGGCCATTTGGAAAAGGAAAATGCAATAAATATTTACTCTGAGCTGCGCTTCGGTAGGTTGGTGGTAGATGGAAGGCCGTGTTGCACAACCGAGTCCTTTGAAGAATGTCTCTGGTTGTCAATTGGATACGTTGTAGTAACGTTGTTGTGTGGTAGACGGGATACTCTGTCTTCCTTCCTAACCTGCGTTTGCAGCTGCTGTTGCTAACTCAACAGCTAGGAGGTATCACTTCTGTAGTTAATAAGATTTCAAAGTTCATACCATTCGCAAACCAAAGCTCACACTGATGTTGGCTTCATTCTGTAGTTATTATCTGAACCATTCTTACATCGGACCGTCATCCTACATCCTCGGAACAGGAGGTTACATTGTCGTCAAGGGCTTATATAGGAAGGGAGAGGAGGGCGTGTTTGAAAAGTTTTATAGCCCATGTCCCTTCACAGGTGCGGGCCACTGATTGAGCAGAGCCCTATCTTATGAAAACCCAAATCTCACATTTTAGAAGCTAAAATCACATTTCATCACGAATAATTTCATATTCAAACATTTAAATTGAACAACAATTCCATGTGAATCCGATAACTCTGTGTAGACTTTACACTGTAGAGTTTGTCATCTTATCATTGATGAGAATGTTTCAGATGATAACCGAACTGACATCATATTCATTAAGTACCACCGAATATGTTCAATTGGTCAGATTACCAGAATATAGTTAATTTCCCCCTACCTTCTGATGTTCCCAGAATCTATATGTTAACCAAGGGTTTTTCAAATGTAACATCAGTAGGGTAGAGAGGAAAAAGGGGGAAAGAGGTATTTATGACTGTCATAAACCTACTCCCCTACACTGCCTTAACAGTTCATCCAAACGATCCTGTACCGCACTGGCTGTCAGTTGCCAGTCACGAAGGGGTTTGCATTTGAACACTTGGGCCAACTCTTTATCAGGACAGTTAAGTACAAACATGACTGCCAACTCTGAGCACTGATTGGGCAAGGTTCTACCCTCACTTACAAGGTACTGTTCAGCTGCCTCTGCAGCTTTGTTAAGCCTAATCCAGAAATCTAGTGGACCCTCATTAGCATATGGTTTCATTGAATAGAAATCAGCTAATGGCATACCTGAACAGACAGTATCCCCAAAGTGTTGCTTGAGAACACTGAACACTGCCTTAATATCTGTGACAACGGGGTTGTTACGCATCCAGACTTTGGTCACATCCCGTGCCCTCCCCATGAGCCGAGACATCACCTTCCCAACATTCTCAGACCCAGTGTAACCCCTCTTCTCTAGGTAGACTCCCATTAGCTCCTCCCACTCCAGGACAGAGTACTTATCTGTGCCATCACCCCTAAAGAGAGGTGGAGCACTAACCTCTGACTTCACAACCAGATTCAGCTTGGACGCATCAATAAAAGTTGACCCACATTGTTCAGGCAGGGGAAACTGCTGGGATTGGTGAGGGGAATGGGCAGGAGACAGACTTGAAGCAGTAAACTCGCTCTGATTGGTTCAGAGATAGATTCTGCTATCTGCTTAATAAGGTCACTCAGGTGACTTGGAGGTGTCCCATTATTACTGAGGACTGGGGATGATGGTACATCAAGAGACAGTGGTGGGATGCCCTGGTCAGGATGGAGTAAACAGCCTACCCCTCCCAGTGCTTGTAAACTCAGGACTAGCAAACACTACTCCCAGGAGCTGACTGTACAAATGGTGTAAATGCAAGAACACCCCTCCCTCTACCCACACTAAAATCCCCAGCATAATTCATTTTATGGATTTGAGAGTCTTCCATGGCTCAATAGAGCACTAAAATGCAATGTAATTTACTGCAGACAAATACAAAAAAACATGCAATAAACAAATTCCCTCAACATGCAAATAAACACAAATTCCCTTATCTAGTGAATATGCTACATTCACCTTCACTATTTACAGTATACATTCACTTATAGCAAACCATCAACAAGTGCGCATGCGCAGAGCTCCAGTGGTCGGCTTGTGCTGACCAGTCGGCAGGTCGCAGCACTAGTTTGTAGCGTGGTTCATTCTGCGTTGTGTACTTTTAATTAGGACGCTGCCACAATGGAAGGTCTGCTAGTGGAATTATTTTTATTTGCCCTGCACACAAAGAGACAACACACATTATGTTAAACCTTGGCGCAGTCCTAGCTCTCAGGCACCTGCATATGGACACTCACTCAAACACTGTCCCAAGTACTCAGTGTCCCAAGTACTCACGAGCTTTGTGAAACTTGTTAACATAAATCTTTATATTATCCACGTTGTAACAAACTTATGGTAGCATAACAGTACATTGTGTAACATTATGACGGTTTTATGTTAAACAATTTCGGAGCCAAGGACAACATACCTTGCTAGCCGAAGTTCAGGCAAAAGAGAACAATAAGGGGGTACGGAAATACAGATTACCCGCGATGGGTCAAACCAACATGTACAAAACTTTTACAATCACATGTATGTGCAAAATTTATATGAAAAAGTGTTTGTACACCAAAGAAAAACATTAGCTATGCAGCTGTAATTAAATAAAGAAATACACTGAATTATTATTATTATTATTATTATCAAATTATTAACATCCCCTCTTGACCTGGCCTATTTTAATTGGTCCTTGTGTGCAACTTGGTGCATAATCTAGGGGAACAACATCACACTGCCACATTAACATAATCACTAGTTAACTACACATGGTTGATATTACTAGTTTATCTAGCGTGTCCTGCGTTGCATATAATCGGTGCATGTTAATTTCTCATCGAATCACTGCCTACTTCGCCTAACGGGTGATGATTTAACAAGCGCATTTGTGAAAAAAGCACTGTCGTTGCACCAATTTGTACCTAACCATGAACATCAATGCCTTTCTTTAAAATCGATACACAAGTATATATTTTTAAACCAGCATATTTAGTTAATATTGCCTGCTAACATGAATTTCTTAAAACGAGGGAAATTTTGTCACTTCTCTTGTGTTCTGCGCAAGCAGTCAGGGTATATGCAGCAGTTTGGGCCGCCTGGCTCGTTGCGAACTGTGTGAAGTACATTTATTCCTAACAAAGACCGTAATTAATTTGCCAGAATTGTACATAATTATGACGTAACATTGAAGGTTGTACAATGTAAGAGCAATATTTAGACTTAGGGATGCCAAAATACAGAACTGGTCCGTATTTCACTGAAAGAATAAACATTTTGTTTTTGAAATGATAGTTTCCGGATTCAACCATATTAATGACCAAAGGCTCGTATTGCTGTGTTATTATGTTATAATTTAGTCTACGATTTGATATAGAAGCCTGACTGAGCGACGGTAGGCAGCAGCAGGATTGTAAGCATTCAAACGGCACTGTCGTGCGTTTTTGCAGCAGCTCTTCGCTGTCCCAAGTACTCAGTGTCCCAAGTACTCACGAGCTTTGTGAAACTTGTTAACATAAATCTTTATATTATCCACGTTGTAACAAACTTATGGTAGCATAACAGTACATTGTGTAACATTATGACGTAACATTGAAGGTTGTACAATGTAAGAGCAATATTTAGACTTAGGGATGCCAAAATACAGAACTGGTCCGTATTTCACTGAAAGAATAAACATTTTGTTTTTGAAATGATAGTTTCCGGATTCAACCATATTAATGACCAAAGGCTCGTATTGCTGTGTTATTATGTTATAATTTAGTCTACGATTTGATATAGAAGCCTGACTGAGCGACGGTAGGCAGCAGCAGGATTGTAAGCATTCAAACGGCACTGTCGTGCGTTTTTGCAGCAGCTCTTCGCTGTGCTTCAAGCATGGAGCTGTTTATGACTTCAAGCCTAACTCCCGAGATTTGAAATGTGAAATGGCTAGCTAGTTCATAGTGTTTCAATCGGTGACGTCACTAGCTCTGAGACTTGGAGTAGTTGTTCCCCTTGCTCTGCAAGGGCCGCGGATTTGGTGGAGCGATGAGTAACGATGCTTTGAGTGTGGCTGCTGTCGATGTGTTCCTGGTTCGAGCCCAGGTAGGGGCGAGGAGAGGGACGGAAGCTATACTGTTACAATGGCAATACTAAAGTGCCTATAAGAACATCCAATAGTCAAAGGTATATGAAATACAAATGGTATAGAGAAATAGTCCTATAATTCCTATAATAACTACAACCTAAACTTCTTACCTGGGAATATTGAAGACTCATGTTCAAAGGAACCACCAGCTTTCATATGTTCTGAGCAAGGAACTTAGCTTTTTTTACATGGCACATATTGCACTTTTACTTTCTTCTCCAACACTTTTTGTTTTTGCATCATTTAAACCAAATTGAACATGTTTCATTATTTATTTGAGGCTAAATTGATTTTTATTGATGTATTATATTAAGTTAAAATAAATGTTAATTCAGTATTGTTGTAATTGTCATTTTTACAACAAAAAAAATTGTCCTATTAATCTGTATCAGCTTTTTTTGGTCCTCCAATAATCGCTATCGGTGTTGAAAAATTATAATCGGTCGACCTCTAGTGCCAAGCTTATAGAGACGTACCCCAAGAGACTTGGGCTGTAAGTCTCTGTAATTGCTGCAAAAGGTGGCTCTACAAAGTGTTGACTTTGGGGGAATGAATAGTTATGTTCTGTTTTGTTGTCTTGTTTGTCTCACAATAAAATATATATTGCCTCTACCAAAGTGGTAGGCATGTTGTGTAAATCAAATGATTACAAACCCCCCCAAAATCTATGTTAATTCCAGGTTGTAAGAAAACAAAATAGGAAAAATGCCACGGGGGGTGAATACTTTCGCAAGGCACTGTATATTTTGGTATGGGTGGCCCCAGCAGGAATCAAACCTATAATCCTGGCATTGTAAGCAAAATACTTTACCAACTGAGCCACAGAGGACCAAAACTGACTTGGAGCTATAATCCGCAGGTGAAACAATAACAAAGCGGCACCCACCTCTTTAAAAATTTTTTTTTTTTTTTAAATGTAATCACTCTCAAATTCATAGACAGAGCTATTGACGCAAGAACTGACCATCGATGATATAAAAATGATGCAGTGTTTACATTTACTTTGTTTACAAACATTGTTGTAAAACACACTTATTTTGGGTTCTGATGGTGTACAACAGTTTAACTAAGCTCATGAGGCATTCATTAGTTTATAAGTTATGTCCAAAAATCGATGTAGCCATTAAATTTGGTTCAGTTTACAGTTTGGTTCAACTTTGAATTGTTCTGTGCTACACATACGATGAAGTCAAATTATAACTTTTGAGTTCAATATTACACTTTACATAAAGCCTTCAGGTATAGTGTTTTCAGAAAGTATTCATACCTCAACTAATAAAAAAAATGGTGTTACAGCCTGAATTTAAAATGGATTAAATATACACTAACGTTCAAATGTTTGGGGTCACTTAGAAATGTCCTAGTTTTTTAAAGAAAATAAAGGTTTTTGTCCATTAAAATAACATCAAATTGATCAGAAATACAGTATAGACATTTAATGTTGTAAATGACAATTGTAGCTGGAAACGGCAGATTTGTAGTGGAATATCTACATAGGCTTACAGAAGCCCATTATCTGCAACCATCACTCCTGTGTTCCAATGGCATGTTAGCTAATCCAAATGTATAATTTTAAGACTAATTAGTCATTAGAAAACCCTTTTGCAATTATGTTAGCACAGCTTAAAACTGTTATGATTAAAGAAGCAATAAAACTGGCCTTAGACTAGTTGAGTATCTGGAGCATCAGCATTTGTGTGTTCGATTACAAGCTCAAAATGGCCAGAAACAAAGTCCTTTTTCTGAAACTCTTCAGTCTATTCTTGTTCTGAGGAATGAAGGCTATTCCATGCGAGAAATTACCAAGAAACTGAAGATCTCGTACAACGCTTTGTACTACTCCCTTCACAGAACCATTCAAACTGTCTCTAACCAGAATAGAAAGGAGTAGGAGGCCCCGGTGCACAACTGAGCAAGAGGACAAGTACATTAGTGTCTAGTTTGAGAAACAGACAACTTACAAGTCCTCAACTGGCAGCTTCATTACAGTATCCGGGATGCTGGCCTTCCAGGCAGACCCTAGCCTGAAGAAGTATTAATCCTAAACTTGGACGGTTGTTGCTCAATATGCCATAATGACTAGAAGACGTTGCATACAACACCAACTTTCCGGGACATGTCTTATATGGGCAGAAAGATTAACAAGAATTTAAGCTACCTGCAGTGTCCAATTTAAAGTAGCTAATACAGAAAGAAAATACCATGCTGTTGTTTGAGGATAGTGCACAACAACAAAACACTTTTTTCACGGCAACTGGTTTGCTACATTCACCTCTGAAGATAAATAATGTACTTACATTCAGTAATCTTGCTCTGATTTGTCACCCTGGGGGTTCCAGAGATAAAATGTGACCGATTCAGGAAACTAGGCGTAGGGTCCTTTTTTCTCAATTTCCGCCTGACTGACGTGCCCAAGGATATGCATATAATTGCTATCATTGGATAGAAAACACTTTGAATTTTGTAGAAATGTTAAAATAATGTATTAGACTATAACACAATTGATATGGTAGCAAAAAATCAAAAGAAAATAAATCAGTCTGTGGGCGTGCGACGAAGAGGACGCGCACTTGCTAATTTTACTTTTCCATTGAACATATTACCTTCTGTATGAAATATTATAGTGTATTTACATTTTAGGGTACCTGAGGATTTAATAGAAACGTAGTTTGACTTGTTTTAACAAACTTTATCTGTAGCTTTTTGGATTCCTTTGTCTGCATGTTGAACGAGTTGATTACTGAAATCGACGGCGCCAACTAAACTGACTTTTTGGGATATAAAGAAGGATTTTATCTAACAAAACGACCATGCATGTTGTAGCTGGGACCCTTGGGATTACAAACATGAAGATTTTCAAAAAATAAGTGATTATTTAAATCGCTATTTGTGATTTTATGAAGCCTGTGCTGGTTGAAAAATATGTTGATGTAGGGCGCCGTCCTCAAACAATCACATTGTAAAGCTGTAAAGCCTATTGTAAATTGGACAATGCAGTTAGATTAACACAAATGTAATCTTTTAATAACCGATATAAGATACTTGTAATGTTCATGAATGTTTAATATTACAAATATTTATTTGAATTGCGCTCCCTCCAATTTCACCGAATGTTGTCGACAGGTGTCACGCCGTGCCCTAACTTGCCTAGTTAAATAAAGGTTAAAAAAAAATTGAAACTGTTTACTTGTCAATTTATTATTAAAGATATCACCATGAACGCCTTGACGTCTACATGTACAGTGCCTTCGGAAAGTATTCAGACCCCTTGACTTTTTTGACATTTTGTTAAGTTACAGCCTTATTCTAAAATGTATTAAATCGTTTTTTCCCCTCATCAATCTACACAATACCACATCATGACAAAGCAACAAGAGGTTTTTAGATTTTTTTGCAAATGTATTACAAATAGAAAACTGAAATATCACATTTACATAAGTATTCAGATCCTTTACTCAGTACTTTGTTGAAGCACCTTTGACAGCGACTACAGCATTGAGTCTTCTTGGGTATGACGCTACAAGCTTGGCACACCTGTATTCGGTGACTTTCTCCCATTCTTCTCGACAGGTCCTCTCTAGCTCTGTCTGGTTGGATGGGGAGCGTTGCTGCACAGCTATTTTCAGGTCTCTCCAGAGATGTTCGATCGGGTTCAAGCCTAGGCTCTGGCTGGGCCACTCAACAACATTCAGAGTTGTCCGGAAGCCACTTCTGCATTGTCTTGGCTGTGTTCTTAGGATCGTTGTCCTTTTGGAAGGTGAACCTTCTCCCCAGTAGGAGGTCTTGAGTGCTCTGGAGCAAGTTTTCATCAAGGATCTCTCTGTACTTTCCTCCGTTTATCTTTGCCTCGATCCTGACTAGTCTCCCAGTCCCTGCCGCTGAAAGACATCCTCACAGCATGATGCTGCCACCACCATGCTTCACTGTAGGGATGGTGCCAGGATTCCTCCAAAGAGTTAAATCTTGATTTCATCAGACTTTTACTGAGGAGTGGCTTCCATCTGGCCACTCTACAATAAAGGCCTGATTGGAGGAGTGCTGCAGAGATGGTTGTCCTTCTGGAGTTTTCTCCAATATCCACAGAGGAACTCTAGAGCTCTGTCAGAGCCATTGGGTTCTTGGTCACCTCCCTGACCAAGGCCATTCTCCCCCGAATGCTCAGTTTGGCCGGGCGGCCAGCTCTAGGAAGAGCCTTGGTGGTTCCAAACTTCTTCCATTTAAGAATGAAGGAGGCCACTGTGTTCTTGGGGACCTTCATTCCTGCAGACATTTTTGGTACCCTTCCCCAGATCTGTGCCTCGACACAATCCTTTCTCGGAACTCTCCGGACAGTTCCTTCGACCTAATGGTTTGGTTTTTGCTCTGACATTCACTGTCAACTGTGGGACCTTATATAGACAGGTGTGTGCTTTTCCAAAACATGTCCAATCAGTTGATTTTACCACATGTGGATTCCAATCAAGTTGTAGAAACATCTAAAATATGTTCAATGGAAACAGGATGCACCTGAGCTCAATTTCTACTCATAGCAAAGGGTCTGAATACTTATGTAAATAAGGTATTTCTAGTTTTATTTTTTTTATACATTTGCTAAAATATATAACTTTTTTTTGCTTTGTCATTATGGGATATTGTGTATAGATTGCTGAGAATTGTGTATTTATTTAATCAATTTTAGAATAAGGCTGTAATGTAACAAAATGTGGAAAAAGTCAAGGGGTCTGAAAATTCTTGCCGGAGGCACTGTACATGATTTTGTAAAACATATTTTTCATTGCCAAAGTAATCTAATCAATTTCATCTGTTGATTTATCTAAAATGGGCATATCACCTCAATACAATTGATTTGCAGCCAGCCACCATTACTGTGTAGATATGCCTATTTCTCAAATCAATACGGACACAAGGGCTTCTTTGTTGGAGGTAGCCCTATTCACAAATAAGAGGTACCCTAGGTCTCTCTAGTGACGCATTAGGTCTCTAGTGGAAATCTCTGACTTCCGACTTCAGTGAGTTCAAGACAACTGGGAAGTCGTACAAGTTCAAACTATGAAAAATAGTTTTGAACGGTCATTCAAAGCAGAATTCCAATTCAGAAAATCTTTCTCCGACCTGAAAATCACTTATGTCCTTAGGCTATCCATTTGGTTAAAAGCAGGGCTTGAATTCAGTGGGTGTGTGAGGATATAGGCCTAACCCTTGTTATAGAGATGGGCAAAAAACATATGTACCTCTTGTTTGCTTAGCCTTAGAAAAAAACAACGGTCCAAATTATATAAACGATCTAGGCCATAATAATGATTAACTCCACAATTATTTCCTCATAATCTACTAGCCTATCGAAGGCCTTGTTCAGCCTCAACATGGTTTCTATAGGCTTATGAAACATTCATTTTTAAATTAAAAGCAAGTGTCACTATCATAGGAAAATATGGTTGTTTTATTAAATGCTCCGCAATTTAAAATATTAGTGGTAGGCTATGCCTACAGCAAAAGACCAAAAACGTCAGTGCAGTTGCATTCTTAAAATTTGCCTAAACGGAACCGAAAACACCCCAGCCTGTTTTGATCACAGATCATGATGAAGCCTGAACATTTTAGCTATACTGGTCATTGATTTAGCTCACAATCACCTACAGATTTGATACACATGAATACCTATATTTAATCTGGATTTGACAAACAATAGTCCTATTAATAAGCTTTTAATGTTTTCCTATTCATTTGCATAGGCTACCCATTGCGATTAATTATATTGACTATATTCTGCTTTAAGTATAAACAGGCATTGGAGTAAAACAAAAAAAAATCACCCCCCACACACATTGTTATTTACCTGACCGATCACAAAGTCAGCTAATTTCCACTCCATTAATCTGTAAATACATTTGATTCATACACTGGCTTGTCTGGCTGGCATGTTTTCATTTTAAGCTGGCCTTTCCTTATCTACACTGAAATAATATTATTTCAATAAGTCCACTATTATGATTATTTAAAAAAAAAAAATATATATATATATATATATATATATATATATATATATATATATAACTCAGAAAAAAAGAAATGTCCCTTAATTGGCAGGTTTTGGACAGCAGGTCTGGGACAGGTATCATGTCCGGGGAACAGGTCAGGGTTCCATAGCCGCAGGCAGAACAGTTGAAACTGGAGCAGCAGCACGACCAGGTGGACTGGGAACAGCAAGGAAACATCAGGCCAGGTAGTCCTGAGGCATGGTCCTAGGGCTCAGGTACTCAGAGAGCGAAAGAGATAAAAAAATATATATATAAAAAGAGAGAATTAGAGAGAGCATACTTAAATTCACACAGGACACTGGATAAAATACTCCAGGAGAAATACTCCAGAAAAAAACAGACTGACCCTAGCCCCCCGACACAAACTATTGCAGCATAAATCCTGGAGGCTGGGACAGGAGGTGTCAGGAGACACTGTGGCCCCGTCTGACGATACCCCCAGACAGGGCGAAACAGGCAGGATATAACCCCACCCACTTTGCCAAAGCACAGCCCCCACACCACTAGAGGGATATCTTCAACCAACCAACTTACCATCCTGAGACAAGGCCGAGTATTGCACACAAAGATCTCCCCCACGGCACAACCCACGGGGGGGGGGGGGGGGGGGACCAACCCCCAATCACGTCAGTGACTCAACCCACTCAAGTGATGCACCCCTCCTAGGGATGGCATGGAACAGCACCAGTAAGCCAGTGACTCAGCCCCTGTAGTAGGGTTTGAGGCAGAGAATCCCAGTGGAGAGAGGGGAACCGGCCAGGCAGAGACAGCAAGGGCGGTTCGTTGCTCCAGTGCCTTTTTTGTTCACCTTCACACTCCTGGGCCAGACTACACTCAATCATAGGACTAACTGAAGAGTTGAGTCTTCAATAAAGACTTAAAGGTTGAGATAAAGCACTAAATAAACTTCAATTAGTGCTAAACACGGCGGCTAGAATCTTGACTAGAAACAAAAAATGTGATCATATTACTCCAGTGCTAGCCTCTCTACACCGGTTTCCTGTTAAGGCAAGGGCTGATTTCAAGGTTATAATGCTAACATACAAAGCATTACATGGGCTTGCTCCTACCTATCTTTCCAATTTGGACCTGCCGTACATACCTACACGTACGCTACGGTCACAAGACACAGGCCTCTTTACTGTCCCTAGAATTTCTAAGCAAACAGCTGGAGGCAGGGCTTTCTCCTATAGAGCTCCATTTTTATGGAATGGTCTGCCTACCCATGTGAAATACGCAGACTCAGCTCTTTCTGTAGTTTAGTTGGAATAGGGTCCAGTATGCAGCTTGACGGTTTAGAGGCCATGATTATTTTCATCAATGTGTCAAGGGATATAGTATTAAAAACCTTGAGTGTCTCTCTTGATCCTAGGTCCTGGCAGAGTTGTGCAGACTCAGGACAACTGAGCTTTGGAGGAATACACAGATTTAAAGAGGAGTCCGTAATTTGCTTTCTAATGATCATGATCTTTTCCTCAAAGAAGTTCATGAATTTATCACTGCTGAAATTAAAACCATCCTCTCTTGGGGAATGCTGCTTTTTTGTTTGCTTTGCGACAGAATCAAAAATACATTTTGGATTGTTCTTATTTTCCTCAAATAAGTTGGGAAAATAGGATGATCGAGCAGCAGTGAGGGCTCTTCGATACTGCACGGCACTGTCTTTCCAAGCTAGTCGGAAGACTTCTAGTTTGGTGTAGCGCCATTACCATTCCAATTTTCTGGAAGCTTGCTTCAGAGATTGGTTATTTTCGGTATACCAGGGAGCTAGTTTCTTATGACAAATGTTGTTTTTAGGGGTGCGACTGCATCTAGGGTATTGCGCAAGGTTAAATTGAGTTCCTCAGTTAGGTGGTTAACTGATTTTTGTACTCTGACTTCCTCGGGTAGGTGGAGGGAGTCTGGAAGGGCATCTAGGAATCTTTGGGTTGTCCGAGAATTTATAGCACAGCTTTTGATGATCCTTGTTTGGGGTCTGAGCAGATTATTTGTTGCGATTGCAAACGTAATAAAATGGTGGTCCGATAGTCCAGGATTATGAGGAAAAACATTAAGATCCACAACATTTATTCCACGGGACAAAACTAGGTCCATAGTATGACTGTGACAGTGAGTAGGTCCAGAGACATGTGAGACAAAACCTACTGAGTCAAAGATGGCTCCAAAAGCCTTTTGGAGTGCGTCTGTGGACTTTCCCATGTGAATATTAAAGTCACCAAAAATTATAATATTTTCTGCCATGACTACAAGGTCCGATAGGAATTCAGGGAACTCAGTGAGGAACGCAAAAAAAAAGTGATTGAGTAGGTTGCATAGATTTCATGACTAGAAGCTCAAAAGACAAAAAAAATGTTTTTCTTTTTGCAAATTGAAATTAGCTATCATAAATGTGAGCAACACATCCACCTTCGCGGGATGCACGGGGGGATATGGTCACTAGTGTAACCAGGAGGTGAGGCCTCATTTTAACACGGTAAATTCATCAGGCTTAAGCCATGTTTCAGTCAGGCCAACCACATCCAGATTATGATCAGTGATTAGTTCATTGACTGTAACTGCCTTGGAATTGAGGGATCTGATATTAAGTAGCCCTATTTTGAGATGTGAGGTGTCACAATCTCTTTCAATAATGGCAGGAATGGAGGAGGTTTTAACTCCAGTGAGATTGCTAAGGCAACCACCGCCATGTTTAGCTTTACCCAACCTAGATCGAGGCACAGATACGGTCTCAATGGGGATTGCTGAGCTGACTACACTGACTGTGCTAGTGGCAGGCTCTACTAAGCTGGCAGGCTGGCTATCTCATTGTGGAGCTAGGGGAGTTAGAGCCCTGTCTATGTTCGTAGATAAGATGAGAGCACCCCTCCAGCTAGGATGGAGTCAGTCACTCCTCAGCAGGTCAGGCTTGTTCCTGTTTGTGGGTGAGTCCCAGAAAGAGGACCAATTATCTACAAATTCTATCTTTTGGTAGGGGCAGAAAACAGTTTTCAACCAGTGATTGAGTTCTGCTGAAGAGCTCATCACTCCCCCTAACTGGGAGGGGGCCAGAGACAATTACTTGATGCCAACATATCTTTATAGCTGATTTACACAATGTCCGTACTGAGAGACGCTTAAGACAGCACTACAGGGAGACAGGACGGACAGCTGATTATCCTCACAGTGGCAGAACACGTGTAACAACACCTGCACAGGATCGGTACATCCGAACATCACACCTGCGGGACAGGTACAGGACGGCAACAACAACTGCCCGAGTTACACCAGGAACGCACAATTCCTCCATCAGTGATAGGCTGAGAGAGGCGGGACTGAGGGCTCACCAGACATGCCCGGCAACAATGTTGACTATGGGCACAAACCCACCGTCGCTGGACCAGACAGGACTGGCTAAAAGTGCTCTTCACTGACGATTCGCGGTTTTGTCTCACCAGGGGTGATGGTCGGATTCCAGTTTATCGTTGAAGGAATGAGATTTACACCGAGGGCGATTTGGAGGTGGAGGGTCCGTCATGGTCTGGGGTGGTGTGTCACAGCATCAGACTGAGCTTGTTGTCATTGCAGGCAATCTCAACGCTGTGCGTTACAAGGAAGACAACCTCCTTCCTCATGTGGTACCCTTCCTGCAGGCTCATCCTGACAAGACCCTCCAGCATGACAATGACACCATACTGCTCGTTCTGTGCGTGATTTCCTGCAAGACAGGAATGTCAGTGTTCTACCATGGCCAGCGGAGAGCCCGAATCTCAATCCCATTGAGCACGTCTGAGACCTGTTGGATCGGCGGGTGAAGGCTAGGGCCATTCCCTCCAGAATTGTCTGGGAACCCTCCAGGTACCTTGGTGGAAGAGTGGGGTAAAATCTCACAGCAAGAACTCGCAAATCTGGTGGAGTCCATGAGGAGGAGATGCACTGCAGTAATTAATGCAGCTGGTGGCCACACCAGATACTGACTGTTACTTTTGATTTTGACCCCCCCTTTGTTCAGGGACACATTGTTCCAGTTTTATTAGTCACATGTCTGTGGAACTTGTTCAGTTTATGTCTAAGTTGTTGAATCTTGTTATGTTCATACAAATATTTACACATGTTAAGTTTGCTGAAAATAAGTTGAGTGAGAGGACGTTTCGTTTTTTTCTGAGTTTATATAGCTCATTAGTACACCCTTGTGGTTGAATATATATCTATTGTGGGTCCTATGATGCAACTATGAATAATGTTGAACTAACAAATACCATCAAGGGATACATTAAAATGATCAAGCTCTGAAAACCAACCTGACAATATTTACGATTTTATATATTTAAAACTTAGATTTTTTGTCCTCACATGACAATCATAGACTGAAATACTGACTTCTGGTGTGTGGAATAGAGAAGAGGTGGGTGCTATGTGGGTGGGAGGTTCTGTCTGTCACTTGTTCCCAACAAACAGTCAGTCTCGGAAGAGGGAGACTGAAGTCCATGCACTGCTGCTCTCTTTGTTCTGAGTGCTAGTGTTTTTAGATCATCTGTGTATCTCACTATGTTCCCAGTATGAAAGTGTTCTTGCTCTTTCTTAGAAGATAATGACAACATGACAATAACAGTAGCTGTAGATTATGTAATGAAAAGTTGGAGGGTGGTTGGTAATGGAGGACATCAGGTGGATCCACATCTGGGCGTTGGGCAGCACCCCTAGGTCCTGGAGAACCGGAGCAGAGTAAAGGGAACAGGGTAGGAGACAGCGACGTAAACAAGCAAACACACAGGTTACAGGTTGATCAGGTATGTAAAAATACAGTTATTGAATTATTTAATTTAACATGTTTGATTGGACAATAATGGTAACGGCAGACAGAAAAAAAGGATAACTGTCTGTTTTTTCTTTGTCAGTGGAGTTGATGAGGGAGGTGAGGGATGGTCCCTGGAAAAGATAAGAGGTTAGTTGTGAGAGAAACTCCAGGGTGGTGTTATGACCACTGGAATCATACACCTTAACAGCACCTACCTAGAAGCAGAGGTTACTTAACGTGACCCAGTGGTTAGCTTTGAGATTTACTATTTGGAGAAACTCTTGGGCCAGTGTTGGTACTCCTGACAACATGGCGATGCCACCCACAAACAAGGAGGAAAATGCGAATAGTTATCATCTGAGATTGTTTATATTCACCTGAACGGATAGTGACCCCAGCTAGGAGCAAAGAGCAGCAAGGTCTCGCCTTCCTTTCATCCTTCTTCCAAGCCAAGTAATTTGACCGGATGTCGAAGCACTTGGTCCCCTTCTTGATTCTCCTCTGGTGGTTTTCCTTCGGTTTCTCCTGCACCCTGTCCATGTTCAGGCTCACCTTCATTGACAAAATACATATATTATTAGATTATATTGAATAAATACAAATATATTTCATCTTATTACAAATACATCTCTTACATATCTCTTGGAGGGCCTGAAAATCTGAGGCTCCTGTCCCTACAGAAGGCGATAGGTTGAGTAGTCTGGAGGCCTGGATGCTGCTGTTGTGTGCAAAGAGATCTAACTTTGCAAAGCATCAACCTAGCGAACTGTTAAATGCAATTTTCATGCATATATTAACACTAACACATTTTATCAAGACATCCAATATTTACATAACTACCTGAACTAAACTGAGCCTTTGTTCATAGAAAATAAAACAAATAGGATTTAGAACGTTGTTTAAATAAATTACAGAAAGTTTGGACACCATCTTAAACCCTTCTCTTACATGTAAAACTGTTAGCAATCTCCATTACTTAAACTGGTTGGTATTTTCCCCATTGTTTCACTCGGTTAAAACTCCCTTCAATTGTCTTCAAACAACACCAAACTCATGGACTATGTAGTTTACCATGCTACCTTCATAGTATTTTTGATGATCTTAACTTCCCACCAACAAGGAACCCAATTGTTTGTTTTTTTCTTCAGAAAACCACAGAACCACCTCTGCAATATAGGCCTACACTCAGGAAAAAAAGGTGCATCTACAACCTAAAAGGATTCTTCATGCTCGCCATAGGAGAACCCCTTCCATGCATAGGTAGAACTCTTTTGGACCACAGAGTGGCACACTTATTAATAAGGGAGCAGGTCAATACAGCACACACATATAAAGTTAATTGATTGAGTGCTCTACGATAATGATGGCTGGTTGACGAATCACCCTCCGATGATTTGTTGAGAGCCCGGAGACAAAAGTACAAAGGTCTTTTATAGCCAAGATGCACCCCTTTCAGTCTACATGACGAACAGATGTATGGAATGGGTCACAAGGTTAAGATTTGTATGAAAGATACTTATAATTCACAGCAGACAGTATCTGCTGTAAAAACAGTACTATTTGTGTACAGACCAGGGTCTGGCCCTGGTGTCATCTCTCCCTGGTACCTTTATAAAACAGAAACATTAACTTATGCTCTGGAATGCGGTCTCTTTTTAGGTTTTATCACCCAAAAGTCATCATAAATCTCCTGTCAGTGTTATCTCCAAGAGGCCCACTTTCAGTTCACACAGACACAATAGAGTTGTAAGAACCCTCAATTCTGTTGCATAAAACAACCATTGATGCAATAAAAGTATTATAACATAATCTTGTAATTCCCAACATACGCCGCTGAGCTCTCAAATACCGTGCCCATTCTCTCATGGTCACTGCTATCCAGATTCCTTGGGACGTCCCTACCCTGAACCCTAAACTAGAACCCTTACCTAACCTAAACTTAATGAAGTAGAAATGTAAAATGGTGTACGTAGGGATATCCCAAAGATCCCGAATAGCATTGACCCTCTGGGAAAGCCTATGAACTCCTCTTTTCGCTGAAAGCCGTGGACACAACTCTTATTGGTTATCTGATGTAGGCTACTGGGAACAACAGTCTGATTGGCTAACAACATTTAGATCTGTATATAGTACCAGTCAAAACACACCTACTCATTCCAGGGTTTTTCTTTATTTTTACTATTTTCTACATTGTAGAATAATAGTGAAGACATCAAAACTATGAAATAACACGTGGAATCATGTAGTAAACAAAAGTGTTAAACAAATCAAAATATTTTTTGTTTGAGATTATTCAAAGCAGCCACCCTTTGCCTTGATGACAGCTTTGCACTCTCTTGGCATTCTCTCAACCAGCTTCATGAGGTAGTCATTTGGAATGCATTTCAATTAACAGTTGTGCCTTAAGTTCATTTTTGGAATATTTGTCCTTCCTAATGTGTTTGAACCAATCAGTTGTGTTGTGACAAGGTAGGGGAGGTATACAGAAGATAGCCCTATTTGGTAAAAGATAAAGTCCATATTATGGAAAGAACAGCTCAAATAAGCAAAGAGAAACAACAGTCCGTCATTACTTTAAGACATGAAGATCAGTTGCAAAAATCCTCAACCTCTATGATGAAACTGGCTCTCATGAGGACCGCCACAGGAAAGGAAGACATAGTCATTGCAGTCCAAATAAATGCTTCAGAGTTCAAGTAACAGACACATCTCAACATCAACTGTTCAGAGGAGACTGCGTGAATCAGGCTTTCATGGTCGAATTGCTGCAAAGAAACCACGACTAAAGGACACCAAGAAACACCAGCAATGGATATTAGACTGGTGGAAATCTGTCCTTTGGTCTGATGAGTCTCCTGAACAGGTAACCAAATGGTTACCCTGACTATTTGCATAGTGTCTCCCCCCAACCCTTCTATTACGCTGCTGCTACTCTGTTTATCTTAAATGCATAGTCACTTTAACTATACATTCATTTTTTTGTTTTTACATACTACCTAAATTGGCCAAACCAACCAGTGCTCCCACACATTGGCTTACTGGGCTATCTGCATTGTGTCCCACCACCCTCCAACCCTTCTTTTTACGCTTCTGCTACTCTCTGTTCATCATATATGCATAGTCACTTTACTTGCACATATACATACTACTTCAATAAGCCTGACTAACAGGTGTCTGGTATATAGCTATGCTACTCTTTTTTCAAATGCCTTTTTACTGTTTTATTTCTTTACTTACACACACACACACATACCTTCTTTTTTTCCACCATTGGTTAGAGCCTGTAAGTAAGCATTTCATTGTAAGGTCATTCGGCGCACGTGACAAATAAACTTTGATTTGATGAGTCCACATTTGAGATGTTTGGTTCCAACCGTTGTGTCTTTGTGAGACAGAGTAGGTGAACGGATGATCTCCGCATGTGTGGTTCCCACCATGAAGCATGGAGGAAGAGGTGTGATTCTGTCAGGGTGCTTAGCTGGTGACACTGATTTATTTAGAATTCAATGCACAATTAACCAGTATGGCTACCACAGCATTCTGAAGTGATACGCCATCCCATCTGGTTTGCGTTTAGTGGGACTATCATTTGTTTTTCAACAGGACAATGACCCAACACACCTCCAGGCTGTGTAAGGGCTATTTGACCAAGAAGGAGAGTGATGAAGTGCTGCATCAGATGACCTGGCCTCCACAATCACCCGACCTCAACCAATTGAGATGGTTTGGGATGAGATTGACCGCAGAGTGAAGGAAAAGCAGCCAACAAGTGCTCAGCATATGTGGGAACTCCTTCAAGGCTGTTGGGAAAGCATTCCAGATGAAGCTGGTTGAGAGAATGGCAAGAGTGTGCAAAGCTGTCATCAAGGCAAATGGTGGCTACTTTGAAGAATCTAAAATCTAAAATAGATTTTGATATGTTTAACACTTTTTTTGGTTACTACATGATTCCATATGTGTTATTTCATAATTTTTATGTCTTCACTATTATTATTTTACAATATAGAAAATAGTAAAATAAAGAAAAAACCCTGGAATGAGTAGGTGTGTCCAAACTTTTGACTGGTGCTGTACAGTGAGATACGATAACATACCATCCCATGAGGTGTTGAGGGGATGACAAATGACCTATAGATTAGATATAATCTTTTTTTAGGCCATTATAGATAACAGGAAATACACAAGCCGTAGGCTACACTACAGTTCAAGGTGGCTACATCGGAATGTTGGCTTGCACAGGGAAAAAAAAGTATGTTTCTAACATTATGGTTGAGATGTAATTAATATAAATATAAACTATGCACCTTATGACTTTCGTTAAAACACAGGCGTCACGCAGATGTTAGTAAGGCGCTGGTATGACGACATGTTAGTTACACGTTCAACGGTAGGCGACAGCCACACGGCGGTACTGTTGCCTAGGTTTATTAACATGCCTTTTAGGGCCAAGTCTAAATCAAGTCTCAAATGCCTTTTGGCAATGGCTTTCTGCCTGCTTTGGGTCAGGTCTATAAACCTTGTAAATGATTTGAAGAGACTCCCTTGTTCATTGTCCAATACTTGTATGAAAAAAGCACTTCAGGCACAATTTAAATCAAAATACATTTCCTTTTAAAATGTAGATAGTTTACATTAATAAAAGTAATTGTACCAGATATGAAGAAAAAAAACAACATTTTAAAGTGCATGTTGCAGTGCATTGTACCTACCAATCAGACTCTCCTTCAATGCAGCTTTATCTTCATGTGGTATGAGGACATCGTGATCAAGCCAGAACAGGCGGAAAGATGGGTCCAGCTGTGCAGCCATTCTGTATACATTGTCACCAAATGGAAGTTTTGTTTCCTGTTAATCTGAGTGTTCCATTCTGACATTCAAAAACACCACCTGGAATTGGCATTTCAGTGACTGCTGCAGTGCTTTACTAGACTGACTGAATGACAACTTGTGCTCAGTATACTTTGCAGATGATAGTTGAGTGACAATACACAAGGAAGGGCAGCACTGAGTGTCACCACATTCTCCCCCTGAGTAAGGTCGGTGGCCTGGACAAAAGGGTCCAATAGCTGGCTCCCTTCCCTTGGTGATAAGCAGAGCTCCTTGGGCCTCAAGTAGAGTATTGAGGCTTTGTTGATTCAGATTGGTGACTACTTTAACAAGCTGGAGGATAGAATTCCATCTGGTAGACACAGCAGCAGGGACACTACTATTGACTCCGAACTCAGCTTCAAATGCTTCTTTCAGACCACAGGTAGTATGTAGTAAGCTGCAAAGTTTAGTTACCTTAGCCATCATACTGTGTATCATTTTTGTTTCCTTTAGTCCATCTCTAATCACCAGTTGTAATGAATGGGCAAAGCAATGTAAGATCTGTTTCCTGCAGTTGGTTTGGATAGCTTCAACATCAGCATTGTACTCTTCACCACATTCTTCCCATAGGCTGGGGTTATCCAAATCATCATGATCATTGCTTGCTTTAAGGGAAACAAACTGTGAAGGGCTTTTTCTTACTTGCAGCATTATCACATATGACATAATCTAACTTATGTTTTATACCAAAATTATCACATATTACTTCAAATTTATCACTGATTCTAAAGTAATACTGCAAAAAAAACACAGCAAAGGAATAACATTTTTGACCTAAATGCAGAGCCTTATGTTTGGGGAAAATCGAACACAACACATCACTGAGTAACTGCCTCCTTATTTTCAACTATGGTGGTGGCTGCATCATGGTATGGGTACGCCTGATATCAAAAAAGTTGTTCAGGATAGAATCAGTGTCTGTCTTCTCTAGGGCACTTTTGATTGTAGCCTCTTTGTTCAGTTTTGCAGGCGCCTGATCAACATGGGCCTACTTACTGGTCTATATTTGTCATCTACCACTGACATGAAATGCCTAAAGTGAGGGCTGACCACCAAGGAAATGGTCAGCTTATGCAGCCTCTTTTATGGCCTTCTGCCTGGGGTGGCCCTAGCTGTACACATGGTGGTCAAGAATGAGTCAATGCTGCTTTGTCCTTCTGTCCCTGCGCTGGCCACCTTTGCTTTGCAGAATTCAGTGAACCTGCAGATGAACAACATGATGGATAGTTGTTGCTGACTTGATATGGAAGTACAAGGACACAAACAAATATTTATGGTCGATGGGATTTTACAGCAGAAGTGTCCAAGAAGTTGCATGCTCTGAACTCTCGTTTTATACTAAGTTACTTCCTAGGAACAGGCTACAACAGAAAGTATATTAATCTCAGAGTGATGTGCATATGGCCGAGATGTAATTTAATAATCTCTGCTAACAAGTAGGCCTAGCTATCTGACAACCCACCTCTTAACCTTTCAAGAAATATTCGACAGTAATACATTTCCTGTTAGCTAAAAGATGACACACAAGAAAGCTAGCTATATCAAGCTGGCATCTGCTAAACAGGCTATTAGTCTAATCACATTGTAACGTTGTTAGCAAGCTAGCCTAACTGACATTTCGCATTTCGTTTTCAAATGTCGGATGAAGTTAGATGTAGTTGCGCCAGCATCTTCAGTGTTAATTCCATAAATTTTGCAAACAGCATTTTGTTTTTTGCCACTGGCATTATCCTGCAGGTTCTTTTAACAATTTAATAACGAAAGCCACACCACCTGATGACATTGTTGCTGATTACGATTGTTTAGCTATAGTACTACAGTGATGTACTGATTACCACAAAAATGTAAATGAAAGATTCTTAAAGAGCACCTTGGAAGTTAACACCTCCAATTAATTCAAATGTAGCCAATGAAGGTGGAAACGTCATCTGACTTTTTTTTCCCGCATATGACTTACAGAACTCCAGATATACGTCATTAAATATTTGTATTCGGCGCTCACATGTAATTTAGCAACAGTCTGCACATAGGCTAACGTTACCGTTCGTTACATTCATTAAGAGTAAATTACAATATAGTCTAGAAAACTGGGACAAAATGTGAAATTTGCCCGATGATGGTTTCCAAGATAATGCCACCAGCAAAGCAGTTCGACACATACAACAACACAGAGTTACACATGGAGTAAAACAAACATACAGTCAATAATACAATAGAAAAATAAGTCTATATAGAATGTGAACAAATGAGGTAAAGGCAAAAAAAAATGGCCATGGTGGTGAAGTAAATACAATATAGCAAGTAAAACACTGGAATGGTAGATTTGCAGTGGAAGAATGTGCAAAGTAGAAATAATGGGGCGCAAAGGAGCTAAATAAATAAATACAGTAGGGGAAGAGGTAGTTGTTTGGGCTAAATTATAGATGGGCTATGTACAGGTGCAGTAATCTGTGAGCTGCTCTGAAAGCTGGTGCTTAAAGCTAGTGAGGGAGATAAGTGTTTCCAGTTTCAGAGATTTTTGTAGTTCGTTCCAGTCATTGGCAGCAGAGAACTGGAAGGAGAGGCGGCCAAAGGTGGAATTGATTTTGGGGGTGATCAGAGAGATATACCTGCTGGAGCGCGTGCTACAGGTGGGTGCTGCTATGGTGACCAGCGAGCTGAGATAAGGGAGTCATTTTTTCTCCCCATCTTAGCTATTACTGCATCAATATGTTTTGACCATGACATCCCTTACAATCTAGGGTTACTCCAAGCAGTTTAGTCATTTCTACATGCTCAATTTCCACATTATTTATAACAAGTTTTAGTTGAGGTTTAGTGAGTG
This sequence comes from Oncorhynchus clarkii lewisi, assembly GCF_045791955.1. Classification (NCBI taxonomy): domain Eukaryota; kingdom Metazoa; phylum Chordata; class Actinopteri; order Salmoniformes; family Salmonidae; genus Oncorhynchus; species Oncorhynchus clarkii. Next base: position 52,751,342 of record NC_092147.1, read on the forward strand.
ATACAATGCTTTCAGTTTTAGAAATATTTAAGGCTAACTTATTCATTGCCACCCACTCTGAAACTAACTGCAACTCTTTGTTGAGTGTTGCAGTCATTTCAGTCGCTGTAGTAGCTGACGTGTATAGCATTGAGTCATCCGCATACATCGACACACTGGCTTTACTCAAAGTTAGTGGCATGATGTTAGTAAAAATTGAAAAAAGTAAGGGGCCTTAACAGCTACCCTGGGGAATTCCTGATTCTAACTGGGTTATATTTGGAAGGCTTCCATCAAAGAACCCTCTGTGTTCTGTTATACAGTAACTCTTTATCCACAGTATAGCAGGGGGTGTAAAGCCTTAACACGTATGTTTTTTCCAGTGCTTGTTGAGTGTCCTTCCATATAAGCATGCTGAAATTCTGTTGTCTATTTGTTTACTGTGAAATAGCATTATATCTTGTCAAACACAATTTTTTCCAAAAGTTCCCTAAGTGTTGGTAATAGGCTGATTGGTCGGCTATTTGAGCCAGTAAAAGGGGCTATTCTTGGGTAGCGGAATGACTTTATCTTAACTCCAGGTCTGAGGGCACACACTCTCTAGTAGGCTTAAATTGAAGATGTGGCAATATCGTCTGCTATTATCCTCAGTAATTTTCCATCCAGATTGTCAGACCCCGGGGGCTTGTCATTGTTGATAGACAACAATCATTTTTTCACCTCTTCCACACTAACTTTACAGAATTCAAAAGTACAATTCTTGTCTTTCAGAATTTGGTCCGATATACTTGGATGTCAGTGTTTGTTGCTGGCATGTCATCCCTAAGTTTGCTTATCTTGCCAATTAAAAAGTAATTCACTTCTTATGGCTGCAGGGGCAGTATTGAGTAGCTTGGATGAGTAAGGTGCCCAGAGTAAACGGCCTGCTCCTCAGTCCCAGTTGCTAATATATGCATATTATTAGTACATTCATTTGGAGAGAAAACACTCTGAAGTTTTTTAAACTGTTTGAATGATGTCTGTGAGTATAACAGAACTCATTTGGCAGGCAAAAACCGAAGAAAAAATCCAAACAGGAAGTGGGAAATCTGAGGTTTTTAGTTTTTAACTCAGCCCTATTGAATACACAGTGGGATATTGGTTATGTTGCACTTCCTAGGGCTTCCACTAGATGTCAATCATCTTTAGAAACTTGAATGAGGCTTCTACTGTGATGTGGGGCCGGATGAGAGCTCTTTGAGTCAGTGGTCTGGCATAGAGCCAGGTCTTAGTCACGCGCATTTCACATGTACGCAACCATGGCTTTTCTACAGACAATGGAATTCTCCGGTTGGAACGTTATTGAAGATTTATGATAAAAACGACCTGTAATATAACTTTTTTAACTTTTCGTCCGACGTTCGACTGGACCTGCACGAGTGTTTGGATTTGTGTACTAAACGCCCTAACAAAAGTAGATACTTGGACATAAATAATGGACATTATCGAACAAATCAAACATATATTGTGGAACTAGGATTCCTGGGAGTGCATTCTGATGAAGATCATCAAAGGTAAGGGAATATTTATAATGTTATTTCTGACTTCTGTTGACTCCAACACGGCTGATAAAGAGCGCCGTTCTCAGATTATTGCATGGTTTGCTTTTTCCATAAATTAAAAAAAAAAAATCTGACTGCGGTTGCATTAAGGAGAGGTATATCTATAATTCCATGTGTAACTTGTATTTTCATCAACATTTATGATGAGTATTTCTGTAAAATTGATGTGGCTATGCAAAATCACTGGATGCTTTTGGAACTAGTGAACGTAACGCTGTCACGACTTCCGCCGAAGTTGGCTCCCCTGCCTGTTCGGGCGGTGCTCGGCTGTCGTCGTCACCGGCCTACTAGCCACCACCGATCCCTTTTTCGTTGTCTGGTTGTTTTGTCTTATTAGTTTCACCTGTGTCCTTTTGAGTGTGCATGATGAGCTTCCTTATTTAAAGTACATTTACCCGCCCTTGTTTGTTGCAGGATTAATTTGTGTTACGTGTGTGCTTTAGTTAGGTGTGTTCGTGTTCTGGACCTGGCACCCTGTGTTTTGGGTGGTCCATTTATTTCCGTGCCCTGTGTTGGGGCTTATTTGTTTGTTTGTTTGTGCCGGATTAAAGTGCACATTTTCCCTGTGGAACTCTCTGCGCCTTATTCCTTCCTCACACACCTAGTCCCGCGTGACAAACGCGCCAATGTAAACTCCGATTTTTTTATATAAATATGAATTTTATCAAACAAAACATACATGTATTGTGTAACATGAAATCCTATTAGTGTCATCTGATGAAGATCATCAAAGGTTAGTGATTAATTTTATCTCTCTTAGTGCTTTTTGACTCCTATCTTTGGCTGGAAAAATGGCTGTGTTTTTCTGTGGCTTGGTGGTGACCTAACATAATCGTTTGTGGTGCTTTTGCTGTAAAGCCTATTTGAAATCGGACACTGTGGTGGGATTAACAACAAGATTACCTTTAAAATGGTATAAGATACAGTATGTTTGAGGAATTTTAATTATGAGATTTCTGTTTTGAATTTGGCGCCCTGCACTTTCACTGGCTGTTGTCATATCGATCCCGTTAACAGGATTTCAGCCCTAAGTTGAAGTAGTTTGTAATATCAGTGGGCTTTGTGATGAATGAGCCATCTGATTCAATGAATGAAGGAGCCGAGTTGACTTTTTTCCCCAAAAATGTAATTTAAGGTGCCCCAAATTATATAAAGAATGATAGTAAAAAGCTTTATCTGTTTCATAGTGTAGTTTTTTTTAAATTTAGTTTAGTCACATGATTTATTAATTTGCAGTACATTTGCCAATCAGTTGGGCTGCCAGACTTAATTGCCATACCTTTTGCCTCAACCATACAAGTTTTCAATTCCTCATCAATCCGAGGAGATTAAAGAAAATCTTAATTTTCTTAATGGGTGCGTGCCTATTAGTAACTGGAATAAGTAGTTTCATAAATGCATCAAGTGCAGCGTCTGGTTGCTCCTCATTACACACCACACACCAGCAAACATTCTTTACATCATCAACGTATGAATCACTACTAAACTTCTTGTAGCCGTTGGAACTTTGGTTTTCCTAGATATGGCTATTATATTGTGGTCACTACATCCTATGGATTTGGATACTGCTTTAAAGCAAATATCTGTAGCGGTAGTAAAGATGTGATCAATACATGTTGATGATTTAATTCCTGTGCTGTTTGTAACTACCCTGGTAGGTTGACTGACAACCTGATCCAGGTTGCAGGCACTGGTTACAGTTTGAAGTTTTTTCCTGAGTGGGCAGCTTGGTGATTGCCAGTCAATATTTGCAGACAACTACAGGAGCGAGGTAGCTACTCTTCGTAAGTAAGTAGCAAACCTACATAAGCTACTGGGGAACCCACGCCCACATACTTTTTATTTTCCCCCATGGGTGGGAAGGTCAACCACGCAACCCACCCCACCCATAAACCTTGACTTCCTTAAACATGAAAGCCATGTTTGCACCCTCTATAGCCTGACCCTGCTGGTCATCTATGAACATTTGAAAGTATTTTTGTGTGCTCTATCCTGTTCTGATTATCCATCAGTCTGACAAGCATGCACACCATGCAAACCTCTTGTATTGGGCTTCTGCCTCTGCATTGCTTGCTCTTTGGGGTTTTAGGCAGGGTATCTGTAAAGCACTTTGATGCTTTTTTTTACAACTGCTGATGTTCAAAGGTCTTTATAAAATACATTTGTTTGATTTGATGATGAAATCCTTGCTGTGGTTTCAGTGACAATTTGATATTTTTGTCAAATTCCTTACATTGTCCGTAAGATATTTCTCTCTAACTTCTGAGCATTGAACATTGTTGTATCTTTGGCTATACCGGATTAAGTGATATGACATGCTATTCTATAAAATAATTTCTCCGTAATTAATATTACCTGATTGAGTTAATCATGTAAATGATAATTAACTAGAGTCAGGGCACCACAAAATAATATTTATAGAGCTGTTATCTTCCAAATAAACTCTTAAAGACCTAGTAATATTTTACATCATTAGCAGTCAATATTAATCGTCAACTTAATTCATTCTCATCTGAAAGTTGTAAATTCTTGGTTATCTAAACGAACCCTGGCTAACAAGTTGAATCAGCAAGACAAAATTGTGTTTAGTTAGGTATTTAGTAAATAAATAATTAATCACACAGAATTACATATACAAAGAATGAATTATACTTGATTACAAATTGATTACAAATGACGTGATAAAGGAAAACGTCTCTAGCGGGCGGAACAGATATGACAGCTGGTTACACAAAAGAAAAGGGCTGGGTTTGTGTGAAAGAGCGGGAAGACTGAGGGACAAAGGAAGAAGCTGTCCTATCGTAAATACAGTATCTTATGCATTCTAAATTACCGCCCATTTGGAAAAGGAAAATGCAATAAATATTTACTCTGAGCTGCGCTTCGGTAGGTTGGTAGTAGATGGAAGGCCGTGTTGCCAAACCGAGCCCTTTGTCCTTTGAAGAATGTCTCTAGTGGTCAATTGGATATGTTGTAGTAACGTTGTGTGATAGACGGAATACTCTGTCTGTTCCTTCCTAACCCTCGTTTGCAGCTGCTGTTGCTAACCCTAACGGCTAGGAGGTATCACTTCTGTAGTGAATAAGAGTTCAAAGTTTATACCATTCGCAACCAAAGCTCACGCTGATATTGGCTTCATTCTGTAGTTCATTCTGTAGTTCATTCTGACATAGGACCGTCATCCTCACATCCTCGGAACAGGAGGTTATATTTTCGTCAAGGGCTTATATAGTGGAGGGATAGGTTGTGTTTCATAAGTTGTAAACTATGTCTCTTCACGCGGGCCACCGAGTCGGGCCTAATTCACTCATGAAAACCCAATTCTCACATTTTAGAAGCTAAAATCACATTTCATCCCATCACAAATAATTTCATATTCAAACATTTAAATTGAACAACAATTCCATGTGAATCTGATAACTCTGTGTAGACTTTACACTGTAGAGTTTGTCATCTTATTGATGAGAATGTCTCACATGACAACCGAACTGACATTCATTAAGTATCAACCACATGCATATGTTCAATTGGTCGGATTAACAGAATATAGTTCATTTCCCCCCACCTTCTGATGTTCCCAGAATCTCTATGTTAACCAAGGGGTTTTCAAATGTAACATCAGTAGGGTAGAGAGAGGAAAAATGGGGGGAGAGGTATTTATGACTGTCATAAACCTACCCCCAGGCCTACGTCATGACAACATGTAGAACTGGTTTATTTTGTTCTCCAATAGATTTAATTAGGCCCTTTATGTTGCAGGCAGCACACAGTCAGATGTGGAAGTTTGGACACATCAGATAAAGGAGACCCTCACAGACAAGAGGACGTTGTTCTTTACATGGCAGGAGAGATACGTGGAAACTCTCGCAGAGCAACAGCGGGTCGCGTAAGTAGTTCCTTCATCTCTGACCTAAGGTTTTATTGCATTTCTAAATACCCCTTTCTGTCTGGCTTAGCCCTACCAGTCATGAATGCCATGTTCCTATACCCTACTGTATGCTGTGTCCTGGTCGCACCATCTCTTGGACCTGCATAGCTCCTCCCTGTTACTTTATACTCTTATCACCACCTCCTGTTGTGTATTGGATCTGCAACGCTACTCCATGTTACTTTATACTCTTATAACCACCTCCTGTTGTCCTGGATCTGCATAGCTACTCCCTGTTACTTTATATTCTTATCACCATGTCTGATGTGTCCTGGATCTGCATAGCTACTCCCTGTTACTTTATACTCTCATCACCACCTCCTGTTGTCCTGGATCTGCATAGCTACTCCCTGCCCTGTTACTTTATACTCTTATAACCACCTCCCGTTGTCCTGGATCTGCAAAGATACTCCATGTTACTTTATATTCTTGTCACCACCTCCTGTTGTGTTTTGGATCTGCAAAGCTACTCCCTGTTACTTTATACTGTTATCATCACTTCCAGTTGTCCTGGATCTGCAAAGCTACTCCCTGTTACTTTATATTCTAATCACCACCTCCTGTTGTGTCTTGGATCTGCATAGCTACTCCCTGCCCTGTTACTTTATATTCTTATCACCACCTCCTGTTGTCCTGGATCTGCATAGCTACTCACTGTTACTTTAAATTCTTGTTTCCACCTCATGTTGTCCTGGATCTGCATAGCTACTCCCTGTTACTTTATACTCTTATCACCACCTCCTGATGTGTCCTGGATCTGCATAGCTACTCCCTGTTAGTTAATATTCTTATCACCACCTCCTGTTGTGTCCTGGATCTGCATAGCTACTCCCTGTTACTTTATAGTCTTAGCATCACTTCCTTTTGTCCTGGATCTGCAAAGCTACTCCCTGTTACTTCATACTCTTGTCACCACCTCCTGTTGTGTCCTGGATATGCAAAGCTACTCCCTGTGACTTTATACTGTTTTCACCACCTCCTGTTGTGTTTTGGATCTGCAAAGCTACTCCCTGTTACTTTATACTGTTATCATCACTTCCAGTTGTCCTGGATCTGCAAAGCTACTCCCTGTTACTTTATATTCTAATCACCACCTCCTGTTGTGTCTTGGATCTGCATAGCTACTCCCTGCCCTGTTACTTTATATTCTTATCACCACCTCCTGTTGTCCTGGATCTGCATAGCTACTCCCTGTTATTTTATACTCTTATCACCACCTCCTGATGTGTCCTGGATCTGCATAGCTACTCCCTGTTAGTTAATATTCTTATCACCACCTCCTGTTGTGTCCTGGATCTGCATAGCTACTCCCTGTTACATTATACTCTTATCACCACCTCCTGTTGTGTCCTGGATCTGCATAGTTACTCCCTGTTACATTATACTCTTATCACCACCTCCTGATGTGTCCTGGATCTGCATAGCTGCTCCCTGTTAGTTAATATTCTTATCACCACCTCCTGTTGTGTCTTGGATCTGCAAAGCTACTCCCTGCCCTGTTACTTTATACTCTTATCACCACGTCCTGTTGTGTCCTGGATCTGCAAAGCTACTCCATGTTACTTTATACTCTTATCACCACCTCCTGTTGTGTCCTGGATCTGCATAGCTACTCCCTTTTAGTTAATATTCTTATCATCAAATCCTGTTTTGTCTTGGATCTGCAAAGCTACTCCCTGTTACTTTAGTCTTAGCATCACTTCCTGTTGGCCTGGATCTGCAAAGCTACTCCCTGTTACTTTAGTCTTAGCATCACTTCCTGTTGGCCTGGATCTGCATAGCTACTCCCTGTTACTTTATACTGTCATCACCACCTCCTGTTGTCCTGGATCTGCATAGCTACTCCGTTACTTTATACTTTTATCACCACCTCCTGTTGTGTCCTGGATCTGCATAGCTACTCCCTGTTACATTATACTCTTATCACCACCTCCTGTTGTGTCTTGGATCTGCATAGCTACTCCCTGTTACTTTATACTCTTATCATCACTTCCTGTTGTGTCCTGGATCTGCATAGCTACTCCCTTTTACTTTATACTCTTATCATCACTTCCTGTTGTGTCTTGGATCTGCATAGCTACTCCCTGCCCTGTTACTTTATATTCTTATCACCACCTCCTGTTGTCCTGGATCTGCATAGCTACTCACTGTTACTTTAAATTCTTGTTTCCACCTCCTGTTGTCCTGGATCTGCAAAGCTACTCCCTGCCCTGTTACTTTATACTCTTATCACCACCTCCTGTTGTCCTGGATCTGCATAGCTACTTCCTGTTACTTTATACCCTTATCATCACTTCCTGTTGTCCTGGATCTGCAAAGCTACTCCCTGTTACTTCATACTCTTGTCACTACCTCCTGTTTTCCTGGATCTGCATAGCTACTCCCTGTTACTTTATACTCTTATCACCACCTCCTGTTGTGTCGTGGATCTGCATAGCTACTCGCTGTTACTTTATACTGTTTTCACCACCTCCTGTTGTGTTTTGGATCTGCAAAGCTACTCCTTGTTACTTTATACTGTTATCATCACTTCCAGTTGTCCTGGATCTGCAAAGCTACTCCCTGTTACTTTATATTCTATTCACCACCTCCTGTTGTCCTGGATCTGAATATCTACTCCCTTTTACATTATACTCTTTTCACCACCTCCTGTTGTCCTGGATCTGCATAGCTACTCCCTGTTACTTTATAGTCTTATAACAGCCTCCTGTTGTCCTGGATCTGCAAAGCTACACCCTGTTACTTTAGTCTTAGCATCACTTCCTGTTGGCCTGGATCTGCAAAGCTACTCCCTGTTACTTTAGTCTTAGCATCACTTCCTGTTGGCCTGGATCTGCATAGCTACTCCCTGTTACTTTATACTCTCATCACCACCTCCTGTTGTCCTGGATCTGCATAGCTACTCCGTTACTTTATACTTTTATCACCACCTCCTGTTGTGTCTTGGATCTGCATAGCTACTCCCTGTTACTTTATACTCTTATCACCACCTCCTGTTGTGTCCTGGATCTGCATAGCTACTCCCTGTTACTTTATACTCTTATCACCACCTCCTGATGTGTCCTGGATCTGCATAGCTACTCCCTGTTACATTATACTCTTATCACCACCTCCTGTTGTGTCTTGGATCTGCATAGCTACTCCCTGCCCCGTTACTTTATACTCTTATCTCCACCTCCTGTTGTCACCTGACCCTTTCCACTCCATATATTAGAAACATGAGTCCCCCCCCTCCCCTGCTTAATCTATTCTACATGAAGTGTTCTGACCTGTGTGCCAACACTTCATGCTGCAATAAGTCACTCTACACTCAAATCTATACTCAAATGGATTTAGCCTAGTTAGTTTTATGTTGAGATGCTTTCGTACTGTTATATTTTCACTTATATTTGTATAATATTTTCTAGGTCTGAAAGGAATTCCCTGTCAATCACCTGTGATAGGAACACTCAGTTGACTTCTCAGCTTGAAAGTAAGTCGCTTTTTTAGGATGTTGTCTCCATCATATTTGTCACACTGTATTGAGGCTAGTCAATATAGGTTTTAAACCTTTTAAAATAAATGTTAACGAAGGCCATGGAGAAGAGAAACCTGATTATACACTGGTATCCAACACTGTGCAGCAATTTTGGAAAGTCTGCATGTGTTCATAATGTTTTGTGTACTGAGTTTACATATACAATCGATTTTACTTTCGGTATACACTATACAATTTGATTTACTAGTTATCAGTTTTGAGCTAATTGATTAAGTCATTTAGTATGTATTTTAACAAATGACAAGGAAATCATGTCAAAGGTTATATGAATGATGCATTGTGAAAAGCAGATACTGGAATATGAATGCCAATTGTATGATTGATTTGGTGCAATGAACAAGTGACTTTTGTGAATATGTTTGTTGTACTCAGTCAATTGAAATTATACTTGTTTTGAAACATGTCCCATTTTGATGATCTGTTGATTTTATGTGCTAATAGTTGTGGAAATATACCACATAAATTGCACTAGTTATTGAAAAAAAACTGTAATAAAACACCTTGGGAGACCAGGAGCATGCTTTTGTACATTACTCAGTCCCACTAACATCCTACTACAGTATAACTTGTGTCTCTGTTTGCCAAAATGAATATGTTTATGTTAACACTTTATTTTGATACTATCAGTAACATTTCAACTAATTATCGACTAACACTAACCTTAACCCTTACCCTTATTCTAAACTTAACTCTAACCGTAGCAAGCAGTTGCTTGTCAACACATAGCTTATTAATAGTATGACTACGTATCTGTGGACCATCAACAGATGGAAAATCCAGACCATCCAAATAAATGTGACCCAGTGTATCGATAAAAATAATTTAATGAATCGAATATACACTTAACTTGCAATGAAAATAACTTTCTGACAAAAATATAAACATATAATATCTGAATCTGTAGCTAGACTCTTACCCGTATACATGGATGAATGCTTCACAGCACACTGCAACCCCTTTCATTAAATAACACGTCCTGTGTCATTTCTGTTTTGTTTGTACAGCTTGCTTGGCCTGTTGTGTCAAGTCACTCTGGTTCACACTGGCCATGTGTAATGTCATAAGAATCATCTGAAGCTTTAGCCCCCACCCAACTCTGACCATTTTACTCACCCAATCAGAGCTGGTTAGGCTATTTTCATGTTATCAAGAGTGTTGGTGACTGTAACTGTACTCCTGGCAACAATTTAATTATTGTTTTTTTTGCCAATGTTTATTGTATTATTATGATAGGGCTCTGAAACCCATAGCCGAATGGCTTCAGACTGAGCATTTCACACTTGAAATGGCTACAGGCAGTGAACTCAAGTTAGGGTTAGGGGTTATATTTCACTTTATATTTTTACTAAGCGCTGTCAGCCGAATTACTTGAAACCATGCTTGAAACGAAGCAAGCCATTCGGCTATATGGAGAAATCATGTGGCACAATGGAATGAGCCACAATTGAAAGTTATGATGTAATTTACAATGCACGGCTGGAATGGGTTAACACTTCTTAGGGCTGAAATCCCGTTAACGGGATCGATATGACAACAGCCAGTGAAAGTGCAGGGCGCCAAATTCAAAACAACAGAAATCTCATAATTAAAATTCCTCAAACATACAAGTATTTTATACCATTTTAACCTCTTGGATCTCTAGGGGCGCTATTTCATTTTTGGATAAAAAACATTCCCGTTTTAAGCGCAATATTTTGTCACGAAAAGATGCTCGACTATGCATATTATTGACCGTTTTGGAAAGAAAACACTCTGAAGTTTCAGAATCTGCAAAGATATTGTCTGTAAGTGCCCCAGAACTCATTCTACAGGCGAAACCAAGATGATGCGTCAAGCAGGAAATGAGCAGAATCTCTGAAGCTCTGTTTTCCATTGTCTCCTTATATGGCTGTGATTGCGCAAGGAATGAGCCTACACTTTCTGTCGTTTCCCCAAGGTGTTTGCAGCATTGTGACGTATTTGTAGGCATATCATTGGAAGATTGACCATAAGAGACTACATTTTCCAAGTGTCCGCCTGGTGTCCTGCGTGGAATTCGGTGCGCAAACGCCAGCTGCTTGTACTTTTCCATTTGATTGAGGGGAGAAACCATGCTTCCACGAACGATATATCATTGAAGAGATATGTGAAAAACACCTTGAGGATTGATTCTAAACAACGTTCGCCATGTTTTCAGTCGATATTATGGAGTTAATTTGGAAAAAAGTTCGCGTTTTGAGGACTGAATTTTCGTTTTTTTTTTGGTAGCCAAATGTGATGTACAAAACGGAGCTATTTCTAATACACAAAGAATCTTTTTTGGAAAAACTGAGCATCTGCTATCTAACTGAGAGTCTCCTCATTGAAAACATCAAAAGTTCTTCAAAGGTAAATGATTTTATTTGAAGGCTTTTATGTTTTTGTTGAAATCTTGCGTGCTGGATGCTAACGCTAATGCTAACGCTAAATGCTACGCTAGCTAGCCACTTTTACACAAATGATTTTTTTCCTATGGTTGAGAAGCATATTTTGAAAATCTGAGATGACAGTGTTGTTTACAAAAGGCTAAGCTTGAGAGATGGCATATTTATTTCATTTCATTTGCGATTTTCATGAATAGTTAACGTTGCGTTATGGTAATGAGCTTAGGTCTGTAAATAGAATCCCGGATCCGGGTTTGGTCGACGCAACAGGTTAAATGTAATCTTGTTGTTAATCCCACCACAGTGTCCAATTTCAAATAGGCTTTACAGCGAAAGCACCACAAACGATTATGTTAGGTCAGCACCTATTCACAGAAAAACACAGCCATTTTTCCAGCCAAAGAGAGGAGTCACAAAAAGCAGAAATAGAGAGAAAATTAATCACTAACCTTTGATCTTCATCAGATGACACTCATAGGACTTCATGTTACACAAGACATGTATGTTTTGTTTGATAAAGTTTATATTTATATCAAAAAATCTCAGTATACATTAGGCGCGTTATGTTCAGCAGTTTCAAAAACATCCGGTCATTTTGCAGAGAGCCACATCAATTTACAGAAATACTCATCATAAATGTTGATGAAAATACAAGTGTTATACATGGAATTAAAGGTATACTTCTCCTTAATGCAACCGCTGTGTCAGATTTCAAAAAAGCTATATGGAAAAAGAAAACATACTATAATCTGAGAACGGCGCTCAGAGAACAAATGCATATATTGGAGTAAACAGAAGTCAGAAATAACATTATAAATATTCACTTACCTTTGATGATCTTCATCAGAATGCACTACCAGGAATCGCAGTTCCACAATAAACGTTTGATTTGTTCAATAATGTCCATAATTTATGTCCAAATAGCTACTTTTGTTAGCGCGTTTGGTAAACAAATCAAAACTCATGAAGCGCGTTCACTAGTTGCAGACTAAATGTCAAAAAGTTCCGTTACAGACCGTAGAAACTTGTCAAACGGTGTATGGAATCAATCTTTTGGATGTTTTTAACATAAATCTTCAATAATATTCCAACCGGAGAATTCCTTTGTCTTCAGAAAAGCAAAGGAACGGGAGATACCTCTCATGTGAAATGTGCGTGACTGCTGCCAGACCTCTGACTCATTCCCCTCTCATTCGGCCCCACTTCACAGTAGAAGCATCAAAGAAGTTTCTAAAGACGGTTGACATCTAGTGGAAGCCTTAGGAAGTACATGATGACCAAATCCCACTGTAACTTCAATAGGGGCTGAGTTGAAAATCGACCAACCTCAGATTTCCCACTTCCTGGTTGGATTTTTTCTCAGGTTTTTGCCTGCCATGTGAGTTCTGTTACAGTCACAGACATCATTCAAACAGTTTTAGAAACTTCAGAGTGTTTTCTATCCAAATACTGATCCTATGCATATATTAGCAAATGGGACTGAGGAGCAGGCAGTTTACTCTGGGCACCTTATTCATCCAAGCTAATCAATACTGCCCCCCAGCCATAATAAGTTATTAAAGCTTACTGTTAGTTAGCTAGTTGACGTTAGATGGCTGGCTCGCTAGCTAACATTATGTTTATGATATGTGTGTAGTAACATTCTCAGAATGCCATTTCGCATTGCTAGTTATGGCCTAATATTAGCTTGCTAACTAGCTAACATTGAACCTATTTGGTTAACTTTAGCTAGCTATGAAATTGCTAGTACTCTATGGATTGCTAGTACTCTATGGATTGGGATTATGCTTCATTGTTTGTTTAGCTAGCTAGCTAAATGTCTTAACAAAAAATCCCCCAAGTTAAAGCTTACTGTTAGCTAGCTAGCTGATGTTAGATGGCTGACTCGTGAGCTAACATTACGTTTATGATCCGTATGTAGTAATGTTATCTCAGAATGCCATTTCGCATGGCTAGTTACAGCCTAATGGCCTAATAGTTATAGCATAATAGCCTAATGTTAGCTAGCTAACTAGCTAACATTGAACCTATTTGGTTAACTTTAGCTATCTATGACAATCGGTTTGTATTGCTAGGAACATTACTCAATGTATTATGATTCATTGTTTAGCTAGCATGTCTAAACAAAAGACTCCACTTCGCCAGATGTGTGTCTGACGGTGATTACGGCTATCTATTGTATAATAATTCCAAAATATTTGTATCTGGAATTTGTCTTTCAACATCAGTAGAACACGATTGACTCTCCTCCACCATTCATACAAGGGGAATGGTCTAATGCCTCCCATCAAAATAAGAGCTGGCCCAAGCAAACACAGGTTACACCTGAAGCATGAGGACTTACAGCGAGTGGTGAACTTCATCAACAACTACGCAGAGGATAATGTAATAGTATTACCAGGATGCCACCCAGGACACAAACACTTGGTGGAAAGCTGCTGCCATCCCATGTGACAAAAGCAGCGTTGTGGTGTCTCTACAAGGAATCGATGACATCACTTGGTGCAGTGCCTTGCAAAAGTATTCATCCTCCTTGGCAGTTTTCCTATTTTGTTGCATTACAACCTGTAATTTAAATAGATTTTTATTTGGATTTCATGTAATGGACAAATAAAATCGTCCAAATTGGTGAAGTGAAACAAAAGAAATTACTTGTTTAAAAAAATTCTAAACAATATAAAATGGAAAAGTGGTGCGTGCATATTTATTCACCCCCTATGCTATGAAGCCCCTAAATAAGATCTAGTTCAACCAATTACATTCAGAAGTAACATAATTAGTTAAATGAAGTCCACCTGTGTGCAATCTAAGTGTCACATGTTCTGTCACATGATCTCAGTATACCTGTTCTGAAAGGCCCTAGAGTCTGTAACACCATGAAACAAGGAGCTCCACCAAGCAAGCAGCACCATGAAGACCAAGGAGCTCTCCAAACAGGTCAGGGACAAAGCTATGGAGAAGTGCAAATCAGGGTTTGGTTATGAAAAAAGAAAGAAACTTTGAACATCCCACAGAGCACCATTAAATCCATTATTTAAAAAATGGAAAGAATATGGCACCACAACAAACCTGCCAAGAGAGGGCCGCCCACCAAAACTCATGGACCAAGCAAGGAGGGCATTAATCAGAGAGGCAACAAAGAGACCAAAGATAACCCTGAAGGAGCTGCAAAGCTCCACAGGGGAGACTGGAGTATCTGTCCATAGGACCACTTTAAGACCACTTCAAGCACGTGCTCGAGCAGGTATATTTCACTGGTCAACCCCAAAGCCAATTCCTACTTTGGCCTCCTTTCTTCCAGTTCTCTGCTGCCAATGACTGGAACAAACTGTAAAAATCACTGAAGCTGGAGACTCATATCTCCCTCACTAACTTCAGGCACCATGTAACGCTCAAAGAGTGTATAGGTGTGGAGTCAGGCGCAGAGAGCAAAAGGATGCGGGAAAAACACGCTTTAATGTCCAGAATAAATCACAGGAACAAAATAGAAAACAATAATGTGAAAAAATATAGGACAGCGAGAAACCCGAAATGCAAACACAAACCACTCTAACACATACATACAAACAAGCCCGCACAAACAAAAGCGGGCTGAACGAACTTATATAACCCCACCCAAATAACCAAACAAGAAACAGGTGAAACCAATAGACAAAACCAAACGAACACAGAACAAAGGATCGGTGGCAGCTAGTAGACCGGCGACGACGACCGCCGAGCGCCGAGCGCCCCCCCCCCCCCCCTGACGCGCAGCTCCCGCAGCGCGCCGACGCCGGCCTCTGGACGACCCGGGGGCCGAGGCGCTGGGCGATCCGGATGGAGGCGATGGAACTCTCTCAACATAGATGGATCCAAAATATCCCCCACCGGGACCCAGTACCCCTACCAGTCAACAAGGTACTGCAAGCCCCTCACCCGGTGTCTCGAGACCAGAATAGCTCGTATCGTGTACGCCGGGGACCGCTCGATGTCCAGAGGGGGCGGAGGGACCTCCGGAACCTCACCTTCCTGCATGGGACCAGCTACCACCGGCCTGAGAAGAGACACATGAAACGAGGGGTTAATGCGATAATACGAAGGAAGTAATAATCGATAACAAACCTCGTTTATTCTCCTCAGGACTTTAAATGGCCCTACACACTGCGGACCCAGCTTCCGGCAGGGCAAGCGGAGGGGCAGGTTTCGGGTTGAGAGCCAGACTCTGTCCCCTGGTGCAAACACGGGGGCCTCACTGCGGTGACGGTCAGCACTCTTCTTCTGCCGTCCACTCGCTTGGCGTAATGACTCCTGGACAGCCCTCCAGGTCTCCTTAGAGCGCTGCACCCACTCCTCCACCGCAGGAGCCTCCGTCTGGCTCTGATGCCATGGTGCCAGGACCGGCTGGTACCCCAACACACACTCAAATGGTGACATGTTGGTAGAGGAGTGGCTTAGTGAGTTCTGGGCCATTTCTGCCCAGGGGATGCATCTCTCCCACTCCCCTGGCCGGTCCTGGCAATACGACCGCAGAAACCTACCCACCTCCTGGTTCACTCTCTCCACCTGCCCATTACTCTCCGGGTGATACCCTGAGGTCAGGCTGACCGAGACCCCCAGACGTTCCATAAATGCCCTCCACACACGGGAGGTAAACTGGGGACCCCGAAACTATATCCTCGGGCACCCCGTAGTGCCGGAAGACATGGGTGAAAAGGGCTTCCGCATTCTGCAGGACCGTAGGGAGACCGGGCAATGGGATAAGACGGCAGGACTTAGAGAACCGATCCACAACGACCAGGATCGTTGTGTTCCCCTGAGAGGGGGGAAGGTCAGTAAGAAAATCCACCGATAGATGGGTCCACGGCCGTTGTGGAACGGGGAGGGGTTGTAATTTCCCTCGTGGCAGGTGCCTAGGAGCCTTACTCTGGGCGCACACCGAACAGGAGGAGACATAGAATCGCACATCCCTCACCAAGGTGGGCCACCAGTACTTCCTCCTAAGACCTCGCACTGTCCTAGAAATACCTGGGTGGGCCTCCCGGGTGGCGCAGTGGTTAAGGGCGCTGTACGCAGCGCCAGCTGTGCCATCAGAGTCCTGGGTTTGCGCCCAGGCTCTGTCGTAACCGGCCGCGACCGGGAGGTCCGTGGGGCGACGCACAATTGGCCTAGCGTCGCCCGGGTTAGGGAGGGCTTGGTCGGTAGGGGTGTCCTTGTCTCATCGCGCACCAGCGACTCCTGTGGCGGGCTGGGCGCAGTGTACGCTAGCCAAGGTGGCCAGGTGCACGGTGTTTCCTCCGGCGCATTGGTGCGGCTGGCTTCCGGGTTGGATGTGCGCTGTGTTAAAGAAGCAGCGGCTTGGTTGGTTGTGTATCGGAGGACGCATGACTTTCAACCTTCGTCTCTCCCGAGCCCGTACGGGAGTTGTAGCGATGAGACAAGATAGTAGTACTACAACAATTGGATACTATGAAATTGGGGAGAAAAAGGGGTAAAATTCAAAAAAAAATTTAAAAAAATAAAAAAATAAAAAAATAAATACCTGGGTGACCCGACGAGGGTAGACTATGAGCCCATCGAATCAATTGATCACGAACAGCGAGCGGCACGTACCTACGACCCTCCGGACACTGTGGAGGCGCATGTTCCTTCCTTAGCGCCCGCTCGATGTCCGCGTCCACCTCCCATACTACTGGTGCTACCAGCTTAGCCGCCGGAATGATGGGAGTAGGATTGATGGACCGCGCGTCGGCCTTAGTGTTGAGGGAACCTGGTCAATACGATATAGTAAAACGAAATCTAGTGAAATACATGGCCCACCTTGATTGACGAGGATTCAGTCTCCTAGCTGATCGGATATACTCCAGGTTACGGTGATCAGTCCAGATAAGGAAAGGGTGCTTAGCCCCTTCAAGCCAGTGTCTCCACACCTTCAGGGCCTTAACCATAGCCAACAATTCCCTGTCCCCCACATCATAATTCCGCTCCGCCGGCCCGAGCTTCTTCGAAAAAAAGGCACGGGCGGAGCTTCGGTGGCGCACCCGAGTGCTGTGAGAGCACCGCTCCAACCCCAGCCTCGGATGCGTCCACCTCTACTATGAACGCCAAAGAAGGGTCCGGATGCGCCAACACCGGTGTCTCAGTGAACAGCGCCTTCAACTTACGGAAAGCTCCGTCCGCCTCTGCTGACCACTGCAAACGCAACGGCCCCCCCTTCAGCAGTGAGGTAATAGGAGCTGCTACCTGACCAAAACCCCGGATAAACCTCCGGTAGTAATTGGCAAACCCTAAGAACCGCTGCACCTCCTTTACCGTGGTCGGAGTCGGCCAATTACGCACGGCCTTGACGCGGTCACCCTCCATTACCACCCCCGAGCTGGAAATGCGATAACCCAGGAAGGAAACGGCTCGTTTGGAAAACTCACATTTCTCCGCCTTCACGTACAGGTCATGCTCCAGCAGTCGTCCAAGAACCTTGCGCACCAGAGACACATGCGCAGTACGTGTAGCGGATTAGATCAAAATATCGTCAATATACACTACCACACCCTGTCCGTGTGAGTCTCTGAGAATCTCATCCACGAAGGATTGAAAGATAGCTGGAGCATTTTTTAACCCGTATGGCATGACGAGGTACTCACAATGGCCAGATGTAGTGCTAAATGCAGTTTTCCACTCATCTCCCTCCCGAATACGCACCAGATTATACGCACTCCTGAGATCCAGTTTCGTGAAGAACTGCGCTCCGTGAAATGATTCCACTGCCGTAGCAATGAGCGGTAGTGGGTAACTAAAACCCACCGTGATGGAATTTAGACCTCGATAATCAATACACGGACGCAAACCACCATCCTTTTTCTTCACAAAAAAGAAACTTGAGGAGACGGGTGACATGGAGGGCCGAATGTACCCCTGTCCCAGAGCTTCGGTGACATATGTCTCCATAGCCAACGTCTCCTCCTGGGATAAAGGATACACATGACTCCTGGGGAGTGCAGCGTTTACCTGGAGGTTTATCACGCAATCCCCCTGTTGATGGGGTGGTAATTGGGTCGCCTTCTTTTTACTGAAAGCGATAGCCAAATCGGCATACTCAGCGGGAATGCGCACGGTGGAAACCTGGTCTGGACTCTCCACCGTTGTTGCACCGATGGAAACCCCTACACACCTGCCTGAACACTCATCAGACCACCCCTGGAGAGTTCCCTGTTTCCACGAAATCGTTGGATTGTGAATAGCCAGCCAGGGAATCCCCAGCACCACCGGAAACGCAGGTGAATCGATAAGGAACAGACTAATTCGCTCCTTATGATTCCCCTGCGTAATCATCTCCAAAGGAATTGTGGCTTCCCTGACCAGCCCTGACCCTAATGGTCGACTATCTAAAGAGTGCACGGGAAAAGGGGGGTCTACTTTTACTAACGGAATCCTCAACCTCTGAGCGATCTATAAAGTTCTCAGCTGCGCCTGAATCTACTAGCGCCTTATACTGGAGAGAGGGAAAACATTTTAAGGAAACAAATTAATAAAAACATGTGACCAACAGGAAACTCTGGGAGAGTGTGGTGCTTACTCACCTGGGGTGACCGAGGAGTGTTCTGCCTGCCTTCTCGATTCCCAGATGAACTCCTCCAGCACCGACCTGAAGTGTGCCCTCTCCGGCCACAACTGGTACAGGAGGAGCCTCCTCCTCCGATCTCCCTAGACGCGGCCCCTCCTAGCTCCATCGGGATAGGAGCGGGAGGGTCAGGAGGTGGAACTAACAGGACCCTTTCAGAACGTCCGCGAGCAGCTAGCAGATGGTCTAACCGGATCGACAGGTCTATCAGTTCATCCAGGCTAAGCGTAGTGTCCCGACAGGCCCGCTCCCTGCGGACGTCCTCTCTCAGGCTACACCTGTAATGGTCTATCAGGGCCCTGTCGTTCCACCCTGCTCCAGCGGCCAAGGTCCAGAAATCCAGCGCGAAGTCCTGCGCGCTCCTCGTCCCCTGCCTGAGATGGAACAACCTCTCACCCGCCGCTCGGCCCTCCGGAGGGTGATCGAACACGGCCCGGAAACGGCGGGTGAACTCCGGGTAGTTGCCCCTCGCTGAGTCGGGCCCGTTCCAGACAGCATTGGCCCACTCCAGGGCTCTACCCGTAAGGCAAGTGACGAGGACACTCACGCTCTCCTCGTCCGAGGGAGCCGGCCGAACAGTGGCCAGGTAGAGGTCTAGTTGCAGCAGGAATCCCTGGCACCCCGCCGCTGCTCCATCGTACTCCCTCGGAGGCGTAATGCGTAGAGCGCTGGAACCAGATCCCGCTGGGGGAGATGGTAGAGTTGCTGGTGGGAGGGTAGGTGGGGTAGTAGGGAGACCACTCCTCTCCCAACGATCCATCCTCTCCATCATTTGATCCATCGCTGATCCGATGCGATGGAGGATGGAAGTGTGATGAAGGACTCTCTCCTCCATCGTGGGAAGAGGGGTGGTCGCTGCTCCTGCTGACTCCATATTAAGGTGCAGGCTTCTGTAACGCTCAAAGAGTGTATAGGTGTGGAGTCAGGCGCAGAGAGCAAAAGGATGCGGGAAAAACACGCTTTAATGTCCAGAATAAATCACAGGAACAAAATAGAAAACAATAATGTGAAAAAATAAAGGACAGCGAGAAACCCGAAATGCAAACACAAACCACTCTAACACATAACACACAGAAGCGGGCTGAACGAACTTATATAACCCCACCCAAATAACCAAACAAGAAACAGGTGAAACCAATAGACAAAACCAAACGAACACAGAACAAAGGATCGGTGGCAGCTAGTAGACCGGCGACGACGACCGCCGAGCGCCACCCGAACAAGAAGGGGAGTCACCTTCGGTAATATTCGTGACACACCAGCTGTCAGAGCAGCTCACAGATCACCTCACCTGTACATAGCCATCTGTAAATAGCCCATCCAACTACCTCATCCCCATGCTGTTATTTATTTTATTTATTTTGCTCCTTTGCACCCCAGTATCTCTACTTGCACACTCATCTTCTGCACATCTATCACTCCAGTGTTTAATTGCTATTTTGTAATTATTTTGCCACTATGGCCTATTTATTGCCTTACCTCCCTTATCCTACCTCATTTGCACACACTGTATATAGATTTTTCTATTGTAATATTGACTGTATGTTTGTTTATTCCATGTACCATCCCCACAGTGAAGAATGGTGGTGGAAGCATCATGCTGTGGGGATGTTTTTCATCGGCAGGGACTGGAAACTGGTCAGAATTGAAGGAATGATGGATGGAGCTAAATACAGGGAAATTCTTGAGGGGAGCCTGTTTCAGTCTTCCAGAGTTTTGAGACTGGGACCGAGGTTCACCTTCCAGCAGGACAAATGACCCTAAGCATACTGCTAAAGCAGCACTCGAGTGGTTTAAGGGAAAACATTTAAATGTATTGGAATGGTCTAGTCAAAGGCCAGACCTCAATCCAATTTTGCCTTGAAGAATGGGCAAAAAATCCCAGTGGCCAGATGTGCCAAGCTTATAGAGACATACCACAAGAAACTTGCAGCTGTAATTGCTGCAAAAGGTGGCTCTACAAAATATTGACTGGGGGGGTGAATAGTTATATACGCTCAAGTTTTCTGTATTTTTGTTTTATTTCTTGTTTGTTTCACAATAAAAAATATTTTCCATCTTCAAAGTGTTGTGTAAATCAAATGATACAAACCCTTCCAAAATCCATTTTAATTCCAGGTTGTAACACTACTTTTATTGATCTCACACAATTTTTTTTTTGTTATTTCCTCTTTCACAACTTTGATGCTCTGGAGCCTGGTGTTGTTGTAGCCAAGGAGCGTTCGGACTCAGTCGGGACCAGGTTTCAGCTGCTGCGCAACGCTGACATCCTTCCTTCCATAGATGGCCTGCTTGTACAAGCACCACCTGGACCGGACACAGCTAGACAAACGTATCTTTTTGAGAAGATCAGGTAGTTTTGCGGCGAAGTGTCATGCCCGCTGCCGCACTCGAGGGCGCCAGCCTCCCCAGCATTATGCACTCCTGCCACCATCATTACGCAAACCTGCCTTCCCCCATTTTATTTTATTTTACCTTTATTTAACTAGGCAAGTCAGTTAAGAACAAATTCTTATTTTCAATGACGGCCTAGGACCAGTGAGTTAACTGCCTGTTCAGGGGCAGAACGACAGATTTGTACCTTGTCAGTTAGGGGATTTGAACTTGCAACCTTCCGGTTACTAGTCCAACGCTCTAACCACTAGGCTACCCTGCCGCCCCATCACGTGCATCAGAAATGATTGGACTCACCTGGACTCAGTCACCTCTGTCATTACCTCCCCAATATCTGTCTGTTCCCCCGCTCTGTTCCCCGCTTCAGCATTGATTGTCGAATGTCGTTGTTTGGACCGTGTGCTGACGCTGTGCCTGTCTTGTTTCATGTCTGGTCCTTATTAAATGTTGACTCCCCGTACATGCTTTTCATCTACAGCATCGGTCCTTACAGAATGCAGCAGCCTTCTAACGAAGCATCGGGGAGTGGTGGCGTTCCGGTTGGTGGTGACGTCGGGTCCAAGGGCTGCCGCCATCGGGCTTCCACGCCTTAACCTCTCGAGCCAGCTTTCTTGTCCCCGTTCACTCGGCAGGCACCCATGCTATCCCACGTCAGGCCTCAGCTGGATCGCCAGGGTTTTACTCCTCAGCCGGCTCACCAGGTTGTCTACGCTTCAGCTGGCTCATCAATCTTAGTCCTGTATTGATGCTTTGCATGTTTGGTGGTTTGTTAGAGGTCATAGCGGGATTTCTTATAAGCTTCCAGGTTAAAGTCCCGCTCCTTGAAAGCGGCAGCTGTACCATCTAACTCAGGGCAGATGTTGCCTGTAATCCATGGCTTCTGGTTGGGGTATGTACGTACAGTCACTATGGGGACCACGTCATCGATGCACTTATTGATGAAGCCAGTGACCGATGTGGTGTACTCCTCCTCAATGCCATCAGAAGAATCCCGGGACATATTCCAGTCTGTGCTAGCAAAACAGTCCTGTAGCTTAGCATCTGCTTCATCTGACCACTTTCTTATTGAGCAGGAATCAGGCAGGAATCAGGAGGATATAATTATGGTGAGAATTGCCAAATGGAGGGTGAGGGAGAGCTTTATGTGTCTCTGTGTGTGGAGTAAAGGTGGTCTAGTTTTTTCCCTCTGGTTGCACATTTAACATGCTTGTAGAAATTAGGTAAAACGTATTTGAGTTTCCATGCATTAAAGTCCCTGGCCACTAGGAGGGCTGCCCCTGGATTAGCATTTCCCTGTTTGCTTATGGCTGTATACAGCTCATTGAGTGTGGCCTTAGTGCCAGCATCGGTTTGGTGGTATATAGACAGGGACGAAAAATACAGATGAAAACTCTCTTGGTAAATTGTGTGGTCTTCAGCTTATCATGAGATACTCTACCTCAGGCGAGCAATACCTAGACTTCCTTAGATTTTGTGCACAAGCTGTTGTTTACAAATATACATAGACCACTACCCCTTGTCTTACCAGAGGCCGCTGTTCTATCCGACAGAAAAAGTTTAAAACCCCCCAGCTGTATGGTATTCATGTCGTCGTTCAGCCTCGACTCTGTGAAACATAAGATATTATATTATTCCTCCAGTACGGGGTGAGTAATCTCTGTCCTGATATGTAGAAGCTATTTTCGGTCATAAGACACGGTGACAGGGTACGGCAACTGCTCCGCCCACAACCGTAAGGCTCTCCAGAGGGTAGTGAGGTCTGCACAACGCATCACCGGGGGCAAACTACCTGCCCTCCAGGACACCTACACCACCCGATGTCACAGGAAGGTCATAAAGATCATCAAGGACAACAACCACCCGAGCCACTGCCTGTTCACCCCGCTATCATCCAGAAGGCGAGGTCAGTACAGGTGCATCAAAGCTGGGACCGAGAGACTGAAAAACAGCTTCTATCTCAAGGCCATCAGACTGTTAAACAGCCACCACTAACATTGAGTGGCTTCTGCCAGCACACTGACTCAACTCCAGCCACTTTAATAATGGGAATTGATGGGAAATGATGTCTTTAATAATGGGAAATGATGTAAAATATATCACTAGCCACTAGCCACAATGCTACCTAATGTAATGTTTACATACCCTACATTATTCATCTCATATGTATATGTATATACTGTACTCTATATCATCTACTGCATCTTTATGTAATACATGTATCACTAGCCACTTTAACTATGCCACTTTGTTTACATACTCATCTCATATGTATATACTGCACTCAATACCATCTACTGTATCTTGCCTATGCCGCTCTGTACCATCACTCATTCATATATCTTTATGTACATATTCTTTATCCCCTTACACTTGTGTCTATAAGGTAGTAGTTTTGGAATTGTTAGCTAGATTACTTGTTGGTTATTACTGCATTGTCGGAACTAGAAGCACAAGCATTTCGCTACACTCGCATTAACATCTGCTAACCATGTGTATGTGACAAATAAAATTTGATTTGATTTGATTATATACTGCATTCTACTGTATTCTAGTCAATGCCACTACAACATTGCTCATCCTAATATTTATATATTTCTTAATTCCAATCTTTTACTTTTAGATTTGTGTGCATTGTTGTGAATTGTTAGATATTGTTGGAGCTAGGAACACAAGCATTTCACTACACTCGCAATAACATCTGCTAAAAATGTGTATGCAACCAATACAATTTTATTTAAAAATATCATAGAATCATGTAGACGTTAAATGTATCTTTACCAGTACAGAGTCTGATAGGATAATGTAGGAAATAGTCGGAATGGCTTTGTCCTAGCAGGTAAAACTGAGAAGCTATGAACTGTCAGTGCTATTTGAGTGGAGGGATCTCTCATGTCTTTGAGGAGTAAAATGATGGCTTCCTATCTATATTCCGTTAGTCACCATTCATGGCCAAAAGCGTGAGGGTAGAGCTGGGCAGCAGGGTGGCAAAATATATCCATCTGAATTGTACTCGCTCAAGCTCCTTCTCTAGCTCTTTGGTGCAACTGACAAGCTGAACATCACCATACTCCAGCACAGCATACTTGAATACATGAGCCCTTGTAATATTGTTATAAGATTTTTATAACATTCTTATAATCTATATACTGTATATCAGCACCATGTCACCAGGTCAAATTCCTGGTACATGTAAATATTATTTGTGATGCTTGTTCTGATTATACAGCCCATTGTACCAAAATAATTTACAAACAGAAGCAAAATCACCATTACAATAACAACACAGTAACATAACAATAGTGTCCCGAATCAGCCAACAATTCATGGAAACAACCTCACTAGTAAGTCCTAGCAACAATCAGTGGAGTAGGTTTTTAGTGTGTTACTGGCTAAGGGCACAACGCTTATACTGAAACATGCCTTATTGCATCATACAGTACCTATGGCTGGATGTGAATAATGTGAAATCAGTATCATCTGCTGTGGGGATTGCCTAGCGTGTAACCTTGCCTTAGTGATTTCTTAGCTTATTATGGCCCACTTCTCATATGAAGTCTGTGATAAGTATACTGGCTGAGGCAGCAAACAGAACTGGACTGTCGGAGAGTGTGGTGGAGGTGAGGGTCATTAGTGTTCTGTTTTGTATTCTGTGAACATAAGAAATGGTTTTGTGTTTTTGTAATATCTCCCTGGGTTCTGGGCAAAACATTTGTCTTAAGACTACTTCCTATGGCCTTACTGATGATTCACCTTTTATATAAGACATTAATTGAATGCATCCTAACCTTCTGCTCCCTTGGGTGGTATGGTTCGGCAGTGTCAAGACACAAAGCATCCCGTCACTCTACAAATCAAGAACCATCCATAAATCCAGACAATTTTACTAAGACCAGTACCAACTCCTGCTGTCAGGTCGAACGTTCAAAACCCCACTCTGTAGAACACACAGGGCACACAAGTCATTCATATCAACCAGCATCAGGTTCCTAAATCCAGGAAGACTAAACCGTAACTCACCACCTACAGTACACCTATATCTATTTGTCTGTCTGACCTTGTCTTGGGAAGTATGTCCTGTGATGTTTATGTTGTATTTTAGTGAAGTGTTGAATGTTCTGTGATGTGTTACGTGTGCCATTATTCCCAAACAAATGCCGCTATGGAACAATGAAGTATTCATGCATTGTTGTCTGGCTTTTGGATTCCCTCACCTGGTTGCAATGCACTCCCTACCTCTTCCCCATGGCTATTGGATTCCCTCACCTGGTCGCAATGCACTCCCTACCTCTTCCCCTTGGCTATTGGATTCCCTCACCTGGTCGCAATGCACTCCCTACCTCTTCCCCTTGGCTAGCTATCGGAGGGTTATGACTTCAAATTCATGAAGTTGTGGTTGGATGGGCTATTTACAGACGGGCTGTGTACAGCTGCAGCGATCGGTAAGCTCCACAGATAGCTGATGCTTAAAGTTAGTGAGGAAGATATGTCTACAACTTCAGCGATTTTTGCAATTCGTTCCAGTCATTGACAGCAGAGAACTGGAAGGAAAGGCAGCCAAAGCAGGTGTTGGCTTTAGGGATGACCAGTGTAATATACCTGCTGTAGCGCGTGCTGTGTTGTTATGATGACCAGTGAGCTGAGATAAGGCAGAGCTTTACCTAGCAGAGACATATAGATGACCTGGAGCCAGAGGTGTGGACTCGAGTCACATGACTTGGACTCGAGTCCGACTCGAGTCACAAATATGATGACTTGCAACTTGACTTTGACTTGAACACCAATGACTCGTGACTTGACTTGGACTTGAGCCTTATGACTCTACCTGATTTGATACCCTCCCCAAGCCCAAATATTTAAAATGATTATATTAAAAAAAAGTGTGCAGTGCATCAACTCTTCATTTAACAGATTACACTTTGAATCGGACAGCAGCCAATCAAATTGTGCCAGCTGAGAAAAAGTTGCGCGTGGCAGTGCAGAGGAATGTCGGCGGGTGATTTCAGATGGAGCCCTTGGAAAGATGATACCCAAAATTATTATTTTTGGATATAAAGACGACGCTGTATCAACAAAAAACGGATTTCAACTTGCAAAACATGCGGGAAGAGGCACAACAATTTCCAACTTTGTTCAACATTTGAAGCTGCACAAAGAACGGTAAGTCGTGGCTAATATAGCCGACAGCTATATATTTTATTACTTTACTAGTGTATCATGTAGGCTAACGTTACGTTAAATCAATGAGCCTCCACACAGTCAGTCAGTGCTGGAACGTGATCATTGCACAGAAGATTGAGCTGCAACTGGCTAGGCCTGATGTTACTGCTGTTCCTATAACCATTGACATACGTTAGCCTAGTGTAACCACACAGAGAGAGACTGTGTGTTTGTGTGTTAAGGTTGGGCGATTGTGTACAAGCCCACATTGCCCGATTGCGCCCCATAGCGATCCTCGATCGTTGATCACTATTGAGGGGGGGGGGGGGGGGTCTTTCTCATGGTTACCCATGTATTTCCATGGAAATATAACGTTTATTTGGAAAGTAATATGTATATAGATATTTTTAAAAGCATTCATGATTTGCGTAAATGTAATATACTAACTAATACTCTTGTTAAAAATATGAAATGGTATTACATTTGGTGAAGAGCACATTATGACTTGCTTAGGACTCGAAACTCAAAGTTTAGGACTTGAGACTTGACTCGGACTTGCCTGTCTTGACTTGAGACTTGACTTGGGACTTGAGTGCTAAAACTTGAGACTTACTTGTGACTTGTAAAACAATGACTTGGTCCCACCTCTGCCTGGAGCCAGTGGGTCTGGCGACGAATATGTAGCGAGGGCCAGCCAACGAGAGCATACAGGTCGCAGTGGTGGGTGGTATAAGGGGCTTAGGTAACAAAACGGATGGCACTGTGATAGACTGCATCCAGTTTGATGAGTAGAGTGTTGGAGGCTATTTTGTAAATTAAATCGCCGAAATCGAGGATCGGAACGATCCGTATTACGAGGGTATGTTTGGCAGCGTGAGTGAAGGATGCTTTGTTGCAAAATAGGAAGCCGATTCTAGATTTAATTTTGGATTGGAGATGTTAAATATGAGTCTGGAAGGAGAGTTTACAGTCGAGCCAGACACCTAGGTATTTGTAGTTGTCCACATATTCTAAGTCGGAACCGTCCAGAGTAATGATGCTGGTCGGGCAGGCGGGTACGGGCAGCAATCGGTTGAAGAGCATACATTTAGTTTAACTAGCGTTTAAGTGCAGTTGGAAGCCACGGAAGGAGAGTTGTATGGCATTGAAGCTTGTTTGGAGTGTGTTTGTTAACAGTGTCCAAAGAAGGGCCAGATGTGTAGAGAATGGTGTCGTCTGCGTAGAGGTGGATCAAGGAATCACCCGCAGCAAGAGCGACATCGTTGATATATACAGAGAAAAGAGTCGCCCCGAGAATTGAACCCTGTGGCACCCCCATAGAGACTGTCAGAGGTCCGGACAACAGGCCCTCCGATTTGACACACTGAACTCTATCTGAGAAGTAGTTGGTAAACCAGGCGAGGCAGTCATTTGAGAAGCCAATGCTGTTGAGGCTGCCGATAAGAATACTGTGATTGACAGAGTTGAAGGCCTTGGCCAGGTCGATGAAGACGGCTGCACAGTACTGTCTTTTATCGATGGCGGTTATGATATCGTTTAGTACCTTGAGCGTGGCTGAGGTGCACCCGTGACCAGCTCGGAGACCAAATGGCACAGTGGAGAAGGTACGGTTTGGATTCAAAATGGTCATTGATCTGTTTGTTAACTTGGCTTTCGAAGACTTTAGAAATGCAGGGCAAGATGGATATATGTCTGTAACAGTTTGGGTCTAGAGTGTCACCCCCTTTGAAGAGGGGGATGACCACGGCAGCTTTCTAATCTTTAGCAATCACGGACAATACGAAAGAGAGGTTGAACAGACTAGTAATAGGGGTTGCAACAATGGTGGTGGATAATTTTAGAAAGAGAGGGTCCAGATTGTCTAGCCCAGCTGATTTGTACGGGTCCAGGTTTTGCAGCTCTTTCAGAACATCTGCTATCTGGATTTGGGTGAAGGAGAAGCTGGGGAGGCTTGGGCAAGTAGCTGCAGGGCAAGTTGCTGCAGGGGTTGCGGAGCAGTCGGCTTAGGTTGGTGTAGCTAGGAGGATAGCATTGGCAGCCGTAGAGAAATGGTTATTGAAATTATCAATTATCGTGGATTTATTGCTGGTGACAGTGTTTCCTAACCTCAGTGCAGTGGGCAGCTGGGAGGAGGTGCTCTTATTCTCCATGGACTTTACAGTGTCCCAGAATTTTTGGGTGTTAGAGCTACAGGATGTACATGTCTGTTTGAAAAAGCTAGCCTTTGCTTTCCTAACTGACTGCATGTATTGGTTCCTGACTTCCCTGAAAAGTTGCATATCGTGGGGACTATTCGATGCTAGTGCAGTCCACCACAGGATGTTTTTGTGCTGGTCGAGGGCAGTCAGGTCTGGAGTGAAGCAAGGGCTATATCTGTTAGTTCTACATTTTTTGAAAGGGGCATGCTTATTAAGCTATGAAGTTTTAATCACTGTGAAGTTGAAGAACAGTAAAGTTGAAGTACTGTAAAGTTGAAGCACTGTAAATGAACCATTATTTTTTCCTCACAGCTCATAGAGCTCCACAAACAGGTGGCAGATATTTTTACGCAGGATACTTTGGGCTGCACCTTCCTCCATTATGCAGTGGAGGTGAGCTGCAAGGAGATTGACAAGTAAATCATAGACAACGGTAAGAAACTGACCCATCAATCAATGCAGTTGACTCCCATCCCACTTTAAGAATTAGAAAGTGATTTAAAGTACTGATATGACACTTTTAACGTTTCGATAATGGAACCGCTCTGCAGTATCCCATACACTGAATATACAAAACATTAAGAACAGCTGCTCTTTCCATGACATAGACTGACCAGGTGAATCCAAGTGAAAGCATCTCAATATTAGGAAGGTGTTCCTAATGTTTGTTATTCTCAGTGTATAAACCCAATGAACATACTAATATTTTCCCTCACTGTTGTGGATCAAACATAAAAAAGCATTCTAACACATCTAACATGATTGATAGATATGTGTGAAATACTGTAGATAGGGTGCTTGTGTGCACATGGATACTGGATGCAATATCTGAATCCTGTCCATTTTTTAACACACACAGCACCTACCACTCTCCTGGATGTCACAGAAAAAGAGACGTGAGTCATATTGTCAACTTCCTTTTACTGATTTTCTATATGGACCCTTTTGACACAGAACATCATGCAACCGGTTTCCAGCGCATCGGCCTATTACTGAGGCCAACTCTCTACTATTAAAGCTCTGTCCTCAAATAATACAATTAAAATAGACCTAATTTATATGAATTACTCAGTTCCTGGATAAAGTATGTCAACTGGGTCAAACCTAGAGCTCCCAGCTACAACACAACCTGGTGGAGGCCGGGACTTCCCTCATGAAGACTGTGGTGGTTATCATAATTACTTGCTCTAGTTCAGTAAAGGGGCCTTTTTTACTTGACCTTCAGGTTAAAGGGCTCTATGAATCGGGCTGATTGTTATCACAACCAGCCTGATGGTTATAATAAAGACTAGCTATAGTCCAGTAAAGGTCTATTATTGGGGAAAATTGCTGTCTATACTTTGTAATGGTGATTAACGTTCTTCTCTGTCAGTGAGAATTGTAGCCTTGCAGGATTCCTGGCTGGTCCCATAGATCCACAATGGTCTTAGTACACTACACAGTCACCATGGTGAACTCACTGGCAACAGGAAAAAACATAGTGTATGAGAATATTTTCCTGTTTTCTTGCCAATATAAAAAAAATAGATTTTATTTCAGTGTGTATGTTTTGGGGGCATTATCATCAGAATCAACCAAAAAGCGCACACACACACACACACACACACACACACACACACACACACACACACATTTCTCTGTGTCATCCCCCTCTCCCTTTCTCTCACTCTCGCTTTCATCCCTCCTTCTTTCTCTCTCTCCACCCCCTCATCCCTTTCTCCTGCCCTCCCTTCCTCAGGGTGAGACACTGAAGTGGCATGCAAAGAAGACCAATGACCAGGAGCTGGCTGAGTACTTGGAGAACTGCCAGTACTACCAGATGATCCAACGAGAGGACCAGGAGACTGCTGTATGATGATCCCACTATTTACTGCAACCGCACCACACTCTCTCTGTCTCTCTCTCTGTTTGCCATACCTAACAATAGAAAGCCCTGTACTGGATTTGAGGGAGGAGGGAGGTGTCTTCCCTCTAACAGACCAGGCTGGCTACACTATAGAAATAGAATTACTATTACTATGGGCTACACTACTAGTATGGGTCAAAGTGTAGAGGTGAGCCAGTGGAGGCAGGTCTTTCTTTCTTTCTTCCTTTTGCTAGTGATGCTTCAGTTTGACTAGAGTGTTGAGTGCTATGTGTCGAGTGCATGTATGTTAACCGCTTTTCTTCTATTATAAATGGGTCCAAGTCCTCTACACAGCAAGCGAATGGAAACGAAAGGGCATGTGAAAAAAATAACAGCTTTTTGGGGTATTTTCAGAGCTGGAGTAATTGGATCTGAATGTGGCTTCATGAACCTTGTATCTTTCTCCATTTGCAATGTCAAGGTATTGTGTAAAGTTTCTGTCATTGAAAGAGGTTGCTTTTAACCCCCTAGAGTGTATTGAGGCACCGGTGCCTCAATCTAAGTAACATAATAAAAAAATCCCCATCAAAATCCACCATTTTAAGCTAAGAGATATCTGTTTGTATGGGCTGCGTATTAATACTGTGCTGTATATTTGCTCATCAAGCCTGTTTACTACAGTTTATTTTGAAAAAATAAACCTTTTAACATTGATCGTCGCAGTTTCTGACTGTCACTACTTTCAAAAATCTATTTAGGGTTATTTGATACGTTTACGTTAGTTGAAGCCTGGGGATCTTTGTTCAATTGGCTCTTCTTTTCTTAGGTAAATAGAACAAAGGGCATCTGGGCATCTCAGAGTAGGAATTTCCCTTTTTGAACATAATGAATAATGTTATATTGACAGAGGGTAACTCATCTCGGATCAGCACTCCTACTAAGACTATTTGTGAATACGAGCCCTGGGATTGATTGGGGACATTCCCTGTGATCAGCAAACGTTCACAGATTATTTAATTGGTTGTTTCCTTACTTGATGGCTGGTCTTTTCTTGGGTTGGAAAATGGAGGACAACTTTGTAGGACTCAGCAGGGGAAGACTTCTTTCCACAAATTGGCCTTCATGTGACTTTTCCCAGCTTCCCAACTGAAGGCTCCAATAGCAACAGACCAACAATGTCCCCCACGCATGACTGATCCATTTCACCATGAGGAGGGAACCGACAACCTTGGGTGATGATGGCATTAAACTCTGCCCTGAGAAGCAACAGTCCACAAAGCCAAAAGAGAAATATATAAGCTTCTGCTTTTTACAGCTTTAATAGATGTTTAATATACATAAAGAAGCATGTGAATGTTTTCCAAGATATACAGCGGAAGGGTCACTGTATTTTTATCAAAGTGGATTGCCAGGTTTTTCTAGAATAAACAATGAAACATAATTATACTGAACAAAAATATATATGCAACATGCAACACTTTCAAATATTTTACAGAGTTACAGTTCATATGAGGAAATCAGTCAGTTGAAATGAATTAATTTGGACCAAATCTATGGATTTCACATGACTGGGAATACAGATAAGCATCTCTAGGTTACTGATACCTTAATCAAAATGGGCATCATTATCTCATCATGGCATTTCTGTGCATTCAAATTGCCATCGATAAAATGCAATTGGGTTCATTGTTCATTATGCCTGCCCATACCATAGCCCCAACGCCACCATGCGGCACTCTGTTCACAACGTTGACAGCAAACCGCTTTCTCACACGACGCCATACACGTGGTCAGCGGTTGTAAAGCTGGTTGGACGAACTGACAAATTCTCTAAAACAATGTTGGAGGCGGCTTATGGTAGAAAGATTAACATTAAATTATCTGGCAGCAGCTCTGGTGGACATTCGTCAGCATGTCAACTGCACACCCCCTCAAAACTTAAGACATCTGTGGCATTGTGTTTTGTGAAACAAACTGCACATTTTAGAGTGGCCTTTTATTGTCCCCAGCGCAAGGTTCACCTGTGTAATGATCATGCTGTTTAATCAGCTTCTTGATATGCCACACCTGTCAGGTGGATGGATTATCTTGGCAAAGGAGAAATGCTCACTAACAGGGATGTGTAAGGGTTGTCGTCGGTGGAAGAAGGTGAGGACCAAAGCGCAGCGTGGTAAGTGTTCATAATTATGTTTAATGAAACGAACTGAACACTGAAATACAAAACAATAAAGTGAACGAACGAAATCCGAAACAGTACCGTGTGGCCCAAACACTCACACGGAAACAAACACCCACAACTCAAAAGTTAAACCCAGGCTACCTAAGTATGATTCTCAATCAGAGACAACTAACGACACCTGCCTCTGATTGAGAACCATAAGAGAACCATACTAGGCTGAACTCAAAACCCCAACATAGAAAAACACACATAGACTGCACACCCCAACTCACGCCCTGACCATACTAAATAAAGAAAAAACAAAAGAAATAAAGGTCAGAACGTGACAGGATGTAAACAAATTTCTGCGCAAAATTTGAGAGAAATAAGCTTTTTGTGTGTATGGACCATTTCTGGGATCTTTTATTTCAGCTCATGAAACATGTGACTAACATCTTGCATTTATATTTTTGTTCAATGTATAATAATTTACTAACATAACCATACAGACACCCCAATCAACTTAAAAGCACTAAAGAAGCCACATTATGAAAATACATTACCTCAACAAAACATGTTGTTAATGAAAGAAACCGGGGTTGCTACTGTGTACACTGAAACCAACAGAGGGGCAACAAGAGCCAAACGGTGCTCTATAACCCAGTGACCAAACCTTACAGTATTTCAATAGGTATTATTTATCCAACTGAATCATTCCCTGACCAAACAGGTGTTCCTCACACCATAACAGAAGTCATGTGGACTTCATTGGGATAGAAGAGAGGGATAAATGTTTATGACCATGGGAAAAATTTGTACATTGTGGGTCTGTTGTGCAATAAGGATACAGTGAATCATTGATGGATGATGTGAACAGCTCATTTGCTGGGTTGGAAAACATGAGAATCAAAATGCGAATTACTGGTCCTAGTAGTGAAAACTGAAACTGTATATTCTATTCAGCTCTTTGGCTTGCAATTCACCTGCCATTCTGCAGGTTTCCCCCATACCTCTTTACATTCTTATAACAGACATGTGGTTCAGAATTTTGGATTGTAACTTAACACTGACATAATATTTGCATTTAAGGCTCTATTAAATGCAATATTAGTATATTTGAGAGTCTACCGTGTTACTTGATGAGAACAGGAGTATTTAACAATAATAAAAGGGATGTCACAAAAAAGGTCTACGTGAAAAACTTACGGTAAAACACGTTTGAATGAATAATAATTCATGAAGCAGGCAGGTCTCAGAAATCATGACCACTGTATATAATGCAAATTAGATGAGCTTGTTTTTGCCTCCCATTATATGGATTAAAGTGATGCCACATGGATAAGTGATGTCACCGAGTGGTAGATTTAAACATTGTTCATATGCGACCAGCTCAAACTAGTTTCGAAAAAAAAAGTAGGACGACACATTAAACGCAAGCTGTAGTCTGGGTGCGGAAAGCAAACGACTACACAACCGGTATAGTGATTTGACTGTGAAGTTGCCTGTTTGT
Source organism: Oncorhynchus clarkii lewisi (assembly GCF_045791955.1). Lineage (NCBI taxonomy): Eukaryota > Metazoa > Chordata > Actinopteri > Salmoniformes > Salmonidae > Oncorhynchus > Oncorhynchus clarkii. The sequence continues at coordinate 52,785,647 of NC_092147.1, forward strand.
GAGAATGAAGTAAGTTGACGCACTGTTTTCTAATCCCGCATTTGTTGTCAGTTTAAGGCATTCATTATTAACAATCATAGACCATATCCATATGTTATTTACATTGTGTCTTTGTTCACTGATTTGCTGTCGATGTTCAGAACAAGTGCATGCATTGGTAGGCTGGGAAGTGCGCATTACGCACAAACCAAATCTCCAATTTGTTTTACGAACAATCAAATACCATATCGCTACAGACTGGGTTTTTACTCTATATTCTCAAACTCTTAAGGTAAATTTTGAATATACCGTTTTAAGACTTCTTACAATGTGAGGGAGATTTTAAAAAACTTTGTTTTCACATTCCTACAAGAGCATCACTGTGTTATCATTTAGCCCAACTCTACTAGGTGTTAGAAAGCGTATCCTATGGTGTTACTTGTTTAGCTTACACGTTTTACCACCTAAACCAGAATCAGATGTAATTATTCAATCAGATATAATTGTTCAATTCAAATATGGGAAAGTAAATTCAGCTTTTGATAGTGCAAGTGATCTAATTAATTGAGTTTTAATGGTAGAAAAAAGGTGGTTTCTATTCATTATGGGACAATCATCAGACAGTGTGGTTTCTAAATGTGTTTGTTCTCCTGTCAAAACCATCAAAATGTTGGGATTCATCTGACCCTGTAGGAATGTTTCAGTTTTGTTCAGTTTTCACATGGCTAGCTCATTGTTTGCCTTGGGGGTTTATTTTACTCCCAATTAAAGCAACACTCTTCGGGCACTTGCAGGATGTCAATCCTGCCAGAGATTTTCCACACACTTTTGTCTAGTTTTAGGTTATAAGGCATGGCATGGTAAGGTAATCCTATATGAGACTATATTCAAGCTTTATAAGTAAGTCATGGTTGAACTGAGGACGAGTGATTGGAGGAATGGAATGCACCCCCACCACTCTTTTGTTGCTCCCTAACTTGACAACAACTTTTAAAGATTTTATTTTCCAAAACTTTGTTTGTCTTGTATGTAGTTGTGAGACAGTTGTTGTGAAGTAGCTGTGAATAGTTGTGACATCCTCAGCTCACGTTGTCTATTTGTTCAGTATGTCTACGCATGTTGGTTCCATGGTTATAACAAGGTCATGTCTTAGTAAAACCTTGATTCACATTGTTTATACAGTGTTTGGTTGATATGATAATTTTGTTCTAGAGATCCACGACGGATCTGCGTTCAAGATCATCTTTAAACGACTTTCATGAAGTTTGCCTTTTGGGAGAGTGAACTCTCCGGTTCATGAGGAAGTTCTCAAAATGTACTGCCCTCGCATCTACCAAAGGGAGCATCACGCTTATTTTCTTCATCTTAAGACTTCATTGTCTCCTTATGCAAATAGGTTTACATTCAGCTAGACAGTGGAGAGGCCTTGCTCCTAAGATGTGGCATGGGATCTGTGTTAGGGCTTTTGAGAGAAATGAAAACAGGCAAGAAGGCCCTTTGTTTTGGTCCAATGAATCAGTATTCCTTTGAGGGGACTCTAAAGGCCTTTCAGCAAGCGCTTGGCCTCTCCCTCCGCATGGCTGGAGCACAGAGAGGGAGAGGGAGCCTGCTGAGAGCCTGTTCTGTTCACACAAAAGCCCGGAGAAGCCCTCCACATTTGGGGCCGGGAGACGAGCGGGATTTGCTCGGCCGGCTGACGTGTGAAAGAACGGACTCATTTAATGGAGGCCTTTCTCTTGAAACTGAACTCTCAAAGAAGACTCTGTAATTTCCCAGCCCAGTAATGGAGGGGGGGGGGGAGAGACAGGGAGAGATGTATGGGTTATTGACACATTTAATGTATTCAAAGGGGATGCCTGTGGCCCACATATTAAAGGGATATACTGCCGTACTTGTTGATTGAGCACTCATCAAGTAATAGCAGAAGGCTTGAAGGCGTTCAGTTGATTCAGTGAGACAAAGGTTATCTAGGCAAAATATTATGATCGGATAAGAGCAATGTTAGAATCCATTAGCCTACTTTCATCATGCATAACTGTCAACAGAAAAATGTCTGTAAGTGGTGTACACTACCGTTCAAAGGTTTGGGGTCACTTAGATATGTCCTTGTTTTTGAAAGAAAATGAAATGTTTGGTCCATTAAAATAACATAAAATTGATCAGACATACAGTGTAGACATTGTTAATGTTGTAAATGACTATTGTAGCTGTAGCTGGAATATCTTCATAGGCGTATAGAGGCCCATAATCAGCAACCATCACTCCTGTGTTCCAATGGCACGTTGTGTTAGCTAATCCAAGTTTATAGTTTTAAAAGGCTAATTGATCATTAGAAAACCCTTTTGCAATCATGTTAGCACAGCTGAAAACTGTTATTCTGATTAAAGAAGCACTAACACAGGCCTTCTTTAGACTAGTTTAATATCTGGAGCATCAGCATAACGTCAAGAGTAAAGAGGCAACTACGGGATGCTGGCCTTCTAGGCAGAGTTGCAAAGAAAAAGTAATATCTCTGACTGGCCAATAAAAATAAAAGATTAAGATTGGCAAAAGAACACTGGACAGAGGAACTCTGCCTAGAAGGCCAGCATCCAGGAGTCGCCTCTTCACTCTTGACGTTGAGATTGGTGTTTTGCGGGTACTATTTAATGAAGCTGCCAGTTGAGGACTTGTGAGGCGTCTGTTTCTCAAACTAGACACTCTAATATACTTGTCCTCTCGCTCAGTTGTGCACCGGGGCCTCCCACTCCTCTTTCTATTCTGGTTAGAGCCAGTTTGCGCTGTTCTGTGAAGGGAGTAGGACACAGCGTTGTACAAGATCTTCAGTTTCTAGGCAATTTCTAACATGGAATAGCTTTCATTTCTCAGAACAAGATTAGACTGACCAGTTTCAGAAGAAAGTAATTTGTTTCTGGCCATTTAGAGCCTGTAATGGAACCCACATATACTGATGCTCCAGATACTCAACTAGTCTAAAGATGGCCCGTTTTATTGCTTCTTTAATCAGAACAACAGTTTTCAGCTGTGCTAACATAATTGCAAAACGGTTTTCCAATGATCAATTAGCCTTTTAAAATGATAAACTTGGATTAGCTAACACAACGTGCCATTGGAACACAGGAGTGATGGTTGCTGATAATGGGCCTCTGTACGCCTATGTTCAGCTGAAGTCGGAAGTTTACACTTAGGTTGGAGTCATTAAAACTAGTTTTTCAACCCCTCCACAAATGTCTTGTTATCAAACTATAGTTTTGGCAAGTCGGTTAGGACATCTACTTTGTGCATGACTCATTTAATTTTTCCAACAATTGCTTACAGACAGATTATTTCACTTAAAATGCATTGTGTCACAATTCCAGTGGGTCAGAAGTTTACATACACTAAGTTGACTGTGACTTTAAACAGCTTGGAAAATTTCTGAAAATGATGTCATGGCTTTAGAAGCTTCTGATAGGCTAATTGTCATCATTTGAGTCAATTGGAGGTGTACCTGTGGATGTATTTTAAGGCCTACCATTAAACTCAGTGCCTCTTTGCTTGACATCATGGGAAAATCTAAATAAATCAGCCAAGACCTCAGAATTTTCTTTTGTAGACATCCACAAGTCTGGTTTATCCTTGGGAGCAATTTCTAAACGCATGTAGGTACCACGTTCATCTGTACAAACAATAGTACGCAAGTATAAACACCATGGGACCATGTAGCCGTCATACCGCTCAGGAAGGAGATGGATTGCAACTACGGATTGCAACTTGCCATGGGGACAAAGATCGTACTTTTTGGAGAAATGTCCTCTGGTCTGATGAAACAAAAATAGAACTGTTTGGCCATAATGACTATCGTTATGTTTGGAGGAAAAAGGGGGAGGCTTTGCAAGCCGAAGAACACCATCCCAACCGTGAAGCCTGGGGGTGGCAGCATCATGTTGTGGGGGTGCTTTGCTGCAGGAGGCTGGTACACGTCACAAAATAAATGGCATCACGAGGGAGGAAAATTATATAGATATATTGAAGCAACATCTCAAGACATCAGTCAGGAAGTTAAAGCTTGGTCGCAAATGGGTCTTCCAAATCGACAATGACCGCAAGCACACTTCCAAAGTTGTGCCAAAATGACTGAAGAACGATAAAGTCAAGGTATTCGAGTGGCCATCACGAAGCCCTGACCTCAATCCTATAGAAAATGTATGGACAGAACTGAGAAAGCGAGTGCGAGCAAGGAGTCCTACAAACCTGACTCAGTTACACCAGCTCTGTCAGGAGGAATGGACCAAAATTCACCCAACTTATTGTGGGAAGATTGTGGAAGGCTACCCAAAACGTTTCACCCAAGTTAAACAATTTAAAGGCAATGCTACCAAATACGAATTGAGTGTATGTAAACATCTGACCCACTGGGAATGTGATGAAATAAATAAAATCTGAAATAAATAATTATCTTTATCATCATTCTGGCATTTCCCATTCTTAAAATAAAGTGGTGATCCTAACTGACCTAAGACAGGGAATTTTTACTAGGATTAAATGTCAGGAATTGTGAAAAACTGAGTTTAAATGTATTTGGCTAAGGTGTATGTAAACTTCTGACTTCAACTGTAGATATTCCATTAAAAAATCATCCGTTTCCAGCTACAATAGTCATTTACAACATTAACAATGTCTACACTGTACTTCTGATGAATTTGATGTTATTTTAATGGACAAAACATTTGCTTTTCTTTCAAAAACAAGGACATTTCTAAGTGACCCCAAACTTTTGAATGGCAGTGTATTTGCGTGGTTATCCATGTAATCATGGAAACAAAAATACAGATATTAGTAGGCTATGTTCATAGGCTAAAATGATCCACCAACTAAGATGAAGGACAGTTGACTGCAGAGTAACTTCAAAGTAAAGTTATCTATAAACTGACTGAAAACAGAACAAAGTATGTTATAATAAGTACAGTGTACTGCATTGAGGTGCAGTAACTCATAGCAACACATATAGTGCCTTCAGAAATTATTCACACCCTTGACTTTTTCCACATTCCATATTACAGCCTGAATTTAGACTAAATTGAGACTTTGTGTCCCTGGCCTACACACAATAACCCATAATGTCAAAGTGAAATTACACTGAACAAAAATATAAATGCAACATGCAACAATTTCAAAGATTTTTACTGAGTTACAGTTCATATAAGGAAATCATTCAATTTAAATAAATGAATTAGGCCCTAGTCTATGGATTTCACATGACTGGGAATACAGATGCATCTGTTGGTCACAGATTTCTTTTAAAAAAGCAAGGGTGTGGATCATAAAACCAGTCCAGCATTTGCGACCACCATTTGCCTCATGCAGTGCGACACATCTCCTTCAAATAGAGTTGATCAGGCTTTCGATTGTGGCCTGTGGAATGTCCCACTCCTCTTCAATGACTCTGCGAAGTTGCTGGATATTGGCTGGCAATGGAACACGCTGTTGTACACGTCGACACAGAGCATCCCAAACATGCTCAATGGGTGACATGCCTGGTGAATATGCAGGACTTGGAAAAACTGGGACATTTCAGCTTGTGTACAGATCCTTGCAACATGGGGCTGTGCATTATCATGCTGAAACATGAAGTGATGGCGATGGATGAATGGCACGAGAATGGACTTCAGGATTTCGTCACGATATCTCTGTGCATTCAAATTGCCATCGATAAATTGCAATTGTGTTCATTGTCGGTGGCTTATGTCTACCCATACCATAACTTCACCGCCACCATGGGACACTCTGTTCACAACGTTGGCATCAGCAAACAGTTCATCCACACGAATGCCGTAGACGCTGTCTGCCATCTGACAGGTACAGACGATTTCTCAGGTGAAGCCAGATGTGGAGGTCCTGGGCTGGCGTGGTTACACTTAGTCTGCTGTTGTGAGGTCGATTGGATGTACTGCCTAGTTCTCTAAAATGGCGTTGGGAGCGGCTTATGGTAAAGAAATTAATATAAAATTCTCTGGCAACAGCTCTGGTGGACGTTCCTGCAGTCAGCATATCAATTGTACGCTCCCTCAAACTTGAAACATCTGTGGCGTTCTGTTGTGTGACAAAACTGCACATTTTAGAGTGGCCTTTTACTGTCCCCAGCACAAGGTGTACTTGTGTAATGGTCATGCTGTTTAATCAGCTTCTTGATATGCAACACTTGTTAGGTGAATAGATTATCTTGGCAAAATGCTCACTAACAGGGATGTAAACAAATTTGTGCACAAAATTTGAGAGAAATAAGCTTTTTGTGCATATGGAACATTTCCGGGATATTTTATTTCAGCTCATGAAACATGGAACCAACACTTTACATGTTGCATTTATATTTTTTGTTTAGTGTATGTTTTTATTTTTATTTTTTACAAATTAACAAAAATTGAAAAGCTGAAATGTTTTGAGTCAATAAGTATTCCACCCCTTTATGGCATGCTTAAATAAGTTCAGGAGTATACATTTGCTTAACAAGTCACATAAGTTGCATGGACTCACTCTGTGTGGAATAATAGTGTTTAATATATTTTGAATGACTACCTCATCTCTGTACCCAACACATACAATTATCTGTATGGTCCCTCAGTCGCGCAGTGAATTTTAAACACCGATTCAACCACAAAGACCAGGTAGGTTTTCCAATGGCTTGCTAAGAAGGTCACCTATTGGTAGATAGGTAAAAATAAAAAAGGAGACATTGATTATCCCTTTGAGCATGGTGATGTTAGTAATTACACTTAGGATGATGTAGCAAGACTCCTAGTCACTACAAAGATTCAGGTGGCCTTCCTAACTCAGTTGCTAGAGAGGAAGGGAACCGCTCAGGGATTTCACCATGAGGCCAATAGTGACTTTAAAACAGTTACCGAGTTTTATGGCTGTGATAGGAAAAAACTGAGGATGTAGTTACTCCACAATACTAACCTAAACGACAGAATGAAAAGAAGGAAGCCTGTACAGAATAAAAAATATTCCAAATCATGCATCCTGTTTATAAGGCACTAAAGTAAAACTGCAAAAAAATTGGCAAAGAAATGAACTTTATGTCCTGAATACAAAGCATTATGTTTGGGGCAAATCCAACACAACACATCACTGAGTATCACTCTTCATATTTTCAAGCACGGTGGTGGTCGCATTATGTAATGGATATGATTGTCATCGGCAAGGACTAGGGAGTTTTTGGGGGGATAAAAATAAATGGTATAGAGCTAAGCACAAGCCAAATCCTAGAGGAAAATTTGGTTCAGTCTGCTTTCGAACAGACACTGGTAGACAAATTCACCTTTCAGCAGGACAATAATCTAAAACACAAGGCCAAATATACACTGGAGTTGCTTACCAAGACGGCAATGAATGTTTGAGTGACCTAGTTACAGTTTTGACTTGAATCGATTTGAAAATCTATGATAAGACTTAAAAATGGCTGTCTAGCAATGATCAACAACCAATGTGACAGAACTTGAAGAATTTTTAAAATAATAATGTGCAAATATTGCACAGTCCAGGTGTGCAAAGCTCTTAGAGACTTACCCAGAAAGACTCACAGCTGTAATCACTTCCAAAGGTGATTCTAACATGTATGGAGGTGTGAATACTTAAATGAGATAGTTCTAAAAACATGTTTTCACTTTGTCATTGTGGGGTATTGTGTGTAGATGGGTAAGAAACTTCTAAAAACATGTTTTCACTTTGTCATTATGGGGTATTGTGTGTAGATGGGTAAGAAACATATATGCTTTTAATTCAGGCTGTAACACAACAAAATGTGGAATAAGTCAAGGGGTATGAATACTTTCTGAAGGCACGGTAGCTGACTAAACTCCACTCCATGGTGAAGGAAGTTTCTGATGAGACCAGGCTTTTTGGAATTCAGGTCTGACTACATTGGTTCACCCAAGACCAATACTTAAAAAAAAATGTTTTTATTAAATGCTAACCTTGTACCTATGTTTGCCCTCTGTAGTTATGTGTCTTTCTGTGTTTGCTGTCAATAAACGTTAATCAAATACAAGTACTGACTGTGTACTTGTTGAGATTCAGTTGGCACATTCGCATTTGCGCTGAGTTGCCATCTAGATCAAGAGCGATGAACAAACAGTTGGTGGTTGTATGTGATGGACAAACATAGGTACAAAGTTAGAAAGTTTCCTAATTCTGACTAGCACATGAACGCGGCATTAGTAATTTGATGCCCAATTCAACATTCGATGAGGTGGCACGCAACCATTGGTTGATGCAATGCAACGCCTCCTTTGTTCCTCTGGTAAATGTAGAGGTTAACCCAGGCCCTGCAGCCCTCAGCATCACTCCAATTCCCCAGGCGCTCTCATTTGTTGACTTCTGTAACCGTAAAAGCATTGGTTGCATGCATGTAAACATTAGAAGCCTTCTCCCTAACTTTGTTTTATTCACTTCTTCAGTTATAACCCTAAATTCATAACCATGGGCACCCCCTTAGATATCATCCTGACCAACCTGCCCTCGAAATACACCTCTGCTGTCTTCAACCAGGATCTCAGTGATCACTGCCTCATTGCCTGCGTGCGTAATGGGTCTGCGGTCAAACGACCACCCCTCATCACTGTCAAACGCTCTAAAACACTTCAGTTAGCAGGCCTTTCTAATCGACATGGCCCGGGTATCCTGGAAGGATATTGACCTCATCCTGTGAGGATGCCTGGCTGCTCTTCAAAAGTGCTTTCCTCTCCATCTTAAATAAGCATGTCCCATTCAAAAAATGTAGAACTAAGAACACCCCAGACTTGACTGCCCTTGACCAGCACAAAAACATCCTGTGGCGTTATGCATTAGCATCGAATAGCCCCCGCGATATGTAACTTTTCAGGGAAGTCAGGAACAAATGTACTCAGTTAGGAAAGCTAAGGCTAGCTTTTTCAAACAGAAATTTGCTTCCTGTAGAACTAATTCCAAAAAGTTCTGGGACACTGTAAAGCATATGGAAAATAAGAGCACCTCCTCCCAGCTGCCCACTGCACTGAGGATAGGAAACAATGTCACCACCGATAAATCTACGATAATCGATCATTTCAATAAGCATTCTCCCACGGCTGGCCATGCTTTCCACCTGGCTACCCCTACCCCGGCCAACATCTCAGCATCCCGTGCAGCAACTCTTCAACTCTTTCAACTCTTTCAATCATTGCATTCTTACCAGCAGACTCAATAGCCTTGGCTTCTCAAATGACTGCCTCGCCTGGTTCACCAACTACTTCTCAGATAGAGTTCAGTGTGTCAAATCAGATGGCCTGTTGTCCGGTACTCTGGCAGTCTCTCTGGGGGTGCCACAGGGTTCAATTCTCAGGCCAACTCTTTTCTCTGTATATGTCAATGATGTCGCTCTTGCTGCTGGTGATTCTGTGATCCAACTCTACGCAGACGACACCATTCTGTATACATCTGGCCCTTCTTTGGACACTGTGCTAACAAACCTACAAACGAGCTTCAATGCCATACAACACTCCTTCCGTGGCCTCCAACTGCTTTTAAATGCTAGTAAAACTAAGTGCATGCTCTTCAACCGATTGCTGCCAGCACCCTTCCACCCGACTAGCATCACTACCCTGGAAGGTTCTGACCTAGAATATGTGGACAACTACAAATACCTAGGTGTCTGGTTAGACTGTAAACTCTCCTTCCAGACTCACATTAAGCATCTCCAATCCAAAATTAAATCTAGAATCGGCTTCCTATTTCGCAACAAAGCCTCCTTCACTCACGCCTCCAAACATACCCTCTTAACGGACTATCCTACTGATCCTTGATTTCGGCGATGTCATTTACAAAATAGCCTCCAACACTCTACTCAGCGAACTGGATGTAGTCTATCACAGTGCCATCCGTTTTATCACCAAAGCCCCATCTACTACCCACCACTGCGACCTGTATGCTCTCGTTGGCTGGCCCTTACTACATATCTGTCGCAAAACCTACTGGCTCCAGGTCATCTATAAGTCTTTGCTAGGTAAAGCCCAGCCTTATCTCAGCTCACTGGCAACACCCACTAGTAGCTCGTTCTCCAGCAGGTATATTGCACTGGTCATCCCCAAAGCCAACACACCCTTTGGCCGCCTTTCCTTCCAGTTCTCTGCTGCCAATGACTGGAACGAATTGCAAAAATCTCTGAAGCTGGAGTCTTTTTTCTCCTTCTCTAATTTAAAGCATCAGCTGTCTGAGCAGCTTATTGATCACTGTACCTGTACACAGTCAATCTGTAAATAGCCCACCCAACTACCTCATCCCCATATTATTACTTACCCTCTTGCTCGTTTGCACCCCAATATCTCTACGTGCAGTTTTTATTTTTTTATTTCACGTTGATTTAACCAGGTAGGCCAGTTGAGAACAAGTTCTCATTTACAACTGCGACCGTGCCAAGATAAAGCAAAGCAGTGCGACAAAAAGAACAACAAAAAGTTACACATGGAATAAGCAAACATACAGTCAATAATACAGTAGAAACAGTCTATATACAGTGTGTGCAAATGAGGTAGGATCATGCACATCGTGCACATCATCATCTGCACATCTATCACTTCAGTATTAATGCTAAATTGTAATTATTTTTGCCTCTAGGGCCTATTTATTGCCTACCTCTCTACTCTTCTACATTTCTATTTTTATTTTCTTTTGTGTTATTAACTGTACGTTTGTTTATGTCTAACTCTGTGTTGTTGTTTTTGTCGCACTGCTTTGCTTTATCTTGGCAAGTTCGCAGTTGTAAATGAGAACTTGTTCTCAACTGGCCTACCTGGTTAAATCAAGGTGAAATAAAAATAAATATTTTTAAAATGCCTACGCATCTACAGTCGTGGCCAAAAGTTTTGAGAATGACACAAATATAAATTTTCACAAAGTCTGCTGCTTCAGTTTGTATGAAGGCAATTTGCATATACTCCAGAATGTTATGAAGAGTGATCAGATGAATTGCAATTAACTGCAAAGTCCCTCTTTGCCATGCAAATGAACTGAATCCCCAAAAAACATTTCCACTACATTTCAGCCCTGCCACAAAAGTACAAGCTGACATCATGTCAGTGATTCTCTCGTTAACACAGGTATGAGTGTTGACGAGTACAAGGCTGGACATCACTCTGTCATGCTGATTGAGTTTGAATAACAGACTGGAAGCTTCAAAAGGAGGGTGGTGCTTGGAACCATTGTTCTTCCTCTGTCAACCATGATTACCTGCAAGGAAACATGTGTCGTCATCATTGCTTTGCACAAAAAGCGTTTCACAGGCAAGGATATGCCAGTAAGATTGCACCTACATCAACCATATATTGGATCATCAAGAAATTCAAGGAGAGCGGTTCAATTGTTGTGAAGAAGGCTTCAGGGCGCCAAAGAAAGTCCAGCAAGCGACAGGACCATCTCCTAAAGTTGATTTAGCTGCGGGATTGGGGCACCACTAGCACAGAGCTTGCTCAGGAATGGCAGCAGGCAGGTGTGAGTGCATCTGCACGCACAGTGGGGCGAAGACTTTTGGAGGATGGCATGGTGTCAAGAAGGGCAGCAAAGAAGCCACTTCTCTCCAGGAAAAACATCAAGGACAGACTGATATTCTGCAAAAGGTACAGCGATTGGACTGCTGAAGACTGGGGTAAAGTCATTTTCGCTGATGAATCCCCTTTCCGATTATTTTGGGCATCTGGACCAAAGCTTGTCCAGAGAAGTCAAGGTGAGCACTACCATCAGTCCTGTGTAAACAGTAAAGCATCCTGAGACCATTCATGTGTGGGGTTGCTTCACAGCCAAGGTAGTGGGCTCACTCACAGTTTTGCCGAAGAACACAGCCATGAATAAAGAATGGTACCAACATCCTCCGAGAGCAACTTCTCCCAACTATCCAGGAACAGTTTGGTGACGAACAATGCCTTTTCCAGCATGAAGGAGCACCTTGCCATAAGGCAAAGTGATAACTAAGTGGCTCGGGAAACAAAACGTCAATATTTTGGGTCCATGGCCAGGAAACTCCCCAGACCTTAATCCTATTCAGAACGTGTGGTCAATCCTCAAGAGGCGGGTGGACGAACAAAAACCAACAAATTCTGACATACTCCAAGCATTGATTATGCAAGAATGGGCTGCCATCAGTGCCACCATATGGCCCAGAAGTTAATTGACAGCATGCCAGGGCGGATTGCAGAGGTCTTGAAAAAGAGGGTCAACACTGCAAATATTGACTCTTCGCATCAACTTCATGTTAATTGTCAATAAAAGCCTTTGACACTTGTGAAATGCTTGTAATTATACTTCAGTATTCCATAGTAACATCTGACAATAATATCTAAAGGCACTGAAATAGCAAACCTTGTGGAAATTAATATTTGTGTCATTCTCAAAACTTTTGGCCATGACTGTAGTCGGGCAGGAACTCGACCATGGTCACTCACAAGTTACAACTCCCAAAAGCATAAAAAGATATAGGACATACATGGAACCATAATGTGTTTTGATCATCTCTTTCAGCCCAGTGGCTAGTAAACCTTCCAATAATATGTTGATAATGATATTACATTTTCTCTCCACAGAATGCAAGGTGTGTTCTCAATGACACTTGTGCTGCTTGTGGCCTTGATGGTCACAGCAGAAGCAGCACACAAACATGGTGACAAAAAAGGTGAGATGTGATCAAACTACATTAGTGTGTACAGTATGTCAGATAAAAAAAAAATGTATCCCTTTGAAGGAGCTCATGTTATGTTGTGTTACTGCAAATGTCAGGCAAAATCAATTCAATTATTTATTTGTTTTATTTTTGGTGCCACAGGTCAGAAAGCCAAAGAGGGGGGCAAAGCAGAGTGTGCTGAGAAGCGCTTTGGCAAATGTGTGCCCAATGCTGGTGACTGTGGAGATGGGTTCCGTGAGGCCACCTGCAGTGAGCACACCACCAAACACAAGTGCAATATCCCCTGCAACTGGAAGAAGGCCTTTGGTGGTACGAGGGCAAATGTTGGAGATGGATGTGGTCCTGACAGACACATACAGTACATACATATATTCACATATATGTAAAAATACTACATGTATCTGCATTCTGTACCATCATCATTAGTAACTAGGGCCCATAGTTTTTCATGGTCACTGATCAGGTCTCATCGTGGTCAGGAAAAACTCTGGTCTCTAATCATAACGGAATTAGATTAACATGTTTTTATGGATGTTTTATATGATAAAATAGATGGTATTTCTTTCTAGCTGACTGCAAGTACAGGTTCACCAATTGGGGTGAGTGTGACACGACCACCGGCACCAAGAGCCGGTCAGGAACCCTGAAGAAAGACCTGTTCAAGTTAGACTGCGAGGCCACCATCACGGTGACCAAGCCATGCTCCTCTAAGCCCAAGGGGAAGGGAGGAAAAGGTAGGTCGGATCTCATTTATTAGACCACCATAGGACAAACCCAGCGGGCAAAACTGGTTGAAATTCTGTTTGTTAAGGGGATGTTGAATACTGATGACATACTCCTTAGCAGGTATGCATTTGTCACTAAACTGGAAAAGCAGGTTCTCCAAAACAACATGAAAACACAAACCCAACACTTCAGAAAATAAAGCAATTCATATGCTGAAAGGAATTTCATAGCCACCCTGTCAAAATGCACTTTGCCGTTTGACTGAGAATAGCCCAATTGAATCCAAACAACTGACTTTTTCTTCTTTTTTTTCTAGGGAAGAGGACAGAGTGACAACTAAAGAGTGAAGCTTGAGGACTGACTGAGACACAGCAGGTGTGACTTCTGGCTTACTTCAGCAGCACAATCGTCACCCTCCTTTGCCAAACACTCAGCCAGTGTCTCTGACTGTGTCCAAAATGACACCCTATCTGTTATATAGTGCACTACTTTAGACCAGAGGGCCCTGGTCAAAAGTAGTGCAATATATAAGGAATAGGGTGTCATTTGGGATGTAGCATCTGTCTCTGCCGCTAAGCGCTTTGTCCTTCTCAAAACAACAACAACCCAACAATCTCTGTCTATACACTCATGTTCATGTCTTTTCACGAAAACAATCTTGTTATGTGTTTTTATTTGTTTTAAGGGTTAAAAAAAATCTTTACATTCTTTTCAGTAGGAAACTTGACATATAAGTCAGTCTTCATAGTTTTAGGCCATCCTATGTTATTTTTAACAGAAAATGTAAAGAACTCAACTTCTATTGATAGTTGTAATAAAGCTATAGTTACAAAATTAAACATAAACAAACAACACTATGAACAAAATTATAATATTTCTTCAATGATCATGAATGTCGTTGACCATGTTCCAAGAAGCTCAAAAATACATATTTTAGTAGATTTTAGAGGAATCGTTTTTGTATGTGGATATGTGTACTGTCTATATCCTGGAAACAAATATTAGAATTCTATGGAACAATGGAACTCCTCTGCAAAATGTATTTTTGAACTATAGAAATGACTGGAATTGCAACACAAGGTTTGTATAAAATAATAAAATACTGTACTGTTGTTTGTATAACAAAAATGTGTTGTGTTTTGTCTGAACACTTTTCATATTAAGTAGTTGTTTTTCTCAAATCAAATCAACGTTTATTCGTCACGTGCGGCGAATACAACAGTGAACTGCTTACTTACAGACTTTAACCAATAGTGCAAAAAAGGTAGGTGTTAGGTGAACAATAGGTAAGTAAAGAAATAAAACAACAGTAAAAAGACAGGCTATATACAGTAGCGAGGCTCTAAAAGTAGCGAGGCTACATACAGACACCGGTTAGTCAGGCTGATTGAGGTAGTATGTACATGTAGATATGGTTAAAGTGACTATGCATATGTGATGAACAGAGAGTAGCAGTAGCGTAAAAGAGGGGTTGGTGGGTGGGACACAATGCAGATAGCCCGGTTAGCCAATGTGCGGGAGCACTGGTTGGTCAGCCCAATTCAGGTAGTATGTACATGAATGTATAGTTAAAGTGACTGCATACTGTATATGATAAACAGAGAGTAGCAGCAGTGTAAAAAGAGGGGTTGGGGAGGGGCACACAATGCAAATAGTCCGGGTAACCATTTGATTACCTGTTCAGGAGTCTTATGGATTGGGGGCAAAAACTGTTGAGAAGCCTTTTTCTCCTAGACTGGGCACCCCGGTACCGCTTGCCATGCGGTATTAGAGAGAACAGTCTATGACTGGGGTGGCTGGGGTCTTTGACAATTTTTAGGGCCTTCCTCTGACACGCCTGGTGTAGAGGTCCTGGATGGCAGGCAGCTTAGACCCAGTGATGTACTGGGCTGTATGCACTACCATCTGTAGTGCCTTGCGGTCAGAGGCCGAGGAATTGCGGTACCGGCAGTGATGCAACCAGTCTATGACTGGGGTGCTCTCAATGTTGCAGCTGTAGAACCTTTTGAGGATCTCAGGACCCATGCCAAATCTTTTTAGTTTCCTGAGGGGGGGAATAGGCTTTGTCGTGCCCTCTTCACGACTGTCTTGGTGTGTTTGGACCATTCTAGTTTGTTGGTGATGTGGACACCAAGGAACTTGAAGCTCTCAACCTGCTCCACTACAGCCCCGTCGATGAGAATGAGGGCGTGCTCGGTCCTCCTTTTCCTGTTGTCCACAATCATCTCCTTAGTCTTGGTTACGTTTAGTGATAGGTTGATATTCTGTCACCACCCGGCCAGGTCTCTTCTGTGTTAATTATAGGGGAAAACACTTTATTGAACCTGATTTGTACAAAATGTAGACATTAATTTTGGAAGACTTTAGAATACTTGAAAAAAGGCAAAGCCCTCCTCCCAGAAAGGATAAAGGTAGAATGGGAAAAAAAGGATGAAAATTACAGTGAATGTGAATTCAGTTACAAATGATCAGTTCTCATTTATATCAAGTAATATATGTTAAATTAACATCAGTCATTTAGCAGCTTTTGATAATTTGCCAAATAATAATAATCAACTTCTATGAAAGCACGCCACAACAAAAAATATTTTGTAAATAATAAAAAGGGGTTAAAATGTTATGAGCTGTGTAATTACAGGCCTTGCATCTTACAGTTCTTACAGTGTATCTTACAGTTCTAGGTCAGTGATATAAACCCTTTACTCCATTATCCATTGTCAATTACAGTATTACCACTGGTGAAATACAGCTGTTTACCGTACAGTCACATAGTAGAAACCAGATAGAAGTGGCGGAAGTCTTTTCTTGAGCAAATGAAGGTTTCATGCCATCTTGTTATGTAGTGTACCACTTCAGCGGTGCGCTGGGGTCTTTGACAATTCTGACATTATATCACATTGGGGATATTTAATGGCCCTTTCCCACATTCCTAAAGAGGTATCTGTTACACATTTTATACATCATTATTACATTTTGGAGAAGTTCAGGCTAATAAGGAGTACATTATAGGATTCTATTTGTGAGACTTTTCAAGCCATTGATTGAATAGCCACAAAACCACATCATTCAGATTCAACTTACAACATGTTGAGGGTTTTTATTATATTCCCTCTGCGACGAGAGGTAACATTGCATGGACACACGTCTTAAAGTCGCAGTCAGGTTCGATATCATTGGTCTGTCCAAGGATTTCATACTTCCATCCACCTCTGGCTCTGTACTATTGGATTAATATGGGGTGGCAGGTAGCCTAGTGGTTAGAGTGGTGGACTTGTAACCGAAAGGTTGCAAGTTCAAATCCCTGAGCTGACAAGGTACAAATCCAGAAGGTTTGCTGTGTTTGCAGGAGACCATCCGCCACTTCATCAGGAGCATGCCTAGGCTTTGTAGGGAGGTCATATAGGCACGTGGAGGCCACACACACTACTGAGCCTCATTTTGACTTGTTTTAAGGACATTATATCAAAGTTGGAATGGCCTGTAGTGTGGTTTTCCACTTTAATTTTGAGTGTGACTCCAAATCCAGACCTCCATGGGTTGATAAATTTGATTTCCATTGATCATTTTTGTGTGATTTTGTTGTCAGCACATTCAACTATGTAAAGAAAAAAGTATTTAATAAGATTTCATTCATTCAGATCTAGGATGTGTTATTTTAGTGTTCCCTTTATTTTTTTGAGCAGTGTATATTATGGACCGCTTCACAGTTTCCAATGGAGTATCCTGAATTGTAAGAACCCTGGTTATTTTGAGTTGAGCTGAGAGAAATACTGCCGTAGTACTTGGAGCATACATTGATCACCTTGCCTGCTCCCTCCAGAAACCTTAATGAAACTTGTCTCGTCCTATTTTGACTACCTTCCCTTGCTTTATTGCCATGTTGACCACAGCTTTTCAGATGTGCGATGTGCATAATCAAGGGAGTTTGAGGCATGCTGAAATAGAAGAGGAGGATTACCCTTGTTGCTGTTCCCTTTCTTCCCTGGACCTGGTGCTGACCCCTCCTCCTCTGATTTACCCATATTTTCTCTTCTGTCCATTTGCTGCAGGTGGCTCATTTTCAGATGACTCAATTGTGGGGTTCTCAGGCTATACATTTTTGCAGTTCTGAACAAAGAGACACAGGAGGCCCTGAACAGCAGAATCATTCCTTGGTATCTCCCCATCACTCTATCACAGTAATAGACTTATCCATTTACAAGTGGTTGATGATGGTTCTAGGCATGTCTACTCTCACGGTTTTAGTATTTTTGCCATGTGGAATTGCTTTGAAAAGGTTGTGTTGGGAATCATTGGACAGCAACATTCAAACCTTCTCTGGTTTTCAAGCTCATTTAAGGCTGAGACTGGACCATTCAGAAACACTCACCACCTCTTGGGAAACCACCTGTACTCCCTGTTCACCCATGACTGCATGGCCAAGCACGCCTCCAACTCAATCATCAAGTTTGCAAACAACACAACAGTAGTAGGCTTGATTACCAACGATGATGAGACAGCCTACAGGGAGGAAGTGAGGGCTGTGCGAGTGTGGTGCCTGGAAAACAACCTCTCATTCAACGTCAACAATACAAAGAAGATGATCGTGGACTTCAGGAAACAGCAGAGGGTGCACCCACCTATATCGACGGGACCATAGTGGAGAAGGTGGAAAGTTCCTTAGCGTACACATCACTGACAAACTGAAATGGACCACCCACACAAACAGTGTGGTGAAGAAGGCACAACAGAGCCTCTTCAACCTCAGGAGGCTAAAGAAATGTGTCTTGTCATCTAAAACCCTCACAAACTTTTACAGATGCACAATTGAAAGCATCCTGTCAGGCTGTATCACACGGCAACTGCACCACCCGCAACCGCAAGACTCTCCAGAGGGTGGTGCGGTCTGCCCAACGCATTACCGGGGGCAAACTACCCGCCCTCCAGGACACCTACAGCACCCAATGTCACAGGAAGAACAAAAAGATCATCAAGGACATCAACCACCCGAGCCACTGCCTGTTCACCCCGCTATCATCCAGAAGGTGAGGTCAGTATAGGTGCATCAAAGCTGGGGCCGAGAGACTGAAAAACAGCTTCTATCTCAAGGCCATCAGACTGTTAAACAGCCATCACTAGCACATTAGAGGCTGCTGCCTATAGGCATAGACTAGAAATCACTGGACACTTTAAGGAATGGAACACTAGTCACTTTAATAATGTGCATATCTTACATTACTCATCTCATATGTATATTCTGTATTCTATACTATTCTACGGTATCTTAGTCCGTTGCGCTCTGACATCGCTCGTCCATGTGTATATAGTCTTAATTGGGTATATGTGGGGTAATTTGTTAGTTATTTTTTATTTTGTGGAGTATGGGTTTGTGATGAACTACCTATTGAGAAATGGAAGGATCGACCGGCCATGTTTATTGTCAATACCCATCCTACCCCACATATACCCAATTAAGACTATATACACATGGACAAGCGATGTCAGAGCGCAACGGACTTAGATACCGTAGAATAGTATAGATGACAATGTCTGGTGAACATTGGCTAGCTGTGACATTAGAAGATGATAAAGGAGGTAGACAAATCTCAACTTCCCAGTCCTCTGATAACTCTATTGGCTTTGGAAAATTGGTTGTATAATTCAAACTTTTGTTATTCCTATATATAACGGCAGACGCATTTACTGGGGAGAGTCAGGTAAAATCCTCTGTGCTCCATGATGCACTCCCGTGTACACTCGAATGGAGGTGTTTTTATCATGCCTGAGGGTTTAAGTTAACCCCCACTGCCTTCACCAACTCTTCCTTTAATATCCAACTGTTAAACTTTTGTGGACAGTTTTTCCAATGGACCAACAGCCATTTTTTACCCTGTTCTCTCTTTTGATCCAGAATCTCCTCCACGTGAAAGACTTTGTCTTTACCCAACTGTACCTTCTGGAGTTCCTTCTCATAAAAGGAACCCTCTATAAGCTCCCCATCATAATCTTTTAACTTGTAGACAGGGGGTATACAAGGTAAGTGTGAACAGCTCATCGCTGTAACCTTGCTCATATTTGTTGTCGAAAACACCCCTCAACTTGGATATACCTACCAAGTCACCCACTATGAATTTGAAATCTATTTTTTTCTTACGCCGAAGGGGGAAACCATACATATTTTTAGACTTGAAGAGTTTTCAGAAGAGACCTTGGAGGGTTTCATACATACTATACACTTATGGTAGCTGTAGTTATAACCCTTTACCAAATCTTG